>NC_054842.1:40793579-41393579 GCF_018345385.1 Vulpes lagopus | reverse complement strand
TCCTAAGCCCGATAATCAGTCAAAAAAGGAAAGAGTACATAAGATGAAAAATAAAATAGTAAACTAATAATTCATAGACAACATGATTATGTATACAGAAAACTATTAAAAATGTGCAAAACATCCTCTAGGCTAATAAATTTAGAAACAGTCACATGATATATTAAAATACAAAACTGAATTTTATTTCTGTGCTATAGAACATAACATAAGAATATATATAATTTTAAGAGAACAACATCAACAAAAACCTTTAGGAATAAATCTAGTCCATGATGTATCAAACCTCTGTATTGAACACTAAAAATAAAAATTACAGAAGACATAAGTAAATAAGGAGATATACTATGCTAGAGACTTAGAAAAACTAGTGTTTCTAAGATTTAATTCTACCCCAATTATTTTTAGAATAAATATAACTCCAATGAAAATTTTAACAGGCTTTTTTCTTTTTTAAAAAAAGTTAATTTAAATTTAATTAGCCAACATATAGTAGATAATTAGTTTCAGATATAGTTTTCTAATATGCTTTTTAAAATTTGACAATTCTAAAAATTATATAGAAATGTAAAATATCTCTTACAGCCAAACAATCCTGGCAATGGACAGAATCAGAATACCGGACTATAAGAATTATAGTACAGCTATAATAATCAAGACATTGTGGTATTTAATTTGATTATAGGTCAATTAATAGTTTGGCAATGTGTGAAAGATACATTTTTAAATACATGCTGTTGGAAAAATTGTATATATCAATCTGAGATGAATTATAGACCTAAATATTAGGATTATCACATGAACTACTGATCAATAAGGCATCTCATAAACACATTGTGGTATATTCAAATCATGGAATACTATCCATTAATAAAAATAAATCAACTATGAAGCACTTGACAATATGATGAACCCCATAGATATTATGCTGAAAGACTTTTGACATAGTAAGCACATATTGTATGATTAAATTTAGATAAAGTCGAAGAACCAGCAAATTAATTTTTAACTATAGAATTCACAAAGTAGTTGCCTCTGCAAATGGGGGGAGAACTGAATACAAAAGCTCCAAAGGGGATGTTCTGGAGGAGAAAAAAAATATATTGATGTGGTAAATACATCGATTTATGAAATTGTCAAAATTTATTGAACTGTATACTTGATACCTGATACTTGATACCTGTGCATTTTATTATATGTAAGTAAATAATACTTTAATTAAAAACAATTAGTCTGTTTTGAAACAAAAATCTGACAACTGACATTTTCCTACTAAATTCCATTGTGGACACGCTGCTTTCAGGTACACAGACCATGTTGCCTCAAGGTAATCATAGAGCAAAACAAAGTATTTGACCTGATAACACACGTTTGTCAGAAACAGTCATGCATCATACTGGAAATGTAAAATAATGGGAAAAAATATAAAAACAAAAATCAGAATTTTAGCCAAATTATAGATATGAGGAAAAATAAATATGTATGTATATCTCATCTTTATTTCATCCCTATGCCACACACTTACTTTATAATTACCTGTATGTTAGACAAATATTGAAGTCTTGTATTTACAGTAGCTTTGTTTTGAATGCTATTGCAGTACAATTTGATTCACAAAGTTCTATGACCCTTATATATTCTTTGTGAAGTGGAATTGTTAATGCTACAACATGATCCTTCCTGTCCTGTTGAGTGGCTGCTCAGGTACTCAAGAGACTAGGAAGTCAAATAATGTCAGCTACTCTGCCAACTAAGACACTTGGCCCCTTTTTGACTAATTAGGTGTTTGACAAATATTGATTTAAAACTAATAAGCCTTAAAACACGGGCTCTAATTTCTCCCCCTGGGGTATTTCAACTGAAGGGTTGACTTTTAAAGTCCTTCACTTAATTTGGACTAGGCAATTTGGAAGAATCAGGCACTTGAGAAGCTGGGACTCTTTAAAGCTGTCAATAATATATAATATCCAGCCATAGGATTGTCTGCCCTCCCAGGTACAGAAGGGTGATGTGCAAATACGTATGTGATTCTCAGTGAAACACGAATGGTCTCACTTGCTCCAGGGGCTCATCCTGCTTAAAATAATTTACATTGGTGAGTAACGGAATGAGAGTGGCAAAAATATCATGTGTATAGATATATGTGTGTGAGTATAAGATGCACATACACACAAAACTTTGGTAATTAACATATTAATACATAATACCCTCAATCAAACTGAAAATTCTGACTCATTTTCTTAATCTAGACACATTAATGTACCTTTTAAAAACAATATGCCTGAATATGACTGTTTTGTTTTCAGCTTTAAGTTAAACCTCAGTTAATTATAGTCTAAATAAGATTTGCTATTAAAGTCTGTTCTAAAACTTTCCACAACATGCAGTTTTCAACACAGATGAAGACTTCAAAAATACTACTACTAATTCCTTCACAGAGTAAATATTCAGGGGAAATATTTAGGTCATGTCATTATATTTATTGTCAGCTACTATCTTTTCTATACTTGCACAATAATCATTAATATTTCTTCTAATATTGAAACCAGTTAAAGATAAAATGAGTTAGATATAAATTATATAAAAGAAAGTTTATTTGAATCTTTAAGATGTTTTTATATTTTTATTGTACAAGTAATTTGTGTTCCTTTCTTTAAAAGAATAATATGTGATACAGCAGATATAATTAATCGATAATCTTTTTTTTTTATTTTTTTTTTGATAATCTGACAATTATCCTTTCTCACTGATGTCATTCACTGTGATGTTTAAGTCCTAGATATTGGCATCAAAGGACAAAGAGTGAAGGTTGTTCAAACTTGTAAGTTTGACCCTCTGTACTGATAGGTTCTGTTTCACTCTCTCACTTGGTAAGAATAGGTATAATTTTGTATCAAGTGCAAACTGAAATTGGAAAAAGACTGTGTAAGGCTATCCTGTAATGTCTTTCTTATGATCTATATTATTGCTGGTATATGTACATTTTATAAAGATTGGTATCTTCCTAGGCTTGTATTTCATGTGTCAGGTACTATATTTGACAGGTAAAAATACAATGAGAAAAGTCAAGTCTGAATTTACATTATAGTTAGGAAATGAGAAAACTGTGTTAATCAAATAATCACACAAATAAATGTTCAAGAACAACCAGAATAAGTATTATCAAGTAGAAGTACATGATACTACGACAACCTATAATTGTAAGATCCATTCTAGTCAGAAATGTTCCAAGAAAAGACGGATTTGCCAAGGCCCTGTTTTTAACCACCAAATTTTTTTTTAAGATTTGTATTTATCTTAGGGAGAGAGTAAGGGGAGGGACAGAGGGAGAGAGAATCCTCAAGCAGACTCCCCATTGAGCAGGGAGCCCAACACAGGGCTCAATCCCAGGACCCTGAGATCATGACCTGAGCTAAAATCAAGAGTCAACTGCTTAACTGACTGAACCACCCAGGTGCCCCTAACTAGCAATTTTTTTTTAAACAATGACAAAAATGTCACATTTAGTCAGCATTTCCATGAATTAATGTTCTCCTATTCATTCTAAAAAAAAGTATAAAACAATATGAGTATATTTGCACAGCAATGTTCTTAGCAACTTTACTCACAAGGGCCAAAAGATGGAAACAACCCTTTCCACCGACAGACGAATGGATAAACAAAATGTAATATATACACACAATGGAATATTATTTAGTCTTTAAAAGAAGTGAATTTTTGATCCATGCTACTGCTAAATGAAGCTGGAAAACATCCTAAGTGGGAGTAAGCAAGACACACAGAACAACAAATATTGAATGATTCTACCCATATGAGGTACCTAGACTACTCAATATTCAAAATGATAGAAGGTAAAATGGTGGTTGTCAGGGACTTTCAGGAAAGGAGAATTGAAAATTATTTTTAATGGATACAGAGCTTCAGTATGGGATAATGAAGACATTATGATAACGTTCTGAAGACAAATAGTGAAGACAGTTACAGAACAGAGAATGTATTTAATGCCACTGAATTATACCCCAAAATGGTTAAAATCTTAAATTTTATGTCATGTATATTTTACTACAGTAAAGAGTTTGAATCGCATATGTTGTGAGACTATAGTGTATATGTACAAACCATGTTTGAATATTTCCATGGGGATTTTTGTAGAAGCAATCTAAGGGGGTATCCTTTTAAAAATAATCACTAAAAAAATAACCACTATAATAAGCATTCAAAACCTACATAACATCTTAGACACATAATTGGAGATGTAATTAGACCTGTCAGCTTACTAATATTTGAATTATAAAAATGATGCTTCAAATAAAAGACCATAACCACTAAACCTATTTCTAAATAACACAAACACTCTCCTTCTAAAATAAAAGGTCTATAAGGAGAATGCATATAAATACAGAAACTGTGGGCCTGGATTTGATTTCTATAACTTTATATTTTAAAGTAAAGAGGTTCTCTAGCCCAGTCATTGAATGAAACAAAAATTTAAACTACTGTAGGCCACCAAAAATTAATCTGTAGCTTTAATATCAAAGAAATGTAGAGTTAAGGACCATTAATGCTCTTATATCATCAACTTTCAAATCCTTTTTAGTTTATTTTCCCATGAATACTGAAGATAATTGCTTTTGCAAAGCACTGTCCTCATTCCATTTTTCATTGTTAGAAGAATTATAATTCACACACTATATTTTAATCTCCATTTTAATTTTTTGCATGTGACTCTACTATTTGATCCTTTGTCTTTAAATTTATATCACTTTAGCTAAGAGGTTCCAACTCTTTGGTTGCTTGTATCCTTGGAGTCTCAGTAATTATTTCCCATTATCCAAAGATCTAATGAAATACCTAAGAATTTCATTCTCTAAAGTAGTTATATCCAAACTGGTTACTTGTATCCAACAACTTAGTAGTTGTGTAAAACATGAACACACATTAATTGAAAAAAATATTTTAAAATAACCACAATTTTGTGGTTGGGCATGTTGGGCAATGCATATATTCTTGAACCTTGGAAATAGATTAGAAAAGACTACTAATTTCCTGTTTTATGTTGATGACTGTATTTGCTTTTTATTTGAAATTCTAAGAAACCCGATTGTGCCAAGATATGACCTCATCAAAATGTATGTAGTATGATCTAATGATAAAACTATTTTAGCTCATAGTCCCATGTTCCCATGTTGTATGATAGTTGTCAAGAATCAATGATATCCTCAAAAACAAAATATCCAGGGAATTTCTGAGAGTTCATTGCAGTGTCTTGGGGCTTCTTATTATACAGTTTGAGAACTAGGATTTTAGTCATTGACTTTGAAATTTTTATTTGGCAAGTTTTTTGAAGTTGAGGATATTGTTTTCAAGGTCGCTGGAAGTTAATATATACTTTTCACAAATATATGCTCTTTATTTAAAAAAGCAAAACAAAAACCTAATTTTTAAAGATTTTATTTATTTGAAAGAGAGCATGCATGCGCATATGGGCAGGGGAGGGGGAGAGGGCGAGGGAGAAGCAGCTTTCCCAATGAGCAGGGAGCCCAACTTGGGGCTTGATTCCAGAACCCTGAGATCATGACCTGAGCTGAAGGCAGGCACTTAACTGACTAAGCCACCCAGGTGCTGCAACAAAACCTATTTTTAAAAAAGCATTTCCACCTGTCTTTGCTTCAGCAACACATATACTAAAATTGGAGCGATGCAGAAATTAACATGGCCCCTGTGCAAGGACATGCAAATTTGTGAAGTGTTCCATATTTTTAATCAATTTTTTTGAGGTATTGTGCTTTAAAAAGAAAAAATAAATAAATAAAAACAATTCTGTCATATAATACAACTTTTTAACTGCATCACAGCAAAGTCAAAGGATACAGACTTGGGCTTGGTTTTCTCACTGTTACAATGATACGCTCTTCACCTATGAGCAAGTTTATTACATCTATTCACAATAATCTGAATTAGAACAATAAATATTTGTCACAAAATATTGGTTTGCTTTAGCAAAAATATTCAGATGGACATGTTTTCATAATTTTTCATAAAGCTTCAAATAATCTGAGGTGCCTGGGTGGCTTAGTCAGCCTCTGGCTCAGGTCATGATCCTGGAGTCTCAGGAGTCCCCCTGCATGGGGGAGTTTGCTTCTCCCTCTCCCTCTGCCCATCTCCCAGCTGGTCTCTCTCACTCTCATTTGCTCTCTATCAAATAAATAGATAAGATCTTAAAAAAAAGACTCAAGTAATCCAAATCTCCCCTAACTTACTGAAATTTTAGTATGAAATTCTCAGACTACCTTGCTTGCTTATTATCTATTGGAATTTCTGGAGGCTCCATTGTATCCTATGAGCAATAAAATGAAAGAAGACAAAACTAATGTGTGCAACAGCTTCCCTAAAAATGGCATCTCCTTGTTTTCTCTCACTCCAGAATAGAGAAATTGTCTCTATGATAATGTTTCTTATTTTGGATTTTCCTCCAAATATTTGTCTACACTAATATCTCCTCTGAATTTAGTATTATGTACTTAAAAAATCATAACGATTAGTTTTTGTTTTCAGCTCTGACATGAAAATACTGAAAGCTGGGATTGCTGTTCTTATAACAGTAGCAAAAAACAGAACAAGCTGAAAGTCAAGAATTTTCTTGAAACTACGGTGGAACTTGGATTATGAGCCAAACCACAATCCTCAAATCCAAAGAGATAGGCACGTCCAGAGGAGTGACAGCAAGATCTGCAAACTCTGGAACACAGCCATGAGTAAGAACATAGAAATAATAATTTTGAATTTCTGGAGGTGAATGTAGACGAGTGAAAGTGGCACTTGGGGGCAGGCCCGATGGCCAAGTGGTTTGGCGTCTCCTTCAGCCTGGGGATGATCCTGGAGAGGGGATTGAGTCCCACGTCAGGCTTCTTGCATGGAGCCTGCTTCTTCCTCTGCCTGTGTCTCTGTCTCTCTCTCTCTCTTTCTCTCTGTGTCATGAATAAAAAAAAAAAAGAAAGAAAGTGCACTTGGGTGGTGGGGAATGTGCACAGTGTTAGAGAAGCCACCACATTTCCTTGAGTTTTCTCTACAGGAATCCGTCTAGGTTCTTATGGTGAGATCTGAGGAAGATCATATAGTGGCCTTTACAGGGATAGGGGATGATTAATCGTGTTAAAATAAAATAAGATGAGACTTCTCCATAATAAATACTTAGTTTCCATGAAAGACACTTTACTGGAGCTTATGCCACAAGAACATTCCTCACATGTTAGCCGACTCTAGTCTTCTTGTCTCACCTAAGGGGAATACATTTTCCAAAATGTCATATAATTGAAATGATATAGTATTAGCCTTTCAGACTGACTTCTTTCACTTAGCAATATGCAATTGAGGTTCATCTGGGTCTGGTTGTGGCTCATGAACTCATTTTTCTTATTGATGAATAATATTCCATGTGTTGATAAAGCACAGTTTGTTTTTCTATCCACTTATTCATGGACATTTTGATTTCTTCCAGTTTTTGGTGATTATAAACAAAGGTGTTAGAAACATTCACATGCAGATTTTTGTGTGGACAGGGTTTTCAAACCAGCTGGGTAAATACCTAGAAGCATGATTGCTGGGTCATATGGTATATGTTTGGCTTTGTAAGAAACTGACAAACTGTCTTCCAAAGTGGACACTCCCGTTTGTATTCCCACGAGCAACGAATGAGTTTTCCTATTGTTCTGCACTTTCAACAGCATATAATTTGTCAGTATTTTTATTTTATTTTATTCTAATAGGTTTATAGTGGTATCCTATTATTTAATTTGAAATTCATCAATGACAATGTTGAGCACCTTATAAAATGCTTATTTGCCATATGCATATCTTTTTTTGACAAGTTGTGTAGATCTAGATCTTTTCCTCATTTTAAAAATTGAGATGTTTCTCACCTTCTTTCAAGATTTTCTTGTTTTTTTCCCTATAATTTTAAGATAATTGGATTTATTACGGTATTTTTGGTATTTGTCCGGTCTCTTGTTCTCAGAGCTTCTATATCTGTGGTTTTAGTATTTGTCATTAATTTGGAAAGTTCTTGATCTTGGTTATTATCACTGTAAATATTGTCTCTACTTCATTTTTTCCCTTTTTTCTCCTTCTGATATTCCAATGATGTGCATGTTAGCTGATTTGAAATTTCCCAGCATTTTTAAATGGTCTGTTCATTTTTTTTTCATTCTTTTCTTTTCAGTGGAAGTTCCCATTGATTTGTCTTCAACTTCAAAGATTCCTTCATCAGCCATATCTAGTCTACTGATGAAATAATTGAACACATTCATTTCTGTTATAGTATTTTTGATAACAAGCATTTCCTTTGATTTTTTCTTAGAGTTTCTATCACTCTGATCTCACTTTCATGTGGTCTACCTTTTCCATCTGTTCTCTTATATTGTAGTTTTTCCACTAGAGCTTTTAATTTTATTAATCATCGTTATTTTAAATTATTTTTCTTGTAATTTTAACACCTTTTACTATTGGAGTGCAGTTCTATCTTTATTCCTTCACACTGTTTCTTTGTTGTTTTGTTTGACATTTGCTTTTGTTTCACTATTTGTGTTTGCCTATTGACATGACTTTTAATATTTTATTTAAAGGAGGACATGTTTAATCATTGAACAGGAAGTGAGGTAAATATGTCTTTGTAGATCTATACTAATCTGGGTAGGATTAGGCTGTATTTAATGTTTGTGGTTGTGCAGCAGTTTAAAGTTTCTCTAGTCCTTGTTTTTTTTTTTTTTTTCTTTCTCTCTTGACTTCTTTCCAAAGTTTATATAGTTTAAGAGGGATGAAAATAAGGTAATTTTTAATGGAGGGACCTGACAATACTACCTCAGCCAGCTGATCAAGATCAATATTAAGACTGATGTCAAGTTAATATGCTATTATGAAAACATCATTTTACCTCTGTGGTCTTCTCATAAAGCCACCAGCTCAGTCTAATCTTAAGAAAAAGCAAAAGACAATCTCAATACAAGAGCAGTCTGTCAAATACCTGACCAATAATTCTCAAAACTGTCAAGATCATCAAAACCAAGAGAAGTTTGAGAAGCTCTCTCAGCCAACAGGTGCCTAAGGAGATATGACTATTAAATATAATGTGGTAGCCTGGATGAATTAGAGGAACAGATAAAGTTTATTAGGTAAAAATTAAGGAAATATAAATAAAATATGGACTTTTGTTAATAACAATGTACCAATATTGGTTAATTAATTATAATACATGTATTAATTTTAAGGTCTTTTAAAAATTTTATTTATTTATTCATGAGAGACACACACAGAGAGAGAGAGAGAGAGAGAGGCAGAGACACAGGGGGAGGGAGAAGCAAGCTCCATGCAGGGACCCCAACACGGGACTCGATCCCGAGTCTCCAGGATCATGCTCTGGGCTGAAGGCAGCACTAAACTGCTGAGCCACCCAGGCTGCCCAATTGTAAGGTTTTAATGGTAGAATAAGCTGGGTATGGGGTGTATAGGAACTCTGTGCAATCTCTGCAACATTTTTAAAATCTAAAAGTGTTCTAAAATATTTATTTAAAAATAATGATTTGCTATCTGAATTAAATGCATAATTAACATTCCTTTGAATGAGGGGGTAATGAACAACTACTTGCACAATATAATATAAGTTAATGGGATTTTCTTCTTCAGATGAAGAGAAGTTAACATACAGAGATAGGTAGAAAGCACATTTTAACAATATGTATACACACTAAATACTGGGAAGTATTATTTAAATGACAGAATTTATTTATTTATTTATTTCTTATTATTTTTTTAAATGACATAAATTTAGGACCAAAATTCTAACCTGGCAAATTCTTCCTTGGGTTCATAGTTTCTCGTCTATTCTCTGCATAGAGTTATTCTAATGGAACAAATCTACAATTAGAAAGCAGACTTAGTCTCACTCACACTACCTTTCTATATGGATTTTTATATAGTTGTAGTTGAGGGGATGAACAGAAATGGCTAATATAATTGTCTCCTAAACGTCAACAGGAAAAATAACAAAAATAAGTTCCAGTAACAGAATTCATTTTTCACAGCCACAGAGAACCTGAACATAAAAATAATAAGCTACTCTCAAAGGGCTTACCCAAAGGGTCATTAAGATAAAGCTATCTCCTAAAAATGTGCCCTTAAACTTGAATTCTTCTGTAAATCAGAGAGCAGTCTCTGAAAATACACATTTTTAAAAGCATTATCAATTTAGTGAATATATCAAGGTCATAATGATTAAATTTTATCTGACAAGAGCATGAAATAAATTGGTATCTCCACAGAGTTAAACATTTAACAATGGTACATATGCTGTTAACCTCTCTAATCTAAGGAAATTACAGGAGCTCCAGCAATGACAAATATTTTTACTTTTACAGTGAATTATTGAATTGTTTTGTCATGTAGGCCTAGAGTCCAGGGGCTGTTTATTGGTTTTAGTTTGCAATAACTCAATCTGACTCTTCATTGATTTCCTTCATTCCCAATATTGTTTCTGCTACCTTCAGGATTCTGGAGCCTCTCAGGACATTATGTACCTCCAAATGGACATGTCCTGGTCTCCCCTTCAGTGAAATACAGCAATAGAAAACAGTCAAGTAGCAAAAGTATATATCAACTTATTTTTCTGGGTCTGTTTTTAAATTTGATTTTAGTATGTTGGGGCCAGGGAGTGACCTATACAGAAAGATGTAGGAGGAGGGAACTTTGAAAATCACCAATTTCAGGTATTATAGTCAGAGGGATAATTGAAATTCAAGTTTTCTACATTTTATTGATTCTACTTCCTATTTTAAAACAAACTTTTAAAAAGTATATATTCTTTGATTTTAAGCCCTGGTGGGAAGGATCACAGTAAGGGAGAAGCAATAGAGATGAGGGTTAATATCTGCCTTTTTTTTGTCTTACCACTGAAGTGGTAAATTACTCAATTCTATAAACTACATTTAGTCCATCTATAAGATAGAACCAATGATCATGATTATTCCGCAATGGTATCTATGAATATTAAATAGAACATTTATGGAACAATAATTCACAGGGTGTCTAGCATGAAATAACTCCTCTCCCACAGTGATACTACATTCAAATGAATCCACTGCCAAAACTCAGTAGCATTCTTCAGTTTGGTAACTACTTTTGTAGATGTTATTTTCTAACCATTGACCTTCCCAAATTTACTCACTTTGCTATAGGTTTGCTTGCACATAATTATAGATCTACAGACTACCAAGTAAGTATCAGAGAATATGCTGGTTAGTTTTTCATACAGATTTTTTATATAATATGTTAAAACCCCAGAGGTTATTTTTCTTGATCTCATTTTATGAATGATAATTCTGACACTCAGAAAATTTAGTAATGTTCTAAGCTAATACACTTAGTCATTTGGGAAGGCAGGATTTGGACCTTGGGACCATTTGGTTCCAAGGTCCATCCACTTTCTGACAAAGTCCATTGTCCTCTCTTCCGTTCAATATATTACAGAGTGCACAGCGAGTTAGTAAATGTGATTGCAGGACCTGCATTTAATAAAATCATTTGGAAGTATAAGATGATTTGTAAATATTAGGAGTTATTAGTTTATGTCCAGACAAGAGTTTCCATCTGCCCTCTTGTACTTTACCGTGAAGGAAGCACAGTATATTACTGGATGCTAATTCAGCAGTTGTTCTGATAAGTAGCAAGGTGACTAAATTTAGCAGTTTCTGACTACCATAGGAGTACTATATGTGCTAAACAAAAAAGAAGGAAATGACCGAGAAAAAATTGCAATGTAATGGGACTACCATGAGGACCGTGATCAACTCACTGGTGTTTTTATTATTATGGATATTTGGTAAAAGCTTAGTAGATTTTATATTTTAAAAGTTAAAGAATGCTTCGGGGATCCCTGGGTGGCTCAGAGGTTTAGCACCTGCCTTTGGCCCAGGGCGTGGTCCTGGAGACCCAGGATTGAGTTGCACGTTGGGCTCCCCGCATGGAGCCTGCTTCTCCCTATGCCTATGTCTCTGCCTCTCTCTCTGTCTCTCATGAATAAATAAAATCTTTTAAAAAAAGAATACTTCGTTAGTATGTTTTATTCAGACTACATTAGAGGAACACCGTATTAATACTACTTCCCTCTACACTTAGGGAGAGACAGATAGAGTTCCACGACTAGAACTGGTAAAGATTAAGTCATTATACCCTCATGTTTCAAGCCTCTTAATCTATGGGTTAAAATGTTGTCATACTTATATCAGACTAACAAATTACAATGACTCTGAACCATTCTCACTTCACCAACAGAAATTTAGTCTATTGGTAGTTTTCTTTACCCCAGAACACCCAGGGGCTCTTAGGATGAGTCAATACAGTTCTGTACAGATCTGCTGCTGCCTACTGGAAGGACAACTAAATGGAAACTACTTTTGAAATGAAGCCATACAGTTTCTGTCTCTTGACAGCTTTTTAAATGGGCTTTGTCCCCTCAAAAGATGCTCCTGTAAGTCTACTCGAAGAACTGGGGGCATTTGACACTGTGCTGTGAACTGAAACTAGAAGATATATCCACAGCAAACGTCACTACATGACCAGGCTATTTTTTTTAGTTCATCAGGCTCTAGATTATGTAACAAAGATCTCTGGAACAGAGTGTTAGTGACAGGTCAAAGGATCCTAATTTCTTATTATCCTCAAGAAAGTGCTCAAATAAAAAAAAAATCCTAGATTCTGCACTTTTAAGTAAGTCTGTTTCCTTTCTGACATCTCTGGCTATTTTCTCATTTCCTTACATTGATAAGCATCTAGGTTCCATAAAGTCATCACTGCTCTCTAATGCTCAGTCCTTGAAGAAGAATATATTGTATTTGTGAAGATAGCTTCAACCTATTTGGTGAGGTACTTCTCAGGGACCACCTTTTCGCTACCTCACAGCACTATATGTATATCAGTGAATCAATGGATTGGTGGTAGTGACTTAAAACCCTGTTCATTTTTGTTACAAATAGAAGCACCTAAGTGTCTGTGTGTATACTTGTATGTGTGTGATGTGGATAAGGGAAATAGTGTTTAACCCCTACTCGCAGAATTCAAGCTTCAAATGTTATGATGGAAGAGAGGAAACTTAGCCTATTGCAAATCAAAATTATGCAGCCTACATGTACAAATGTGAAACCAGTAGATATAAAGAAAACAGTATATTATAGTTAAAGATTTATATTTTTAGAATAACTTCTGAGAATTCATTACTTTTTAAAATATGTTTTCAGATAAAAAACTGAAATTTTAATAATCCTCTGTTAATAGTAAGGGAAATATTATACAAATGTCACTTGGTTTTACTTTGACAGTTTAGAAGGCAACTAAATGGACCAGAAACCCCAGACAATCTCTAGCATTATTTGAAATCTTGAGTAAATTCAATTTAGTGAATAAACAAGAAGAGTTCTTGAGATACTTTTCAGGTTATAAAATCCTGGAGCCACATAATATCTGTTCCAAAAAAGAATATTATCAATATTCTTGCTACTATCTTTTAGTAAATTGCCCCAAGAGACACTAGAATTTAGATTAAATGCCTATGTAACTAATAACTTTTTATTCCAATTCATAAACATGCTTCTTATTTACTATAATATGATATAAAGCCAACAACATCTAGGTTATTTTTCTGGTCTTCTAAAGTGAAACTTTATTAGAAATTAGGAAACTACCATTTAAGAAGAATATATTTCTTCAGATTATTATTAGTTCAAGGACAACTTAATGCACTATTATAAATACTGTGGGTGTTTAAAAAATAAGACATTGTTTCTTGACAAAGTCAGAAAACACAGAATCTCAGAACTCTAACATACTTGTATGGTCTAGTAATGTCAGAACTCAGGTTGCTGAACCTCAGTCACAGTGAATTATGACTGGCTAGAATCCAAATCCATTTTTCTCCAGTTCTGTGAATTTTCTACTGTCCCAGGTTCTTGCAGTTAATGCTTCAAACATTAAAATTAAAAAAAGTACATAGTATAGATATTGTAGTTATAATACTCTTTTCCAGAAGTCCAAATTATCATCAGTCAATAATTCTCAACCAGGGTGATTTTAGCCATTGGAAGAAGTCTGGCAATATCTGAAGACATTTGTAATTATTACACATTTGAGGTTGTGGAGAAGACTCAGTACTGGCAACTACTGGATGCTAAACCTTTTACAATCAACATGATAACCATTATAACAAAGAATTTTCTGGACACATATGTCAATGGCCCCAAGACTGAGATACTCTTAAGTTTTCCTTCATATGGATTTTCAGGTCTCAAATGACAAATAAATTCCATCTCCTATGCAAACTCCAGTTACTCAGGAGTAACTGTCTGATGCTGTGTTAGGAACAAAAATAGGAACTCTGGGCAGACTAAACAAAAATGTGTTTAGTCTGCTCAGAGGGGAATGGCTCTACTATTCATTTTCAGTTTAATAATTTTTTTAATTTAATGCAATTTTTGTTTCACAATGTTGAAATTAGATTGATAATGGTTGTCATTTCTCAAAGCCTTTTTCCTAAATTCACCCTTCACAGATTTTTGTTCTATTATATTTTAAATTAGCATAATTATAACTCTCTGGCATATGCAACTTTATGTAGATTAGGCATGATACAGATGAATAATCTAGATCATTTTTTTCTTTTACTCCAGCAATAAACGATTAGTCTTATTTTCTCAAATATATTTCCAATCTGTCATGAATTGATGCTTTAAAAATATAATAAAAGTGAATAATTATAAAAAGGAATCCATAAGATAAATTTTTAAATTATTAAATTCAGCTAACAAAAAATTGCCCTGTCAATTAATTATAAAAGTTCTAAAACACTCTCAATTATTGTATTTGTCTCAATGAGACTGATTAACACCTTTTATAGACCAGTGAGTTTATGAGGAGTACAGCTGGAAAATCATAGACCACTTTTTTTTAATAAATCTGTTTCTATTCTTCACTCAACAAATATTCCTGGCCTGACAGGGTGAAGCACTGCACTAGGTTCTAGGAATTCAGAGATGAAAGGCATTCTCAATCTTCATGGAAAGTGAAGGAAAGATAAACAATTTTAATAGAAATGGTATTCAGTAGAAGATACTAGTCGTCATGGGTAACATGGAAGTGTGGACAATGCTGAGAGAATCCTGGAGCTGAGAAGACTGTGTCATGAATATTTCTCTAGTATAGGAACCATGTGCCAACTTAGGGACAGTGTCTTTGCTCAAGCATATGTCTTTTCATACTCTAGAAATATTGGTTGAATACGTGTGTTACTAAACTGAGAAGTGAAAACTGCTTGTGTATTTACAACACAACAAAATAACAACCGTCCATGACTGCAAGTTGAATCACTTGTGCTCCTTTGACTACATTCTGGGCTATTTAAATGTATTCAAAGCCCAATGATTACATGATACATCACCCACAGCAATTGAACTTTTAGGAAATAATGTATTTCCTAACGCCCTCTGCTACAGCCCGTAGTAGTCTATCTGATATTGAAACCAGACTTGATATCCATGACAGGAAAGATGCTTAAAGTGATGTTTGGCTGGAAGTATTGTGAAATGATGATTCAGGTATTTTAAAAAGCTTATTATCTTCCTCAAAATGGAGACCATTTATCATTTTTCTACTGATTTAACACTGATAGCTAGAAAGAAATGTATGTTTCTTTCTTGCCTCAAATTACCTTTCCTTATCTTTAATAGCTACATTCTCAATTCATCTTTTTGATGGCTTGTAATTTGAATGGCTAAACAGTACCACTCAGACTCATTTTCCTTGTAAAATATGTTGGTTTTAAATTACACATGTCTGTTTGAGGCTGAAGAGCCTGTGAAAAATGTTTACTTGAGTTGGATATCACAGGGTTGTTGCAGTTACTGAGATATGCCAGCCTGTAGTTCTGAAGCAAATGTTATTATAGAGTATATTAATTGTATAAAATTGTCATTGTGCAGTATATTAATTGTAAAATAATGAGACTGACATTTCATTTAATAGGCTTAGGAAATTGGGAAGTTAAATTATGTTTAAAAAATTGATAATCTGGTCCTTGTTTCTATTCTCATTACCTTTAACTACATTATATCAGAAGAGAAATAACATTACATGTGAGAGGAACATGCCATACAGATAAAATAGAATTATATGTGAAGAGACTATTATTAGATTAATATTGGTTAAGAGAGGGGATCCCTGGGTGGCTCAGAGGTTTGGCGCCTGCCTTTGGCCCAGGGCGCGATCCTGGAGTCCTGGTAATGAGTCCCGCGTCGGGCTCCCGGTGCATGGAGCCTGCTTCTCCCTTTGCCTGTGTCTCTGCCTCTCTCTCTCTGTCTATCATAAATAAATAAATAAATAAATAAATAAATAAATAAATAAATATTTTTAAAAAATATTGGTTAAGAGATTAAACTATAGTCCATTTATTCTAATGCCAGATCAAATGTTACAAAAATAATGTGGACAATGGAAAATGAAAAGGTAGCCATCTGAATAACTGATTGCAAAAATGCACATTTTTAATACTCCTATTACTTGACATGAAAATTTTGCTATGATTTTGTAGAGTTATTTGCATATAAACTAAAAATACAGCATATGTGTATGATTTTCTAGAGTTATTTGCATATAAAAATATGCATATGTTTTTATTTATATCATACTATGGTGTACTCTGAACTAATTTAGAAGCTAGGTGATCCTTATAAGGTACTTATTTCTTCCTCCACATTTGTGACCTAGACTTTGAGGCTAGTCTTCATCCTAGGTGGAGCCAAATTTGAAGCTAGATCACAGTAAATCTGTTGGCTAAGCATTGGCAGATATAATGGTGAAGACCTTAGCTGCACAAAATGAAATGCTGCTATTATCGATCTTTTAGTGTTTGTACTGATTCCCCACAAGGACACATTTCACCTTATATGGCTACTGGTGGGGAAGGAAAACCTGACTAAACTTCAGGCTCCACGCTACAATCCTACCTCTCTATTGCCAGCTGCCAGATTACTCTGGGACGGCTGCTTCTTAGCTACCACCATCATCCTGCTCAGCCCCCTCCTCTTTTGAACATGTCTAGATCAACACTTGTCCCACACGTGTCTCCTTTTTCCAAGCACAGATTTTGAATTGGAATGTGACTATGGTATTGACTGTGCATTGAAATAATGATGCCAGGCTCCTCTTACAATTGATAGCACTTCTTCTAGGACTAAAATTTTTTACTCTCTGTATCCTAACTTTTTATCTTAAATTAGTTTAAGTTATAAGAAGTTCAAAGAATAGTACATAGTTCTTATGTGCCCTACCTATCTTCCCCCAGAGATTGTTACAGCTACAGGATATTGTTAAAACTAGGATATTGACTATTAACTACTATTAACATAGCTATAGGTCTTATTCAGATTTCACCAGTTTTTACATGTACTTTTAAATTTTAAAGTGTTTTAGTTCTATGAAAATTTATCACATATGCAGATTTGATCAACCACCACCATTACCAAAATAATACTCCGTTACCACTAATAAGCTTGCATAGGTAACCTCTTAATCATAATAGCCTTTTCCAACCCAAATCCCGGGCAAGCAAGAATCTATCCTCTATTACTATCTTTTGTCACTTTAAGAACATTACATACATGGAGCCATGCAATATAGGTGACCAATGTATTTCTTTCAACATAATGATACCTGTTTCATTGAAATTTTTCCATGTATCAACAGCTTATTCCTTGTTATTAGAAGATAGTATTTCATGTAATGAATGTAACACAGTTTGTTTATCCACTCACCCACTGAAGCACAGTTAGGTTGTTTTTAAACTGGGACTATTGCAAATAAAACTGCTGTAAAGATTAATATATGGGTTTTTTTTAAAGATGAACATAAGTTTACAAATCTAGAATAAATATCATGGAGTGGTAAGTATATATATATTATATGTGTATGTATACATACATATATATATATAAGTAAATATACTTCATATACTTACTAGTATAAGAAACTGACATAAGAATATTATAAGAAAAAAAAGAATATTATAAGAATGGTAGTACCATTCTGTCTTGCCACCAGCAATATATGCAAGAGCAACTAGTTTCACACCCTCACCAACACTTCATTGTAAGTGATTTTTATCTTAGTCATTCAAATAGGTACTATAATAGTATGCCATGGAAGCTTTAATCTGTATTTTCCTTAATAATTTATATTGTTGAATATTTTTTTTCATGTGCCTATCTGCCATCTACATATTCTCTTTTGTAAAGAGGTTTTTCAAGTCTTTTTGCTCATTTCCCTTCTGGATTTATATGCTTCATTACTACTGAGTTTATAGAGTATTTTAAAATATATTTTAGACAAAAGTACTTTGTTGCCTATCTTGTTTGCAAATGTCCTCTCTTATTTGGCTTATTTTTCATCTGTGTCATAATCAGTTGTAGAGAAATAGATATTAATTTTGATGAAGTCCAATTCATTATCTTTTATGGATCATGTCTTTGGTGGTATGCCTAAAAATGCTTCTTCTAATATCAAGTCCCAAACATTGTCTATGTTTTCTTCTAAAGCGTTTTGTGTTTTACATCCAATAGATGTGTTCTATTTTGAGAAGTGCTAGTTCTGTGGAGTTTTAATTACTATTATTATTATTTTTTAAGATTTTATTTATTTGACAAAGAGCGAGCACAAGCAGGAGGAGCAGGAGACAGGAGAGGGGCCCGATGTGGCTCAATTCCAGTACCCTGGGATTAGGACCTGAGCTGGAGGTAAACAATCCACTGAGTCACTCAGGTGCCCTGAATTATTTCTAATGGTATTTTTTTGGAAATTAATCACTAAGGAATAGGAATTCCATAAAAATGAAAATAAATATAAATTTTATTCTTTCTGAAAAAATGCAAAATTTATATTCAAACCCAATAATCTTGTCATCTCTGCAAATTGTGAGTCTAGAGTTTATTTATTTTTTGTTAAATCAATAATCTTTAAGATTATAAACTATTATAATTATGTGTAAATAATTTAAAATGATGGGTAAATATATATACATTCTTTTCAAAATAAAATTATATGGTATTACTCTATGTACATGAATTCTATGGTAGTATAATGATAGATTTGCTTCTATAGATTTAATTTGTTCTGTTTACTAAGAAAAGTTCAAAATGCAAAGAACTTGTACAGCTTACTTATTAACCATATTCAGAATCTTAATTGGCTCTGTTTTTTTTGACTTTCAGTACCTTATCATCCAACACTACTAACTGAAATGGCTAAGGAATTAACTATTTCTCATAAAAGTAAAAAAAAATCACAATTCATTAATTTATTCATTCTACCTGTAATTTAAAATGGACTAAAAAAATAAAATGGACTGATATTACTTAGACTTTATTATTTAATTTAGTCTTTCAATAGCAAGGGCTAAAGAAATGGAACCTAACGGTAGTTAGTACTTGTGTACCAGAAATGAAGATCTCCCCAGCCCCCTTCCCCATAAAGACCATAATCACAGATAGTCTTTAAAATTACCTAAGAGTTTAGACTCATTTATTTTCTTTAAATGAGGTAATTAATTTCCAGTGAGATGAAGTAAATTATATAAAAGTATCAGTATGTAGCATCTTCAATATTTCAAAACACGGAGTAATTCTTGAACCTTCTTCTATCCACTTAAGACTATTTAATATATCAGGTCATTTAAAAAATCTAGTTGAGGTAATGGAATGAAATGATATTATCTTTATGCTAGAAAATTTGAGCAAAGCACAACAGTAAAAAAATATACATATACTGTTGACTTTCTTGTTCAATGTTTTTTAGTTGATAAAATGCTGACAAGTATTCTCAGTTAAGAACTGGTATTTTATCCTACTAAAAAAATTACCCCTGCAAATAAATAATAGAAATACAAACATCATGATAAAAGCAGGTGAAAAATTTGAACACTCATAAAAAGAGATATACAAATGTAAAGGAAGCACATGGAACGTGTTTAACATTGTTAGTCATTAGAGACATCAAAATCACAATGAAATTGTGTTTTACATACTTTCTAGAAAAAAAATAAATTTAAAAGATCACCAAAACCAAGTGTTGGTGAGCTATGAAACTGGAACTCTTACATATTATTGAAGAGAGATACCATCTTTGACAAACACTTTGGAAAATGGTTTGGCAAGTTCTTCTAGAAATAACCCTATGCCTGTCATATGAAACAGTGTATCTACTTCTAGATTTGTATTGAAGAACAATAAAAACACCCATGTAAAGACTTAGAAAAATTGACAACCCTCTCTGTGTCCATCAACTGGAGAATAGATAAGCAAAGTTTGGCATATTCATACAACAGATCACTACTGAACAAGAAATAAGAGCAAATTACTAATATATTTGACATGGCTGAAATGCTAAAACACTGCTGAGCAGTGAAAGCCGTGGGCAAAAGTCTACATACTCTGTTGTTCAATTTATAAGAAACACTATATAAGATAAAAATCAACTATAGTGTCAGAAAGATCAATATTTGCCTAGAGCCCAGGCTGTAGAGGGATTACTATATATGGAGTTATGTTGGAACTCATATAAATGGACAAAATATTTAATACCTTGATTGTGATGATGGTTATGTTACATCAGTATATGCATTTGTCAGAGTGCATAAAACCATATGCTGAAAATGGGTGCATTTTATTTTTTAAAAAAATCAATTCACAATAAACTTCATGTAAAAAACTTTTATCAACCATATGGAATTTGAAAAATGGAGTAGTGCATATTTTCATAAGATGGAAGGACAACAGGTAGTGATATAAGCCTGAGGAGAAAAGATGACAATTAAGTGCACATTCAAGGCAGTTAAAGTTGAACTAAACAAAGAAGAAAGTGCGGCGATTCTTAAAGAGGTTATTTTTGAGCTCTCCTCCAAGGATACAGATAGAAATAAGAATGGCATGAAAATAATAAGTGGAAAACTTACATATGCAGGGATCAGAGAATTGTGACCTTTACTGTAAATAGTAGGGCTTCACTGATAAGAAATTGAAAGTAAGTGAACTGGAGCAATATAAAAGGAAATCATAAAAGAAAATTTTTGGTTGCCCAGATCTGAGCTTTAACATTTTCTACATGTAGGTCTTTGAAGAAATATCTTAACTAAGTTCTCTGTGATTCAGTTTTTACAAACTAAAGTAAAAAAAAAAAAAGAAGAAGAGAAACATATGAGGCTCTAAGATCATGCTATAGGATTACTCTCATTATTAAATTAGATCTATGAATGTTCTGGCATAGTGCCTGGAGCTCTTTGACCCTAAGGATATTGTAGAAGCTAAGAATTGCTTCTCTTCACTAATGAGTATTATAAATACAGTTCTAAAGAATATTAAACTTCTTAGATTATATTTACCATAAAAATGAAACAAAATAATTAAAAATGATATATTCTATAATAAATATTTCCTAAGCCACACAGTAATGTTATTATTTACTATAGAAAACATTCCAGAATCTATGAAATATATTTTATAGTAAATATAATAATTATATACATCAAAATATTTACTTAAGTGCAATAAGGCAGGCGCCAAACCTCTGCGCCACCCAGGGATCCCCTTATTAGTTATATTACAACATTACAATGATGTGCATATGTTGGAAGCCAGGAAATTAAAAAAACAAATTTCTTAAAATGAAGATAATAAGAACAAATTATTTTTCCAAATATTAGTGAATTTTAATATGGCCCTAGAATTACATGGAGAAGAGGTACAAGCTAGAAAAAAAATGATCAAATAAATTTTAACATAAAAATAGAAGAAGAAAAAAAAAAATAGAAGAAGAATGCTAAGAAAAAATGAAAACAACCACCATCAAATAAAGAGCCAAGTAAGAAAACCAACAACATAAAAGATCGTTGAAATAAGTGACATTGCAAAACAGAGTATTCCTCACATGCAAATACTGATTTATTGAACAGTTCATCCCTCTGTTGAGAGATAGAGGAAGAAGGGAAGGAGAGGGAGCGAGAGAGGAATGGGATGTAGAGATGTAAGACTGACGAGAGAGGATTGAAGTGTCTGCTGTTCTACAACAAATGCTACAAAAAGACAGATTTACAAGTAAGAGAAAAAAATGAACACTTTCATCAAAGATGCTGGCCATTAGGCATGGGAAGATGGAGAATAAGATGAAAAAATGTCTCAGGAGGGCTCAGGAGACAGATGGAACAGATAAAAGACTAAAAAATCAGCTTGTTGAGGAAAAGTCTTCAAAAAACATTCTAAATTCAGACTCTGAATAACTTGAAGACCTGCTGAGAGAATGTCTGTCAGGAATAGGAGACGATGTATATAATAAACAATTAATGGTTTAGAACAGAAAGTGAGGGAACTTCAATGCAAACCCTCCTCCTAATTACAAGCTAAAGTCACAAGTATCCTTCAGAATTTTGATAAATCAAGTTACATACAGTTATATACAGACCTGGGCCAATAGACTAAAATATTACACTGACCCAGCTCCCCTTTCATGTTTGTGTTACTAATTGATTCCCACTACAAAGGAACTGAAATAGTGGCTAAGAAGGGTCTAGGCTAGACTGGACTGCATGGTTGCCTTTAATGCTCAAAAATCATTTGGATTTCAAACAAAACAAAACAAATTTATTTGGGTCTCAAGGTTTTTCAGGTGCTCTTTCTTGCTATTCTTTAAAATAAAAAATTATTAGAAGAATTTGTGAACAACCATAAATGTGGGGATGAAAGGCTCTTAGAATGCAGCTTTTCTTGCTGTAGGCAATAAATGAACCCTTGAGCATATAATTATAAATTATATTTCTTTAACATTTATTGGTAACTTAAATTTCATTTTCATTAAACAATACCTTCTATGCACTATGAAATCAGAGGTCCTTTATATTCATTTATGGCAAATCCTACTTTTTCAAAATCTTCAAAAATCTTTATACATCTGGATTTTATTTTTTTAAAGATTATTTATTTATTTATTTATTTATTTATTTATTTATTTATTTATTTATTCATGATAGACATAGAGAGAGAGAGAGGCAGAGACACAGGAGGAGGGAAAAGTAGGCTCCATGCAGGGAGCCCGACGTGGGACTCCATCCCGGGACTCCAGGATCGCGCCCTGGGACAAAGGCAGGCATCAAACCGCTGAGCCACCCAGGGATCCCCCATCTGGATTTTCATATATTATATTAGAGTCGAATATATTTGTTAGTTGAGAACTATTATGTTAAATCAACAATTATAAAAATTTCCATAAGAATCATACAAATATTTACTGCAGATTTGATCAGTGTCTAAGGTAATAGATTTCCCCTGGGTTTTACATCCGTGGACAACAGCCTTCCTCTAGGATCTTCAATCTAAATTCATGATCCTGGCAGATGGGCAGCCATAGTCTGCACAACTGAAGGGATGATCTCCCATGGCCTGTGTAGATGAGGCCAGTTACCTTGGTGATGCAACTAGGTAAAGGGGAATTCTGAGGTATTTATATGTTAATATAGAGTTGTATCTCATTATTTTTATCTCTGAAAATTTGTCTGGATAGCTTAACCATTTCCTTATTGCAGTGCAATTATATTCTCCACCAATACTGCTTATTTCAAAGGGTGTTTCAGAAACATGCTTGTAGGGACACCTGGGTGTCTCAGCAGTTGAGCGTCTGCTTTTGGCTCAGGGTGTGATCCCCAGGGTCCTGAGATTAAGTCCTGCATTGGGCTCCCTGCAGGGAGCCTGCTTCTCCCTCTGTCTATGTCTCTGCCTCTCTCTGTCTCTGTGTCTCTCATGAATAAATAAATAAAATCTTAAAAAAACAAGAAGGAAAGAAACATACTCGTACATGATTCTTTATACTCATTTATATGTCTAGAACATTTAAATGTAGAAGTATTTTTAATCTCCAGAAGATATATTCCTTCCAAATGTTGTGCACAGTTCCCTTCCACCAATGGTGTGTGAATGAATTATATTACAGCATCCCTACATACTAGATAACATGATATTTTTATATAAACCTTTTTATTCTAATGAATTTCTCCTTGACCACAACTGATACTGAACACCAGTACCTCTTATTGTTTTCAGGGATCTTTTATATATTCTCAAAGGAAAAAAAATCTCTTCTACATTTGTTATAAATATTTTCTCCCACTTTGTAATTTGTCTTTTAATTTTTTGTAGGGCATTTTATTACATGGAAAGGGCAGGACGTCTTGATTTGTTTTTATTTATGAAATATACTTCTATGAAGTTTTTTCTCCTTATGACTTTTTGGAGTTTTCATTTTGGCTTAAAAATATTCAAAACGTTAAAAAATATGAAAGTGCTTCTATTATAAATACTCTTATGTGTTGTGTATTTAGCAAAAAATGAGAAGTTTTTTAACTCAAAGATTTACATACTGTGTTCCATACTATTGTAGGCAGAAAAATAGACACCCAGACATGTCCATGTCCTAATCCCTTGTAGCTGAATGCATTATCTTAAATGGGAAAAGACATTTGTAGAAATAATTAAATTAGGAATCTTGAGTTAGAGAGATTATCCTGGATTGGCCCAAGATAATCACAAAAGCTTTTATAAGTGAAAAGGGTAGGAAGGAAAGTCAGAAGCAGAAAATAATATTTAGAGATGTGACTACTTAAATGGAAATTAAGGTAATAAAATTGCTGGTTTTGAAGATGCTTTCCACAAGTCAAGGAATGAAGAAAGTTTCTAGAAGCTAGAAAAAATGATGTGCAGCAGAATTTTCCCCTGGAGCCTCCAGAGAAAAATACAGTCCGTGCTGACAAACTGATTTTAGTCCAGCGATTCCTATTTCCCATTTCTGACTTTGTAAACTGCAAAATAATAAATTTGTGTTGTTTTAACACACCAATTTGTCATACTTTGTTATAGCAGCAATAGGAAAATGATACACATACTAAAATAGGCAAGTAAAATATAATCTCAGTACGTGTGTGACTGAGGAAGAGGAGAACAGGTGAGGTTATAGAGTGGGACTCTCCAGTACAACAACCATCAGCCACAGACTTGAGCAGAAAAGGAGAAAGGGCTTTGCGTAGACAACTGGCCACTTCCACATTTAATAATTGTTCAAAGTGGAAACATGACCAAAAAAGACCCAAGGCAAAAAAGCATAAAATGATATAAAGAGTGATAGGAAATTTTGATAAGATGTGTGTTCCACTCAAGAGATTAAAATGATCCTAAATGGTGGAGAACATCACAGCCTAATTATTTTTGAAACAAAACCATAACACGATACATAAAAGGTTGACATTCAATACACTTGTACGATAAAAGATGTCACAAACAAAAATAACAAGTGACAGAATGGGAGAAAAATATTTACAACATACGCTACAGTTAAAAGATCTTATCCACACTATGTCAATGTTCCTATAGATGGAATCTGAAACAAGAGTAAAGGAAATAAAAGCAGAGAAGCAAAGAGACAAATGGCTGCAAATGAATGGACGTTTTGTGAAAGAGAAACAACTGACCGATCAATGTATGAAAACTTGGTCAATACTAATGTTATTCCTAATTCTATATCTAAAATTAATCCTTAACTTAATTTTATGACTAGGTTGAAAGAGAGGGCAATTTGTACTTTCTAAGAGTAAATTACTAGTGTCTTGATTTAGACAGAACATAGGAGATAAAACAGGAGAAGAGGACATCACTTTCTGAGAATTTCATTACTTGGAATCTGTGAAGATTTGGAAGATAAAATTAAGCTAAATTGCTGCTTTATAGCTCTTATCTTTAGGATTGACCAGAAAAAAATGAAGTTCAAATGTATCACACTGCTATGGGATAAGTCTAAGATCAATAATATTTTCCTTGTATTTCTCCCCCCCCTCTTTTTAATAGAAAAGAGATACCAGACATCTATTTAGAAGTTGCATGGTAAACAACATTTAAACTTTATGAATTGATCTTGTCATTGTAGAAGTTTCTGTTATGAACCATCCGAATTAATTCTGTTAAATTATTTTTACCTTGAATTTTATTTTCCTTGACATCATAGTACAAGAATCTGAGAACATAAGAATATTGTCCAGTAGTAACTTTTCCTAGCTGAGTTTGTTTATCTATCATCTATCTATTTATTTAGTTATTTTTAAAGATTTTATTTTTTATTCATGAGAGACGCACAGAGAAAGGCAGAGACATAGGCAGAGGGAGAAACAGCCTCTTCACAGGGAGCCCGATGCAGGACTTGATCCCTAGGCCCTGGGATCAGGTCTTGAGCTGAAAGCAGATGCTCAACCACTGAGCCAAGGCATCCTCCTAGGTGAGATTTTAAGAGGTATGAAATGAGTATTCTTTTTAAAAAGTAACTGTGACCTATCCTCATAAAGTTCTGGATATTAAGGTGGCTGATTCCTTGAGCTGTATCAAAATTCTCCTGCTTAATATTTTAAAAAATATTTTGCTCATAATGTACATGTGCACATCATTTCAAGTATTTTATGTCAGTATACATTTGTCATAAATATATGTCATATCCTTTGTTACTGGAAGTATAGAAAGTAAGGTTTAAAAACTGAAAATGTACCTAGGTTAAAGGCTTAGTTCAGAAAGTTAAAGGATCTGAATATATGGTACCTAATTTCTAAATCTATGATAATACAGCTTTTAAAAATGTTGATTTTACTTTGCCTTAATTAAGAATCTTTAATTTTTATTCCTTAGGATCAGACATCTGCCTTAAAGGTCGAGCCAATTGTCATATCATGGCATGATGGATTTTTATTCTACTTTTTAACATTAGTCATCTCCTTTACTTGTAATTCCTAATCCATTTTACGTTTTGACCTCTCACCTGGGCTTTGGGGAGCTTTGTTATCTTGTCATCTGCCTAACTTTCAATGTCATTACGTCTACTGTATGTCCACTCTCATCTTAAAAACATGCTTTATCTCTTATCCTCAGTGGCCCCTTTACTTTAACTTGTTTTCTTTTCTGAAGCTGTGCCCTGGGTCAGATATGGACAATTATTTTGCTACACTCAGTCCTGTATCATTTTTTTCTCATCAGTGCTGCAGGACTGATCAATGTCCCAGTCCCCATATCCCAAGACTAATTATCTTACAGTAATCTAAATTGAATTAAATATGCTATCTCTTAGCATGACTGACTGAAATGGAAAATAATGTGAAAACTTCACTATTACTAGTGGATATAACATTAAAAGGGGGGGGGGAAGCAAATGTCTTGAAAATTAAATTTGAAATGTACCATGGCAAATACACAGCCACATCCTACTAAAAAAGTAAAAAGTACTTAATGATTCTCTTTAAGTAACAGTTTTGTATCTCATGATTCTTTTTTTATCTATAAAGGAACCTGCAATTCTAGGCACTATAAACTATTGCCCTGACTTTACACAAAGCATTCTTGGAGCTATTTATATTTTCTACCTGTAACAACCCTCAGAGCAGCACATTGCAAATATATATTGGGATAACAACCTATCTCGTGCAAGTCATGTGTCCTCATCCTCATATGGTCTACTGCATTGATTTAACTTCTCAAACTCTAAATTAATAGCTATCAATAAGTATGTAATATAGAGCGTATTTTTAAAAATCACCCGTGGAATTTCCCAAATTTGGCTGTCTGGCTTTAACACCACCTTCCAATGATTCTGATTCAGTAGGTCTAGAGTAGGACATAAGAATAGGCATTTTAGGGGCACCTGGATGGCTCAGTTGGTTAAGCATCTGACTCTTGATTTCAGCTCAAGTCATGATCTCAGAGTGGTGGTATTGAGCCTCACATTAAGTTCGGTGTTCAGTGCAGAGTCTGCTTGTCCCTCTCCCTCTGCTCCTCTGGTTCCCTCTGCTCCTCCCGTTGTTCCTCCCCCTGTGCTTGCTCTCTATCTCTAATAAATACAATCTTTAAAAAAAATATGCACTTAAAACACCCCAGAGTATTTCTTAGGCATATTAACATTTGAGAGTCACCGAATTACCAGTAAATTTATTCATTTCCATAAAAGAGTTGTTTCTAAGGCATAAAACAAACCACTGTGGTCTAAGGGGTAAGTATTAGGCCTTCTATTATTTTTTTAACCTAAAAATAAGATAGAACTTAGGCTTCAGTAATATTTAATATATAGAACTAGTCTCCTTAGGTAGCCACATAGCCTGTTGGTATGTGGGATATCTATTAGGAAGTGCTGGGTTTCCACAAGGCAGAGGAGTTGTAAGGGCCATCTTCCCTTACTTTTTTGTAAATTGCATTACAAGGCAGTCTTGGTGTATCCAGTTAAGTTGTTTTACAGATTAGGTTCTCTAGTCTTAACTGAACCAATATTTAGAAAATGGAAAACTGACTTAACAATCTTTCTACTAAAGAAAAACCAGCAATAGAGAATGATAAATATTTCAGAACATACTGGCTATTAAAAGAAATGGCAAAGCCAATGTTTCTTATTGGACAACCACACTAAAAGAGAAGACAAAAGCCTAATGGCAATATTTCAGAAATCTAATGAAGTTTCTTTTCATGTTTCTTAATAATGAAGAGAAAAGCCATATACCGTTGCTGAAATACTCACTCTACTGAAGCAGTAAAATTAGCTAGAATAGTACAAAGAAAACAAAATAGAAACAAAATTTTTTTCTTTCATCAGTAGATACTGTCGACAGGTACAAGAATATATTATTGATGACTTAAAGAAACAAACTGTAAGAAAAGTATGCACTGTGAGAGGTTTGCTATAAAGTTACATGATAGTCCAGATATTTTTAATGTGTCTCATTTTCTAGATTTTCTTTCACAAACTCATATATCAAGAAGTACATTTGGGGTGCTACTAAAAGAAAGGTGCACTGGAAAATGTGTCTTTTAAAGTAAATAATACTTTAAAATATTTTGAGGACAAGCTGAATTTCTAGGCTCAAGGTACAAAGATCATACTACGCATGAATTTCATTCACAGTATTTTTCAAAAAAAGCTATTATCCCTTTATAGAAGTAGAAATCAGAAGTGCGCAAATTACACATGCCAACATCCAGGTCATTAATTTCACAAAATGAGATCTTTAAAATGTAGTAGACTTATAAATACTTTATAAGTATACGTAGAATAACTGTAGAAATCTTTTTAACCACAGATAAGTATTCTGGTTATCTTCTGGCAAAATAGAAATAATTGAATAAAAATGATTGGCACTTTTTCTGTTTACAAATAGAATTATTTCAAATATATTGATTCTTTTTTGATGATAACTGTCTGCTAGTAGTAAACTACTTGATAGATATTTTTGAAAATGTAAACACAATCCATCTCTAAAATGTAAAGGTCCTGCTTTTAAATGAGTAAGAAAACAATTTTTTAAAGAAGAGACATCTGTTAGTAAGAAACACTTTAGAAATATGAATATTTGAGTATTTTCCAACATTTTATGATTTTTTTACCTAAAATAATTTGTATGACTTAAAACAATATGTTTAATCTATACTTTGAATAAAGTTGAAACATATTCTAATATATTTAAAATGTTTCAAAAGTAATATCTTTAATAAACTTTGAAGCTACTTACTCATGTATAACACACATATTTTCAGATTTATTTACAAAAGCATTTAAGTTTTTAGAGGAAAGAATTTTAACTTTTCTATTTTAAGAAAAATTTTTTACATACTTATTCATATAGTATATTTTTTAAAAGCAATATTAAGTTTAGCCAATACTATTCTTCTATTTGCATTTATTTATGTATATTATATATTTTTGTGATATCTCATTTTCAGATATCACAGCTAATATAACCAAGTATCAGAAAAAAAACAAACTTAAAAGCAAACCTTCAAATTTTCCAATGTGCTAAATATGAATAGTCAGAAGTAATAGCACAAATACAAGCACACTGTCATGTAAAATATTAAATTATCTACAGCACTGTCATAAAGGAAATTTTCAACTTTTAATGTTTGTAGGTCCTCCTTTTGGGTTCTCAAGGAAGTTATACTTTTACCAGGGTCAGGATGACTTCACCAAACTTCAAAGCATGGGCTCTATTTCTGCCCTGAGCACACATTGTGCATCTGCTTTGTTAGCAAATGACCTGAAAGACACATTTCAAACTCAAGAGTAAAAAACTCCCTAAATTCTGTTCCCATTCCTCTGAAGCTTACAATCTTGCACATACTAAAAGCATAAAGTAAAGTTTGTAATTCTCTAAAATGTCCTTTGTCATGATGATTTATAACTCTTGATGTGAAAAGCAAAACAAAAAAAATATATATAACCTTGTTCTTTTTCCAAAGCATTCTTCTCCAGAACACTCTATTCTTTGTGAAGACTGTGTATCATAAGCAGCTGTCTTCACTTGGGCTCAAATAAAACTCTCTTTTCTAAGAAATTCTAAAAGGTTTGTTCATATTCTATCAACAACTGTAGTAAATGCCCAAAGATTTTATGAAGTTAATACATAAAAATAAAATCTTTAATTCAAAATGATACTTGTTTTGACACATAACTCTTTTGACTGCAATACATAATTTATTAATAGAATAGTGCATACATATTCATCAAATTGTAATTAAACAAATACACATATATTATTAGGGAGAACGCATGCTCAAAAAGTTTGGAGGCCACCAACATAGCTTACTATGCTCATGAAGAAACCCCTTTGACAGCCACAATGTGCAATCTTAAATTCATTCATGAATCTTAGCGGAGCATGGGTAAGAGGGGTAGTTGGATTATTGTTATTAAAACCAAAGGAAAATCAGTGATGTGCTGGTAAAGATTTAAAGACAACACGGGGGTGGGAGGAAGTGCTGATGTGCAATGTTTGCTGATTTCTCTGATGAAAATACTCCTACTTCAACCGATTTCAGATTACTGAAAACAACATGTGGGGCTGGGAATTGATGAGCACAATCAACTATAGCAAACTGGTACAAGCTGGTCTAAACACCATTGGATAAAGTCCATGTCCTGTTGGCAGGAGATTATTCTACTCTCATTTGTCAAAAATTATATGAAATCACAGCAAAAAAACCTCTTGACTTGAATTTTCTTCTCTTAAAAAAAATTTCCCTGCAATACTGAATTAGTACTCTTACGTGCTTTCTCAGTAAGTGGCACTTTCTAATCCTAATTATTTTTCACATTCTTAGTTTCACAATGTAATCTGTAGGTACACATGATTTCTAAGTATGTTTGATAGAAAAGAGTAGGATATGGAGAGTGAGAAAGGGAGGGAAGGCATATTTCTGCGATAAAGAAAAGATATTTTAATGCTATGTAACGATGTTTTTCAACAGAATTAGCTAAAATGTTTGGCTAAAAATCACTAAGAAATCCAAGTATGACATACATAAACTTCCCATCATGGTAATATTATAAGAATACATGTAAAAATCTCTCTCTCTCTGACATACGAAGACACCACATATTCAATTAGAGACTAGCTATTAAGTGTCTTGAGTAAGTTCCCTTGGAACAAATCAAAGACAAAAAGCACTTTACTCTCATGTGAACTAATTTCTATTCCAGTGTTTTTCCACTAAGCAAATTATGATTTTTCCTTTCTCATTAAGGTTAATTTAGAAAAGAACAGAGTGTTTGATTGCTGGTGGATTCCTCTTCAACACGCTGCTCACATACAAGAATCAATTACACTTGGCTCATCCAATTCTTAAAAATGGTTTTAGATTGCTTTATAACTCCAATCTATTTGTCAAATTACTCTGCCATTATCTTTGTGTTCACTGAAGCTAGGACAAAATTGTGTTTAAACAACGGTTTACTTTAATATCCTAAAGTTCAAAAAAAAGATAATTGAACAAACACTATGCAAATATGTACTTTGAAATGAACATCCCTGCTTACTTTGTACTAGAACTCCTAGTATTCCAAAATTTTACTTACATACAATAATACCCCTTATATGATGAGGATAAGCATAGGTTAAATTAATTTCTCTCAAATATCTTAACTAAAAAGTCACAGAAACTTCATCTTATTGACTGAACTTGTCAGCAAAGATCACTAAATTATCATGCTCACCAATTTTATGTGGCAAGAGAAAACACAATAATTCGCGGATAATTGCCTAAGTCTTCTAACTTGGACTGTCTGCTTCCAAGCCTACTTTCCTCTACTCCATTGTCTACATTGCTGTCAAGTTAATTTTCCTTTTTATAGTAATTGATTTGCTTCCTTATTTGCTTCCATGTATAGAATTTCTACCAAATAAACTCCATAAACAGACTGTCAAGGTCTTTGGCAACACAGCTTGAAGTGAATCCTTCCTTTAGTTATGCACTCATCTATTGATTCATTCATTCAAAAAGATTTTTGAGCCTTATTTCCTAAATATGTCCTAAATATTTGTGACTTTTAAAAAAAGACTTAATTTTTCAGAGCATTTTTAAGTTCCTTGCAAAACTGAAATGAAGTTACAGAAATACTTCATATATACCCTGTCCCCACACATGTGTATCATCCCCCATTACTGGCTTCCTCCACCAAAGAGGTACATGTGTTACAAATGATGAACAAACACTGACACATCCTAATCACTCAAAGTCCATAGTTTACATTGGGATTCACTCTTGGTGTTTGTACATCTGTGGATTGGGACAAATGTATAATCCATCATTATAATATCATACAGAATATTTTCACTGCCCTAAAAACCATCCATGACCCACATAATCATCCGTCTCTCCCCCTCCCACCCACTGTTAGCCAGTGATCTTTTAGTGTCTTCAGTTTGGCCTTTGTCATGTATTTGGACTGATATAGTATGCAGCCTTTTTGGATTGGCTACTTTCCCTCAGTAAATGCATTTACAAATCTTCCATTTGTTTTCATAGCTTGATAGACCCTTTATTTCTAGTGCTGAGTGATAGTCTATTGTCTGGATGGAATTATTTCCATAATTCAACACATTTTTTTAAATTTCATTTTGTATATCTCAGATACACTGCTAGGCACTGAGGAGAAGCAGATGTGTACCTGGTAACCTTGTAAAGATCATTTTTATGTATCTTTAACTTAGATCATAACTTAAAACCCTTGAGAGTAGGAACTATCTCATGCTTGTTTGTAGCTTTCAGGGAAAGCAGGATAATGAAAGCATATAAATATGTGTGCTGCTATGTATGGTGATGATTATCAGACAAATGATGATAATAGATAAAAATGATGAGTAATAGAAAATAAAGAAAAATCTGATTTTAACACTACAAACCATACAGTTTAAAATATATGAATATTATACATGCTAATATCCTTACAAACCTAAATGACAAAACCTTTATTTCCACATAAGCTATGAACAATCAATACTGCATTCTACATTATCTTGCTAAAGCAGAATACAGAGACTTTTAAACACTTTATAACGTAACAAATTACTATGAAAATTGTAGTATTTCTACCTGAAGGAGAGTATCAAAGATATATTCATCTATCCTTTGTCCTTATTGGCTGAGGACAATGACCTATTCAGTGCAGGAAGTTGTAACCAAGCTATGATCTCCATAAAATGTCAGCCCCTCTATGTAGTAGTGGTCTTTCCTCTTTTTATGAAGCATGGGTTCAGATACCAGAATTCTTTGCATTTGTTTTAATGGCACACATATGTCATTCTACCTTCCATTATTACGTGTACTCTATATTTTTTTACCTGTTATTTCCTTCCAGACTTCTAACAGATTATGTATACTTTGAGTTCAGTTCTCATGTTCTATTAGATTTGTGTCCCTCTCATCACCCGGGAGATCAAGACTATTGTAAATGTCAACCAAGAGCATTGTAAATCCAAAGGTGATCTACTTCTTGCCCCAAAGTTACTGTCCAAGTAGATGGTGTCTTACAAAGAAGATAATTATTTTCATCATCAGTCAAGAGTTGTAAATTTTTTTTAAAGCATAGATATTGGGAGGCACACTAGGACTTGCTTTTCTTCCCTTTGGCTCTTCCCTGATCTTATGGGTTTTTCTGGTTTCTCTATTTTTTTTTCTTCCTTTTGTGGTTTCTTCATTTTGCCTATTATAACATGGAGCTTTGGATTTAGAATTTTTAATTTAAGATCCTGATTATCTGGCCTCTTCTGTTTTGTTTTTCTTGCCACAGATAGAAAGACCTTCCTTCAACAGAGCTATATATTATTCTATTTCTAATTTAGTCATGCTTTCTTGGAAAGCAGATAATACAGGATTACATCATAACTCACCAAAAAATGGCCTTTCCATACCAACATTCTGACTTTCTGTTGTCTTCAAGTCATGGCTGTGTTAAATCTATGATCTGGATTTCCAAGAAACAAAACAATTTTGAACTGTCTCAATAAATATCAACATGTGTCAAATTATGTATCAGGAGTGGAGATCAGGTGATTTTTCATTATCAATCACTATATCTGACCCCTGCCCATTTCTTATCTAATCAACTGTCCAAGAACCTATTTTAAGGTACATATTTTCATCTTCATCATAGTTATTTGACTATAAGCAAAGAAATGGTCTCATTCTAAATTAAGTAATCAAAACCACATTAAACAAGTAAATTTAGGGATCCCTGGGTGGCGCAGCAGTTTAGCGCCTGCCTTTGGCTCAGGGCGCGATCCTGGAGACCCGGGATCAAATCCCACATCGGGCTCCCGGTGCATGGAGCCTGCTTCTCCCTCTGTCTCTGCCTCTCTCTCTCTCTCTCTCTCTATCATAAATAAATAAAAATTAAAAAAAAAACAAGTAAATTTAAAATATGGGCTAAATCACCAAATTAGAGGAAAACCACGGGGCTATTAAAAGTAGGATCTTAGTATCGGGATATTATGAGCCAATCTTATAAAATTCTGCCATCATTTTGCTCATCTCTAAACTGTGATTTTTCATTCACATGACCAGTGGGCAGGGTTCTCTAACTGGCAAAACCACAAACCACCTGAATCATATTGTCTGAGGGAAGGGATGGGCATAAAGATAAAAAACAAACAAACAAACAAACAAAACAACAACAAAAAAGAACCATTACTAGGATTTTAGTGGACCCTTTTAAAAAAGATTTTATTGATTGATTGATTGATTGATTTGACAGAAAGAGAGAGCACATGTGCACCCACAAGCAAGGTAAGTAAGTGACAGGAAGAGGGAGAGGGAGAAGCAGGCTCCCTGCCGAGTAAGGAGCTTGCTGTAGGGCTCGATCCCAGGACCCTGGGATCATGACCTGAGCTGAAGGCAGACACTTAACCAACTGAGTCACCCAAGTGCCCCTGGAACAATTTTTTAAATTAATTTATTTATTTGAGAGGAAGAGGGAGAAAGGGAACATGGGGAGGAGGAGTGGCAAAGCAAGAAAGAGAAAATCTCAAGTGGACTCTGGGCAGAGGATGGAGCCTCAAGATGGGGCCCAAGATCATGACCTGAGCCAAAATCAAGAGACAAATGCTCAACTGACTGGGCGCCACCCAGGCGCCCCTTAAGTGGAATAATTTTGGGAGAATTTAAAAAAAATAGACTTTTAGAGAGCAACCCTAGCGAAAAGAACAATTTCTCTAGTTTCTTAAAATAAAAAGTAGATGAGAACAAGTCTACCATTTTTCTTTTAAAAAAATGAAATGGTCTATCAGTGCTACAGAGAAATCACATGTTAACTAACTTTTTTTTTTTTTTTTAAATTTTTTAAATTTATTTATGATAGTCACAGAGAGAGAGAGAGAGAGAGAGGCAGAGACACAGGCAGAGGGAGAAGCAGGCCCCATGCACCGGGAGCCCGACGTGGGATTCGATCCCGGGTCTCCAGGATCGCGCCCTGGGCCAAAGGCAGGCGCCAAACCGCTGCGCCACCCAGGGATCCCACATGTTAACTAACTATACTTATTCTCTACTTGTCACCACCAATATCCTCATTCTCAGCAAATGACATCATTTTTAATTTCTCAGAGTGAAGAAGCCATACATAATAAAAGCCACCACCATCCACATGTATGTATTCTCTGATCTTCTCTGCCTCTTCATGGGGTGTGTCCTTCTGTTATTTATGGCTAATCTCTCCGTCGGTGATTCAAATTTATCTTCTTCTGTCTTCATGTAGACCAGACCCTCTCTTTGTTGTATCTATCACCTATCCTGCTTCTAATGTCTTCTTTCCATTGGTGTATTATTTTGATTCTGATCTCTCCCATCTTAACATGTTCACACGCATGCTCACTAGCCAGTGCATAGCTTCTTCAAACCACTGCTTTATCTCTCTCATCTCTTGCATGTCCCCATTAAGTGCCCTGACAGGTTTTTGTGCACCCACAGCTTCCACATCCTCCATTTGTTTTTATTTCTCTATTGCCTGCAAACCATCTTCTGTTCTGCACTGGAAGGAAGCTTTTTTTTTTTTTTTTTCCCAAACTTAGACATTCTTATTCCTCTCTTTTCCCAAGCCAGTATATCTTCTCTCCCCAAATACTTATTCCACCTTCTGTGTTTTCTGCATGAATGTATGACTTTCATCTATCCAATTAGTTGTTCAACATTGAAGCCTGCACAGTATTTTTATTCTCTACCTCCATGACCCTAACATCCAATTAATTATCAATTTCTATCCACACTATTCCTAAAGAGAATCTAAAATATTTGTGTACTGTAGAAAATTTATCCAAAACTTGGACAAAGAATGGCATGAACTTTCAATGTCATATAGGGGCATTTTTTAACAAGCTTAACCAAGGCAATTACCTAGCAGAAGGTGCTTGCATTTGAAGGCTAGACACAATGGAACTGTGTAATTTGAAGAAATCTGTCTGGAAGAAAATGATGGCAAAAGTTTTGGTTTTATCACCCTGTCAGATATGAACTGGTTTTACATCTCACCTGAATCTGATTTTTTCATTCCTCTTTTTAAAATAATGCCTATAAATAGTTCTTCAAAATGTTTTTTTCTGTGTATGTGTGCTTGCTTTTATCATCTTAATGCCTCTCCAACAATTAAGTGAATACAAATTTGTCCCATGTTCCTTCTTTCATTAGTATGAAAGTCGTGTTGTAACATTTTAAGAATTATACTGCAATAGTATCTCTCTGTTCCCAAAATTATTACCTAAACTTAGGCCACCACTATATGTTTCCTTAATTATATTACTGCAAGTGCTTTTGACTGGTCTTGCTGCCCAAGGTCACCTAAATCCTACCCATTCTTTGCAGAATAATTTTTCAAAAACACAGATCTGAATGTGTCACCTTCTGTTTGAAGTATCAAACATTTTCATATGATTCATAAAATGGCTCATAAGCCCTTGTCACCAGGTTCTTGCCTACCTCTGCAGGCTGGTCTCCACACTAGCCTACCATGACTGTTGCTCCCCAGATTTATCTATTTTTATGCTGTTTAACATGTCTCTTCTCTATTTCCTCATGATGCACCTTATAACTTGAATGTTCTCCTGATTGCCATCTAGTATCATTTGGGACCATGACATTGGTTATTGTATATATCAGGTTATCAATTCTCAATGTCTCACCTTATACATCCTTTCTCCTGATAATAATCTCTCAAATATAGGTGAAGAGGTCCCTTCCAGGTCATTTCCTGTGCTTGCTCTCCATGGCACTTACCACAATACATTATGTCTACTTGTCTTTATCCCCTAGCAGTGTCTAAAACCTTTACTGTCAGGAATTCGTCTCTCTTAGGTACCACATTGCTCCCAAAGCCTAATATGGTAACTGATACATAATATATTCATTAACTACTTAATATTTAAGTTATTATTAATAATAGTAAAATTGGTACCTTAAAAGTTTAAGGGTTATACTTATTATTACATCTGATGTTTTTGCATACCTGATAATAGATACAATGAGATCCCTACCTTCTATTCTAGTGCTTTTACCAACATATATAATGCTCCTATATCACATTTGTCAGTATCAAATCCCCTAAGTTTTAGTAACTAAGTACACATTAGCAGTGGTGATAGCTACCTTCAATTAATCGTCTGCTACACATAGTTATGTCTTAATGTTCGATCTTCAAGCAGGGAATGAGTTTGGTAATACCAGCTCTGCTTTACTAGGAAGAAACTATGGCTTAGAATATTGTAACATTCCTGGTGAGTATTAGAGTCAAGATTGGAACTCCAGTTTAGGATTTTCCCCATTACACTGTAACTATAAACAGATCCTAGTGTTTGACTCATCATATTTTGAGTTATATTTAATCATTTAATTAATTATACCTACAGTTACATATTCTAATTATTTTTTCAATAAACACACACTATATGTCAGCTTTATCCCATGTATTATACTAAGTATCAGATATGTAATCATGGGAAATGTAGCCCTTGCTCTCAAGAAATTTACAGACTAATGGGAGATGAAAGCAGGCTATGAGACTAAGACAAGGGTATGTGCTCCATATACTCTAAGATTCCCCCAAAGGCCATTTGGCCTAGATTGGTAAAGGAGTCTGAAAACCCAAGGAAATGATATATTGGTTCCTTCCTAAAGGCACTATGGATGTGTACAAGATGAAGAGGGGTTATATATTCCATTCAGGGAGTAGGTTTTCAGGAGAAAAAATTTGAGATGGAAAAAAAAAGTAATCAGATACCAGATAGCAAAGAGCTTTATATTACATGGTTGAGCAGATGGAATTTATTTTCAGGGAAAGTAAGAGCCTTGATGTAATGTAAATAACACTAGTTAATGTAATAGATAAATGTTGAATTCTCAGTGGCTAAACACAACACATATATATATATATATATAACATATATACATGTATATAACATATATAACACATATATAACACTATATATAAATTATATATACACATATAACACATATATACATATTCATACAACATATATATAACACAATATATATAAATTATATATATGTATATAATTTCAAGTGTATACCACAGTTCAATGTCAATATTCCTGATTGAGTGGCATTCCCTTTGGTCATTTAGAATTTCAAGTTCAAGGGTGTCTGGGTCGCTTAGTAGGTTAAACATCTAACTCCTGGTTTTGGCTCAAGTCATGGTCTCAGGTCCAGAGATTGAGTCCCACATTTGGACCCCTGACTCAGTGGGGAGTCTACTCATCTCTCTCTCTGTCCCTGCTGCTTGCACTCTCTCTCTAAAATAAATAAATCTTTTAAAAAAAGGAATTTCAAGTTCAACCACCTAGGTACTTGTGATTCCTCTCCAATCAACTAGTAGAAATGTAAGCAGAAGGGATAAAAGATTACTCATGGTGAGGGGTTTATGTGGATGGTACAGATCATAGCTGCCACTTTTTATAAAAGATTTATTTATTTATTTTAGAGAGAGCATGTGAGCAGGGGGAGAGGCAGAAGGTGAAGGAGTGAGACTGAAGGAGAGAGAGAGAGAGAGAGAGAGAAGCAGACTCTCCAATGAGCGTCGAGCCTGACTCTAGGTTCGATCTCACAACCCTGAGATCATGATCTGAACCAAAAGGAAGAGTCAGAGGCTTAACTGACTGAGTCACCCAGATGCCCTTACAATTACTTTTCATAATATTTATTTAGTTATTGGACAGACGGCTACATCCAATAGGAAATATAATCTAGCTACATACCTGGAGAAAAAAAAAACACAGGCATTGTATAAAATGAAGTAGTATAAGCCTTTGGCAAGAGGTAAATTTTGCACACAAAGATATTTGATTTTATTTTAAAAATTTTGGAATTGCCTAAATTATTTCTAAGTATAGCAGAATATTTAATTAGACTTTTGGAGTTTGTGACATTCATCTCACTAGACTAGAAGATCACTAGTCATTTGCATTTTTTAGATAATTGAATTTACATTGCCGAAATGAGAAGGAAACTTGTGTAGAATCCTAAGAAATACTGCACTGCCCATGAAGGTGTAGTTCTAGGAAATGAGTCAAGCAGGAAATTTTGAAGGAACTGCCAGCTAAATATGAGGGGAAAACAAAACAGGAAGTTTTATGAATAAACACAGAAGAGAGGATCTTCAGTAGCTTATGAACAACAATGTCATGGTTCATTTTTTAGGTAGATCTGAGGAGGGAAAGCAAGGAAATAAAGAAAAATCAATAAAGATAAGTCTGAAATGACATCACCAATTTTCTTTAGGTTACCATCATCACTGAATATTTCTCTTTGCTTTTGGAAATACATAAAGAACAGAACCTCCATAAATGAGCACGGGAGTTGCCAACCAGTCTCACATAAGATTTACAAGATTCCACCTACATCCTATTCCTGAGAGACATATGTAAGCCAGTTTCATTAAGCTGTCCTGTGAGAGGGGAATAAATAAAATTATTTCCAAGGAAGGGAGGAAATATGAATTTTCACAAAGTATTGCAGGATCCATTCAATGAATGATTAATTCAGAACAGTATGGATTTATTTTAAAGAAAGATTTTACTGGATGCCAAGAAATAGTTCTGTGAGTATAAATATTTGAAGTGAATGTAGAGTGATAAAAGGACACATATTCATATGCCATACCTATATGCAATACTGCTACATTTTTCCTTAAAGTTCATTAAATGCCAGTAGCAAAATAACTGTGTTCTCTATATATTATACTCACATCATATAATTGGAGGTAATTAGAACAATTTTAAATATTGAACACTAAAAGCTACAAAGATTGAAACAGGTCTTTAATGTTTATTTTTCATTACCTTTGTTCAGATATAAAGAAGAATGTTCTTAAAAAAAGACACATTTTTAATAGGTCTAAGGTCAACTTGTTGAGCTAGATTTGGAATGCAATAAGAAAATTAACACCTTGATATTCCTTGTATTTAAATTCCTTATCCTTTAGTAAAATTTATTTTTCTCAATTGTTTGCTTTATGCAAAATTGCAATAATAAAACATTTAGTGTGCTGGGTTAATTATAATAGATATAGAAGGGTTTTCTTCCCATGAATACTACTTTAGATACATTAGATTTGTTGTTAAATACACATCCTTTACTATAATTTTGTAACTTGATAACCAAATAAATATAGTTCATCAAAGAATATATACAATGTACCTTTGGAAAGTCAAAATTTGCTTTTAGTTTCCCTTCCAAAGAACTTTGTATCATAGAATCTAAAAGAGCATAGGCACACAATAAGCACCTCTCAACTGCTGGTCTGAATTTGATTCACTACTAAATTTGAGGATTATTTTCTATTTTTAAAAATTTATTTATTCATGAGAGACACACATAGAGAGGCAGAGACATAGGCAGAGGGAGAAGCAAATTCCCTGCAGGGAGCCTAATGCAGGACTCGATCCCAGAACCTTGGGATCACAACCTGAGCCAAAGGCAGATGCTCAACCACTGAGCCACCAAGGTGCCCTGAGGATTATTTTCTGAAAGGGAAGAAATAGGCATTTCTGAAAATATTTCAGTTTTTCAACGAAATTAAGTACATTAGAATTATTATATTTTGTTTGAATGATTTTATATTAATCAAGACAATTTACATAAAAAAAACCCCAAAAAACAAAACACAAAAAAACCTATGGGCTTTTATTTCAGGATTCAAAAGTTTGCCCAACGTTTGACAAACTCCTTGTAATGGAAATGTGCAGAGCTAGCTGCCTCCTTCAATGAAATTTCACCTGATAAGCCTATAGAAAACCTTTTTTGCTTTAATTTTAATTTTTGTTCATCCAGCTTCTTTGAAAAAAATGAAAGGACAGAAAAAATGGGTGAAATGTCTCATTTTATTATGGGAAGACCTGAGTAGTTCTTTGTATTAGAAGATAAGGCCCTATACTTTTAAATGGCTTTCTGTGTGTGTGTGTGTGTGTGTGTGCGTGTGTGTGTGTGTGTGTGTGTTTAAGAATCAGTGAATTCACACAATGGTCCTAGTAATCACACATGTTAAAAAAATTCTGACAATTTCCTTTAATTTTAGAGTTCCATTTATCATATCTGTGATCTATTTCTAGCAAAGTTATTGGTCTTAGATTTATTCTTTCATTTTCTTTTTATTACTCAAAACTTTAACATTTACAGCTATTCTCAAACTGCAAAGTAAAAGGGCATGCTTCTCCAATTTTTCATCCCACTGCCCCAGATCATTCTTAACTTTTTCTCCTCCCAAACTCCTGGACATCTGAAAAAGACAGTTAAGCAGAGAAGGAAGAAAATGAGAGCTAAGAGAAAGAAAATAAGAAAAGGGAAGCACAACAGGGAAATTATGTTCAAATGAAGTAAAATGATAAGAAAAAGAAAATCTAACAAGGGCCTATTTCATTTAATTTCATTTGAGAATATAGGCTTAACCTCAAACCATCCTGTCTTTGACTTCTACCTTCTCTAGTAAAAATATATATTATTGGTAGGTTTCTAAGAAGTCATTAAGAAGTTCAGATTTAGGGGATCCCTGGGTGGCTCAGCGGGTTGGCACCCACCTTCGGCTCAAAGTGTGATCCTGGAGTCCCGGGATCAAGTCCCACATGGGGCTCCCTGCATGGAGTCTGCTTCTCCCTCTGCCTGTGTCTCTGCCTCTCTCTCTCTCTGTATGTCTCATAAATAAATAAATAAAATCTTTGAAAAGAAAAGAAGTTCAGATTTAGTAATAGTTTGGTAGTGGTAGGCAAAATGCAATGAAAAGCATATTAGCTTTTTACTCTGAATCTCCTTTTGGAGCTCTCACTAGAACTCTGCTTGCACCTCATTTGTCTCAACACATGCTCTCCTTAGTTGGCAATTAAATTCAGAGACACACAAGTGCTATAACCAAAACCAAAGTACAAATAAATGTTCATTAGCCTTATAAAAGACAGAGGGATAGATAAGGAAGCTATGTAAAATTTATAAAATTATTTTATAAAGGAAATTATAATCTAGAATTTATATTGCATATTATTTTATATGCACATTTTGTATATATGTATACATATCCACAAATATGCATATGTAAACATGCTATATATTGTACTTATGGGTGTTTTATAACATTTGAAATGGTGTCATATTGTTACCATATTTATAATATGCAATGTTCTGCAATTTATTTTGTTTTTTGATATCAAGAGTGTGTTCCTGAGAACTACCCATATTGCCATATGGATATCATTCCATTTTTTCCTATTCTGTTACATAAGCAGCACAGTCTTGTCTTCAAAACTGTAAAACACAAAAGGAAAACTACTGCAAGGAAAAATGGTAACGTATACACATTGGTTTCTTAAGGTGGCAAGCTTACTGATCATATTCCAATTCCTTATAATTTACTGTAGCTTCTATCATTATAATAAAATATATATTATTTTCATACCAATAGAAACAGCTTTTTTCTAGATTCACTACTCCTGGAGGTTCATTATATAAAATAAAATAAAATAAAATTTAAAAATACATTTAATATAATATTTTAGGTAATTTTGGTCATATATAGGCAGATTTTCTGCATGCAGGGATTCTTGTTAGGGGCCATTCTCATATACATATATTTCTCCCTAAGCTTTAAATACTTAAAATAGAGCACAGTTTGGAATGAGAAACTTGATACTACAACAGTAGTTATACAAAATTTATCTGAGATATTAAGATGTAGTCCACTGAAATAATTATACACTTAAGCCCACAATATTACTTATGCCTAATATCTTTTCAAGTGATATTAAATTTCCAAGAAGTGCTGGATTTACCATTTGTGCAATCTCAACGTTTGAAGCAGCACACTGAAGTAGTTAGATACCCTTATTCTTTCATGGGTATCCAGACAGCTTTAGAGCATTCCTGAAATCACTTCCACTCTTTCTATTCTATATGTTTCACACCCCTATCGTATGATCCTCTAGTGAGCCAAACACAGAAGACCAAATCTGAACTTTGGTTTCTGAGTTGATCTGTATCTCTTGTAAACATCCTCAAAGTAAGCTCAAGCTGTCATTTTTATAAGATGCTCATTTGGTTCCTCCTCCCAGCTCAGAGGCTGAGCAGAGTGCAACTCTTTGTCCAACCCATCACACTCATGATTCCCAGCCAAGCACAGTATAACTCTCGCTTAAGCATCAGTCTTCGAAAATGACCTAGTGCCTCCTGCCTCTGCTGATATCTGCTTGATATACTTAGTGTGTTTCATATACAATGTCATTACATGATTAGTTAGGGCATTATGAAAAAGAGGTCATGGCCATGCTGCCAACTCCACTGCAGCATTTCTGAAACTTGGTGATTAATAATCCTAACCCAGGCTTGCTCCCTGTCTGTCTCTATTAACAGTGAGGTGCAAATAGAAAGAAATAGAGATGGTGCCTATCCATCACATATACCAGAAAACAAACCCACAAGTCTCGTGAAAGGAGACTCATTAGGATTGTGCTTTTCATGGCAAAGATAGGGACTTTGTGCATTGTTGATTAACTTACAAATAACCCATCAGAGTTACAGTTGCCGGGAATTCCCCTGACTGTCAGCAGCTGACCCTTTAAAGAGAAGGAACTTTGACTAGATGGAAAATGCTAATCCTTCTATCCGGGGAAATTTCAAGGGCAAGTTTCTGACTGAGAACTAAAATCATACAAACTTTGTGGCTCTAATCAGTACATAGGAGGTGCCCGGAAAGATGAAGATGATCCTTCTGTTAAATGCGTTGATTGCTGTTTTACCAGCCCAGATAATTGAGGATAGAGATGATTTTATCCACAGAATTATTTTTGTTCTGAGATACCAGAAATAAAAGTGCTTGAGAAACAACAAAATATTTGGCAGATAATTATGCTGCTTGTTACAGTTGCCATTGTAGAAACTTCTCTGGAATTGATGACCTTCTCTTATGGTCTGACTCCTAGAAACATACACCTTCAAATAGAACAACTTCATCTGGAACTTTCCCCTGTATTTATTCCCAGTCATCTTCACTCCCACAGTTCCCTCTATGTCCCAGCAGGATGGTTAGGAATCAGCAGGAGCTCCATTAATCTGCCCCCCTCCAAAGATTATTTTCTCAAAATTGTAAGGGCATTCTAGAATTAAGTAGAAAGATTCTTTATATGTGGGACAGAGTGAATTAAATTACATGTTCCCTATATAGAAAAAAATAATTTGAAGTCAGGTATTTTTTGTCAGGAAGATAACATTTCTAATATAGAAGTTATCTTAAGAGGTGAAATTCTCTCAATCTCTTTTATTGGCCTTCCTATAATAATTTTTGCTGTTGATACTGATTCTAACTAATTTTAAACAGTAACTTACTTTCTTTCTTTCTTTCTTTCTTTCTTTCTTTCTTTCTTTCTTTCTTTCCTTCCTTCCTTCCTTCCTTCTCTTTCTTTCTTTCTTTCTTTCTTTCTTTCTTTCTTTCTTTCTTCTTTCTTTTCTTCTTTCTTCTTTCTTTCTTTTTTTTCTTTCTTTCTTCTGGTTATTGTTATGTACAAGGCTTTCAACTATGTTTTCTTCAGCATGGAATCATTGGCTTTGAAAAATGCAGAAATTCTAAGAAATAGAAATTCTCATTCTCACTTATAGTAAATTTACTGTCCGTAAAATGTTGTTGTCCAATCCATCCCTCCTATCCCCTACCAATAAGGTGAGTGGAATTTAAAATTACATATTTAAAATTTGCTGCAAGGCATCAATAAAAAAAACAAGTTAACATGAGAACAGAATGAATTTTTTGGCTACTACTAGTCTTACTGAGTCAATTTTATAATTTAAATACACTCAGTCCTACATTTTAGATTCATTTAGGGAACAGCTATATTAGGTGTAGAAGATGTGTTAAGTTTCCTTTCCTCCTTTTGCAGAAAATCACATAGCCTTGGATCACAAAGAATGTACAGATGTTAAATGTTAAATGGCTTCTCTAAGATTTTTCTACAAGGTTTTTTCGTCAATATTCCATTTAGCATCTCAGATAAAAAGGCTTTTATGGCAAACATTACTACTTTATTGGTTTTCACCATACTAAGAATTTTCCAAAAAATAATGAAGATTTTTACTTTCATAAATTGATATATCATCCCTTTTGAGGGAAGCATACTTTCCAAGAAAGGCAATTTTCCCTTGAAACTTTCATTTACCTCTATTGTGTCCATCCTGATATCATATACAAGTCAATGACAATGTGACAAGAATTAAAACTATTCTAACTCTAAGCTTCCTTGAAATAGTTACTTTAAGTGGCTTGAATAGCTTATGATTTTATATAAATTATTTTCCTTATTTCAAACTTTTTGATCATTTTTTTGATATAACAGTTTTATTTTGTTACAAAGACTGCAATTTTAAAAAATAAAGAGAATTTTAAGGGTAAGGGCATGAAAGCACATGGCATAAAAGACATAAAATCTGTATTGTTGTGAGGGAATGGGTAGTGTGATAGCAAATGTGCTAACTGTGCAACAGAATTATGGCAGATATTTATTATAGATTTTTCTTTGGCTATTCTAAATTGGATGAACTGGTACTTCTTCAGAATGTGACCCAGATTTATACTAACCATACAGCCAATGTTATTAGAATAATTTAAAATTTTCTTAAGGGAAGATAATTTTTTCAGATAGATATAACAAAATATATTGAAAATCGATACAGGTCAATAATGGGTGTCCCACCTATTAGATACTGTTGTTGTACAATACTACTGTTCATTTTGAACAGGGAGAAAGAAGATGCCAAGTTGGTGAGATTTTAATTGTTGTTAAGTATAAATACTTCAGGTGGTACTGAGACCTGCATATCCTAAACCTTACCTGGATGACCGAAATTCCACTGACGAAAACTTTTTAGTCCGTATGGAAGAGTTAAAGAACATTTGCTTCATTCATCTACTCCCTGTCTAAACAAAATTTATGGGCATCTCTTACCTGCCAAATAATTTTGTCAACTCCCTGTTACTTGTCTGGATGCCTTCCACCCATCCTTTGTATATCTTTATCTCCTTTTCTCTGTTGTGTACTCATGCAAGAAATGATTCTTAGCATTCTCTTATGTCCCAGACAGGGTCAGTACTGTTTCTGACCACTTTAAACAAGTCCCCAGGACAGCATTTGCTTTTTATCCCTCAAACTGCCCAAACAAATTCACTAAATCTATTTTGATTTCCCTGGAAATCATTTGTTACAAAATTCCTCTCGAGATTAAGGGAACCAAATGCCGCAAAATAGGGTGGGGATCAGGAAATGTATGTGGACTACTAATAATGTTCAGAACTAGAGAATTTTCATAAGTCAATTGGTGTCACCCTGGAGGGCATTTGTCAGAGGTCCTATCTGTTCTTTTCTACATTTTTATTAATGACATTAATGCAAATTCAGAATTTAAAGGACAGATAATACTTGCAGTAGTAACATATATTGTTAATAGAATCTTTGATTGTTTCATGAACCAAAACAGCTTCAATAAGAATAGGAAATTGCAGATCAAATCTAAAAACACAATTTTTAATTTGGATATGAACCTTAGGCCCAAATATAAAATTCCTAAGGACAACAGGTAGGGGAGGTGAAGCTAAAAAGAAGAATTAATTTTAAAAAGTTAAGGATATTGGAACACAATAAATACAATTAAAGTCAGCAATTTAAGATACCTTATTTTTTCAGTGTTTGCCAAAACAATATATGCAAATTAGGTTATATTATTGAAAAATATGCTTTCAAGAGCACAGAACTTCAAAAAGAAGAAATTCTCAAGAAGCGTTCTAGTTAGCATACATTTAAAAGTGAGTAGAGAAAAATGGAACAGACTCAGCAGTTACCAAAAAAAGTCATTTAAAGTTATTTGGTTCTCTTCAAACATTTGACATTTGAGGTGCTTTATAAAAGTAAGGAGGGTTGCATCTGCATAGCAAAAATAAATAAAACCAGGAGAAGTGAACAGAAACTTCCAGAAAGAAGTTTGGGTTTTATTAAATGAAACTATTTTATACCAGTGAAAGCTGTCTACTTTGGAAGAAGTGGTATCAATGAAGATCAGCCTCCTGATCTGAGTGAATTAAAATTTTTCTGTATAATACCTGGATATATTTAAAGGAAATTAAGACATTAAATGCATAATGTAGCTAGAATAACCTTTGTAGTTCCTACTGAGTTTGTAAAAGTTTGAGATTCCATTCTCCATGCTAGTTTAAAATTAATACATTTGATAAATCTTTCCCAGTGTGATTTTGAGCTTAACTAGAAGATACTTAAAATATTAATCCAAATATGACCCTAATAATTGTTTAAGAGTTTCTATGACTTAGATTTGCTGAAATTACAAACTCAAAATCATAGTAGCTCCTAAGAAACAAAGAGATATTAATGCTTCATTTATTCTGTATACATATCTATCACCGATTAAGTTCCGTTATGCTTGTCTTCACTCTGAGTGAGGCTGAGAGAGCAGACATCATCACTAATGTTCCTGGTGCCAGAACAGAGGAAAAGAATACCCCGTATACTTCTCACACCAGCAATTAATGCACTTGTCCCAAGGCCCAACTTAACCACAAAGAAGTCAAGAGGTAGAATGATTTAACATGTCACAAGAGAAAAGAACAAATATTTGGTGAAATTCAGTAATAACTACCACGAATAGCTGTGGCAAACATCATAATGGCTTTGTGGAAGAATTATGATTTAGCAACAGGGAGAAATATGAACACTGACTACTTTTCTATTAAGCCTGCTTTCCTAAGTTTAGCCCTAACAGAAATGGGTTTCACTGCAAAAAGTCCATTTTGTATGGCACTACAGAATATTAAAGAGACTTTATATGAAAACTGGAGAAGACTGATCACTTTTGGCAGGAAGAAATGAATTAAATGGATAGTTTTAAACTAATAAAGAGCCATTTCAATGCCTGTTGATTGCTTATTTCAGTTCTTATGTGAACACAAATGAAGATGATACACTTCACATTCCGAAATAGTCACTGTCCCTTTTCATATAATTAATACCCTTTTTAATGGAAAACAGACAGAAATGAGATGAAGATGTAAATAACACCATATAGGCAACAGTGTCCAAGACAGAAAATTTACGGTGTTATTGTTTTTTTAAAGATAAACATGCTAATCATTATGATTAACAAAATTACTATCTTATTTATCTTACTATTTATTTTATTTTTTAATTAATTAATTAATTAATTAATTTATGATAGTCACAGAGAGAGAGAGAGAGGCAGGGACATAGGCAGAGGGAGAAGCAGGCTCCATGCACCGGGAGCCCGACGTGGGATTCGATCCCGGGTCTCCAGGATCGCACCCTGGGCCGAAGGCAGGCGCTAAACCGCTGCGCCACCCAGGGATCCCTATCTTACTATTTTGAATTCCTCTCTAGATTTCAAAGTCATAAAAGTCTTCACTGCCTGAAATATTTCATAATTCTAAGAACACATCCTGCCATCTACAGATTTTTAATAAAGATTCATTTCTCTGAATTAGACTATGTGCTCTATTGAACATATTGTCTAGAATTCTTTTCTTTTTTTTTTTTAGAATTATTTTCAACATGTTATTTTCTTCACAAACTTGTTATAAATTTTTCTTTTTCACTCTGAGCATAAAATCACCAATTCAGCTTTACTTAATCTTTCTATACAATTGTAACTTAATAATTTGATTTCAAAAGCAGTGCTAATCTCTCATACCATTACACAAACCTAAGAAATATGTTGATGGAAACAAATTGTGCCATTTTAATTATACCAACCCTTCAGGGCTGACTTTGACTTCTGGTTGACTTAATTCTAAACCGAGATTGAGTTAGCAAGAATAACAAACACAGTGCAAAATACATATAGAAGCCATAGTCCATGCCTGACCCTTATGCACAGAGTGAATAAAGGGAGAATAATAGAGTAATAACGAAAATGCAGCTGTTCTCTATTTTTCTTATTTTTCCCCCCTCAAAACTGTTTTTAATGTAATGCTTCTCTATTTTGTAATGGAAGCACTCTTTTCAGTAGCTTGCTATTTTTCCCCTAGAAGGGAGTATAATAGGTATAATCAAGACGATAGAGGGGTTATAATGGAAGGGGGAAAAAGTGATGAGATAAGAGATTGCAAAGTGGATGAAATTTTTCAAATGCTGCAATTTCCTTTTAAATGGTACAGAGAAAAAAAATTAAGACCAATGTTTTAAAATTTATTTGAAGGCTTAAAGATATGAGAACAGTACTGAAACTTGTATTAGCGTCATTCTAAATACACACTCTAAACCTAGCCACGTGCTCCTGCTAGGAGAATCCCTGCTTTAGAGATTTAATGGAGAAACAAAGAAAGAATATGGACATTACAGAATTAATTGAAAATAATAGCTAAAGACAAAGGAATTGATTTAGAAAAGCTAGAAAATCATATTATTTATATATTTCCTCGCTAATTTAAAAGATTATATTAATATGTAATTATGCAATTAAAGGGTATGGTAACACGAACAAAAAGTAATTCATTTATATCCATTGTCCTCATCTTTACAGAGACTCAAGTTAACTCTGGATAAAACTTGTAGATGTGGATACGTTTGACATCTCAGATTAATTTAGTTTACCTTAATTTATATATATATATATATTTTTAATTTATGATAGTCACAGAGAGAGAGAGAGAGAGAGGGAGGCAGAGACACAGGCAGAGGGAGAAGCAGGCCCCATGCAGGAGCCCGACGTGGGACTCGATCCCGGGTCTCCAGGATCGCGCCCTGGGCCAAAGGCAGGCGCCAAACCGCTGCGCCACCCAGGGGTCCCCTACCTTAATTTATATTTTAAGCTGAAAATAAATAGTTCAGGATTCTAATATTGTCTGTAAGAATTTTAATCTGATATGATTATTTTTCTTTGATCACAAAAATATTTGTGAAAATTTAAAATATCAGGTTGTGTTGTTTGGAGTAACAGGTAAGACGATGGTGGTTATCAAAAAGTTATTTTTAAAAATATTTTAATGCATAGCTTCCTACTTGGAAATATTTACTGAGACTATCACATTCAGTTAAACACTGAATTTCACTTTCTAAGTTTATATTATGTTGTTTCAACCACTTAAATTTATAGATATAAAAATAAGTTCAATTATATTTTACATAGAATTTTTTGCTGATTTTTATACTGCCGTTCAATAATCTTTAATATTGACTTCTTAAAATAGTGCTTTCGTGATTTTTACTTATGCAAATGGCTTGCAATAGATATTGGGTTATATGTAATAAAACAAAAAAAAATCAAATTAAAGTATTCTTTAATTGTGAATTTAAAATTTAAAAGTGACTCACTTTTTTGTACTACTTTTGGACCAATTTTCATTTTAAAAACAGAAAGACTGAATCATGGGGATGGAGTATTTCCCTAAAAGAATTTTTCCATTATTACTTACGGATTAGGGAGAAAAAGCACACAACTATTCATGTTTGATAATTGTCTCAATATTAATCATCTTTCCTAAAAAATTAAGTATTCAGCAGATGAAAGTCCAGTTTTTAATTTTTCCTTTTACATTATAATTGTTTAATTTTGTAAAAGAGAAAAAAATACAGTTATGAATTTAAAAATATGCTTTTCCCCATTCACTTCCTCTTTCTTTTCAAAATCTGTCTTATAATTTATTTCTTCTTAAAAACTTTATTGATATACAATTCATATACCATAAAATTCACTCATTTAAAGTGTAAAATTCAGTGTTTTTAAAATATATTCACAGGTTGTGCAGCTGTCACCATAATATAATTTTAGAACATGTACCTACTCTAACAAATAGGACACTGTACCCACTAACAATCACTGCCCGATCTTCCTTTCCCAAAGCCCCAAGCAACCACTATAAAGTTGCCTATTTTGGACATTTCATATTTATTGGAATCATATAATATGTGTTCTTTTGTGACTAGCTACTTTCAATTAACATAAGGCTTTCAAACTGCATCCATGGTGTAGCAAGTAACAGTCCTTCATTTCTTTTTATTACTGAATAATATCCACCATATTCTAGAAGCTGACTGTTGGCAAGACACTTAACTGTCAACACTTGAGTATGATAATTTTAAAATTGGGTTAATCTTAGCATCTGTCTTATGGGATTATTGTGTGGATTAAGTAAAGATAATGTGAGCATTTTGAACACTGCTTGGTATCTAGTATATTTTCAATAAATGTCAATTTTTATAGTCATCATCAGTCATTATCAAGTCATCAACATCATTCTCTAAACCATATTCAAATAAAATCATGAAAAAAATCTGATATAGACAAGATTCTTTGTCAGAAAATTTCCAAAACAGACAACAAAATGATTTTATATATAAAACTCTTATTTAAACTACTAGTAAATATCTTTGTGTACTTTTTAAATCTATATATCAAAATAACAATACATACATATATATGCATACACACTTCAGTGCAGTGACTAATTTTTAAAAAATTACTGTAAATTATGTCAATTCAAACAGAAGTCAAATATATTTTAAATTTTTTATTTACTAAGGCTTACCCTATTTTAGATTAAAAATAATAAAGAAACAGTGGACCCTCTACTACAATTTTCAGTTAATTGCTTCTCTTATACTATGAATCAAGATCTACAGAACTCAAACAAGGGATTTTGACATCACTTTACATGTACTAAATCAATTATGGTATGTGCAATATGTTGGTGACATGCCGAATGATTCTCTTGTTACTTGACATCACATTTATAAAAGAATCATTATCTTGCCTCATTTACAATACATTAAAAATAATTTTTTAACAAAGCAAATGGAAATTTAGAGTAAAACTGCTCTAATTTTACAGATGAATAAACTGTAGCCTTGAGAAGTGAAGGGAATGGGTTGAATTAATACTGGCATAACACATGCACATAATTTAATTCTAGACACAGCAGCCCACAACCCTGGAACATGCTTTCTCTAGAAGTAGAAGAAACTGGATATTTAACAGTTGCATTTGGTTGGACTCAGGCACGATCAGCATTAATTATTTGATTCCATGGAGGGTATAGCTCTATATAAAAAGCATGCCCCTCTTTTGAATGGTTTTGTTTAAACATGTAGTCAGTTTTGTGTTAAATGATCCTTGTATTTGTAGTTTCCCACTGTATCCCAGTTAAAAAACTCCACAAATAAAGTGACCCCCAAATTAAAGCATCTTTCAAATATATAAATAATCTGAAATATATAAGATGTTTTATTTACCAAAAAATTAACTGATTGAAGAATCTCCCAAAGATAAAGATGGTCTAAATTATGTGGGGGAGATAAATGGCCAAAGGTTACTGGTTCTGTTTATCAGAAGGAAAAACCATCCATGTGAATAAAAACCAGTCTTTGTATTTATCGTCCACAAGACAGATTATGTCTGTGGTAAAAACTCTGCTAGCTCTGTGACTAAGCATTATTATTAAATCTATGCTGTTGAATCATGTAATAAAGGTGATTTTGCAAATCTGTACATGGAAGGGAAACAAAATTTAATGTTTCTTCCCACAGGTAAGAGTCTGTGATATTTTAATAGCTTCATGTTTATAGTCAAGCCCAGAATCTCTTAAAGGAAATTAATTACATCTATACTGCTCAGCCAGAGGCATCATGTGTCTGCAGAGGTTGATTCTCCTTGCAGTGTGTGCAACACACAAACTCTACCAATAAAATCTACACTACTGGAATTTTGGTAAAAAGTCCAGTAAATATTTTAATACTTAATTCTACTACTTGTTATTTTCACAAAACTCATAACCATCTGTTCCCCATCTGTCAAAAAAACATGAAAATTAGATAACTGCTATCAACATAATTCATGATTCAAAGGGCAGTTATTATTGTGAACATAAATCATAACTGCTTCCTCTTGCTGGACTAGCAGCCCCCGACAACCTTTTCTGAGGACAACAGAGAAAAAAACACTTGAGATTTCTTGGTATCAACAGGACATGAAATTCAGAAAGTCAATATACTAGGAAATAGGAACACTGTGCTCCCCAAACTAGTCCTCTAAAAGTATTAGTGCCTTTGTACAGGTCACCTTATCCTTCAGAAAAAGGTTGGATTAAACTGCTAAGCATATGGACAGGTAATAGAAAGAAGTCTATAGTTATCCCAGTAAAATGCAAGTTAACTACTAGAAGGCATCATTAGGAAAATCTGTTCTAGGTTTCCTGCTATATATCAAGCAGTCCTGTCAGTCAAGAAAAGTCAGAAGCAGTAAATCATCTAAACAAAGAGCTGCTGCTCCCTGAAATGTTCCCATACACTTGAAAGGGCAACACAAAACAAGGAGTTGATTGCCTCAATGTCACTTCTCCCCACTAAATACAAATCAGTGATTCCATCTAATGAGAGTATAAAGTCTTATCTAAGATTTGGGCTTCCTGCATGCAAAAGGTACAAACGCAAGCTCAGGATTTTCTAAAGTAACTATCCCCACAAAGGAAGGCTTACTTTCTAGATGGCTTTATGCAGAATAAAGGTTTTCATAATTAAGCAAGAAAGTGTGTGTGTCTGTGTTTGTAGCAGGGACTATATGGGGGGAGAAGTGGGACAGAAGTCTTGTCAGCAGAGACGAAAGCCAATTTCTTGCCTGTCCTGTTAGACTGCAAGGCTGATGCTTAGGGCAGAGGTTAGAAGGTAGAGAACTGTACAGACTGAAAGGTTAGAATGGAGTTTGCAACTACTTGCTAGGGAGAGTTAGACACAAAAACGGCAGGAGACAAGGAATACTACATTGAAAATCAAACATATTTCTCTCTTAGTAAGCATTCATATCAAGGTCTAAGCGACTTTCTAGATGTACAAAGAAGAATGATTCATTTTTCATTCTCTGTAAAAGTTATCTATTTAGTAAGAAAAAAGCAGCTTTCTATGCATTTAAAAGTGCTGTTATATTAAAGATAGAGTGCACAGAACACTGTACATTGAGAGATCAGTTAATTTTTTTCAGCCCTTCTGTGCTGAATCTTGAAGTGTGAGTAGGCATCAGCCAGATGGACAAGGCGAGTTTGGACATTGCATTTCAATAATATCTTTAGAGATGACTCAGTAGAGTGTGATTCAGAAATATAAGCACCAATTTTTTCAGTAAAGAATGCTCTTGGGATCTTCAGGGAATGTGATGTGGATAGTGTGGTTAAACAAAACATACCATTCATTTGAGTTTGAAATTAATATTTTTAATCTTTTATTAAAAGTGAGTTGTCATCTTGGTTTGTGAGCATAGTTCATTAATATGACCCATATTGTTTATTGATAATTCAGAGGGTGCTGCACCTTTTTTTTTAAAAAAAATATTTACTTATTTGATAAAGAGCTTGAGCAAGTACATGCAAGCCGGGGGAACAGGAGGAGCAGGGGAGAGAGAGGGAGAAGCACCCCCAGACACAGGGCCAGGGCTCAATCCCAGGATCTTGGTATCATGAGCTGAGCCTAAAGCAAACACTTAACCAACTGAGCCACTCAGGGGCCTCTAGGAGGTGGTGCAGTTTATGGAATATTTTATGTGCTAAGTTGCGTGAATTAGATGATCTAGAACTAGGTAGCTCTTCATCATCTCTGCCCAGTGGGAAAACAGAAATGCAACAGGAGGCTGAACTCCCCAGAGTGATTCAGTTTGAAAAGAAAGAAAGAAAGAAAGAAAGAAAGAAAGAAAGAAAGAAAGAAAGAAAGAAAGAAAGAAAGAAAGAAAGAAAGAAAGAAAGAAAGACAATTTTGCTTCCCATTCTACAATACTATACCCCTATCAGTTTGCCACATTTCACAATTATGGACTAGCTTTGGGTTAAATGTTGAATTTTCAGATAGGATGCATGATGCAGATATTTACAAAGAAGTTAACATATCAGCACACTTAACACCTTAGCATGGTCTAGTGGTTCAGTCTCAAATCAGAGAAAGCTTCTCTGACTCTAAATCCTGTGTAGAGAGAGCATATGACTAATAAGAACTTTGAGCAATCAGGACCTTTTAGTTTCTAATTTTCTTTGATAAGTTAATTTTAGGACATATTTGGAAGATGAAAAGACATGGAAGATTTTTCATATTCTTTCTTTGAAATAAGGGTCACCAAAGAATACCAGTGGGCACATTCATTTTTCATTTCAAGTTTTGAAATGATAACCTTCACAATTATGAATATAACCAACTGAATAATTTTTCATAAAAGCATTCATACTGAGAAATGTCCAGACAGGATTAGGTTCAGGCTTCTCTTGACACGAATAATACATTTTCTAATATGGAGAAAGAGAGTGAAGAAAAGAAGATCTAGCAAAGTAATAGTTAGAGCAATGTAAATGTTAATGAGAAAAAAATCCATGAATATATTAAGGACTAAAAATAAAGGAATGGCATTGATTTTACAAATAAAGAAGTCAAGCTACTGCAATACTATTCATGCAAGTTAAACAGTTTTGCTAATGAGAATGGGATTTTTTTGTTCTTTTTAAACAGAAACTGGGAATTTAGCCTATTGGGGATTGTGGTTGTAATAACAAATTAATATTCATTTAAAAACATTTATTTTTAAATTCATGTCTGTCATTTTATGAAAATCATAGTGCTTTCACTAGTATAGTAATATTAAGAAAGCATAGTAATGGTATTTTACTCAATTCTGAAAAAAAAAGTTTAGGAATAGTTTATGATGTTTACATATGATAATTTTAGCTGCTGAGGGAATAAGAATTATTTTATATTATTTTACATGTGTGAAGAGATAAACAGAAATGAGACACATATCCATACTGTTAAGATTTGGGAAAAGGACACTGTAAAGCATTAAAAAATGAAGTACTTTGAAATAGATAGATCTTATGTTAATATAATTAATGACACCCTTTAGGTATTAAAATCAGTATTAAGAAACTGTGAAAAATATATGTAAGAAAAATTAGAGGCAATGTTACAACTTATGAGAGTGCCCAGAATAAACACTACTTCTAAAGTGTACTATTCACATTGATTTATAACCCATTACTATTCTAAAATAACGTGAGAAATGTGGGATTAATGATAAGTTTAAATTATAGCATAAGTTAAGGTTATTACTGGGGGAAAATTACGCCTATCAAGCTTGCAGTATTTTTACTTCACAGTATACTATATAGACTTGCCTAGAGACATTAAAAAAATTTTGAAACTTTTTCTATGTGTCACAATTTTTGAAAGGAAGAATAATGAATTTTATTCTGCAACATCTGGAATGCTATTGAATGCCTAAAATAACTCACTGTACATGAATAACAATTTGAGGACAAGGCCTCGTTTATTTAAATGTCTTTATAAAGTGTTCATTTCAGGCCATATATGTAGATGGGTTGGGGAGATTAAAATAAACTCCACCGAATTAATTCACTGCTTCAGAAAAGTTTTTTTTTTCTTAAAGATTTTATTTATTTATTCATGAGAGAGATAGAGGCATAAGCAGAGGGAGAAGCAGCCTCCTTGCAGGGAACCTGATGAGGGACTCAATTCTGCGCCCCTAGGATCACAACCTGAGCCAAAGGCAGACGCTCAACCACTGAGCCACACAGGCTTCCAGAGAAAAGGTTTTGTTGGGGTGCCTGGGTGGCTCAGTTGGTTGAACATCTGACTCTTGATTTCAGCTTAGGTCATGATCTCAGGGTCTTGGAATCAGGCCCCTCATCAGGTCCTATATTCAGCCTGGAGTCTGCTTGTCTCTCTCCCTCTGCTCCTCCCTGTTCTCCATGCTCTTTCCTCGTCTAATAAACTCTTAAAAAAAAAAAAAAGATTTTGCAACAATCTCTATACTGCATTTCTGCAAAGAGATAATTAAATGGCATAATAAATTAATGAATCTTGTAAAGAAAATTGATGATAGTAGTCACTGAAGACCATGAGTATTATACTATTATATCAAAGGTATATATTTCTTTTAGAAACTTTGTTATGTAATAAGGAAGAGAAAAATTGCCTGAGTTTGAATTGATTTGCCAGTGTTTAAAAAACAAAGATAAATTTTACTTTACTGGATAAGAAATTTCATAGGGACAACTTTTATTTATCCATTAGTATGTATTTTATGGATTTCTACTATGTTTCAGACATTGTTGAAATCCAGTCTTCTTATTCATCTTTATAGTATTTTACTCTATGTTCTCTACAGAAAGACATGTCATTCCTCACTCTGAACCTCAGAAAGGAGGCCAACAACACTGGACAGGTATTTCAATTCCTGTAGGCTCTTTGAAAGGATGAGCTTCCAACAGGTTCACAATGACGATATTTCCTTCGGGACCCCAAGTAAAAGATCCTATTATTTGAAAGGACTGACAATGGCTCCTCTCCTTATCCTATCCTGCCCTATTTTTTTCTTTCTCAACTGTTTATGTCTTTGTTTTACTGATCTGCTAAAACATGCAATGCATAATGGCATTTGAATACTTTAATTATCAAAGATGCATCGAATGAACCATTCTAGAACTTTCTTGGAACTAATTAATATGTAAGCTTTGATTCCAGTGTTTTCTGAAGAAAAATTATTTTTTAAAATAGCCACATATAAACTAATCATCAACAAAAATATTAATTGTAGGCATAGCCAAACATCCACTCTGAGCTTAGCTTGCTTTTTTCTGTTTCCATAAACCTGAGTTATTAAATGTTTTTATGAATATCTCTGACATTTTCACTCAGTCTCTTCTGTCAGCATGAAAATCAACACTATTTTTTAGCTTTAAATATTGTTTTTACTCCATTGAGAAGTATGATGATTTCTAAATATATTTTGTTGGAAAAGAGAAAGCAAACAATGCTGATAAAACAAAGAACACATTTATAGAACTAAGTGTTTTAACAAAGCTTGTTACTCAGCAAGATCTAAATTCAATGTTTAGTAACTATTTAAGAAGCCTGATTTGCTAATGTGAAAGGCATTAATTCCGTTAACCTTTAAATTGGGAAAGACATTTATAACCAGGTTTATCTTATAAGAACAACAGTAGCACTAGCAAAAGATATTATCTGGGACTTTACAACCAGCTAGAAAATGGAAAATTGTGTTCAATATTGTGCTATTTTTATTTAAATCACAGTCTCTGCTATAGCATATGTGTCTGCAAGATGCCAGTGTCTAATGAAAATAGAAATACTGGAAATATAATTTTATGGCCAACTAAACATTACTGGAATAGTTTAGACATATTCAAATCTAATAAAGAAAAACAACCTTATTTTATGTGTATCACATAAAAAATGTATAAAGATTATAACCTTAATTTTCACACAAATAAATTGAGTATATGTACTGGGGGAGAAAGTTATTCATTTATTTGTTTGAGAAAGAGAGCAAGAGAAGGAGAGAGTGAGTGCAAGCAGGGGCAGTGCAGGAGAGGCAGAGAACCTTAAGCAGACTCCCCGCTGAGCACAGAGTTGGAAGCAGTGTCACAAGGGTGAGATCATGACTTGAGCCAAACAAAACTAAGAGTTGGATGCTCAATCAACTGAGCCACCCAGGGGCCACTAGGGAAAAAGTCCTTTAAGAATTTTATACTGAATTGGTAAAATTTTTTTTAAAGATTTTATTTATTTATTCATGAGAAACAGAGAGGGAGAGAAAGAGACAGAGACATAGGCAGAGAGAGAAGCAGGCTCCATGCAGGGAGCCTGATGTGGGACTCGATTCCAGGACTCCAGGAACACACCTTGGGCCAAAGGCAGGTGCCCAACTGCTGAACCACCCAGGCTTCCCTGAATTAGTCTATTTTTCTTCTCCATCCTCCATGTTAAATGGATTTTTTCATGCTGATGATGGATCTGGCCTACTTCCTCTTTTTTTCAATACCTTTTTCTTTGTGCTATTTTATTATTCGCCTAAGTAAAAATAAAGGATGAAGAAACTTCCCAGCCACCTTTTAACATTCCTTTAAAAAAAAAAAAACAACTTTATTTATTTATTCATGAGAGACACAGAGAGAGAGAGAGAGGCAGAGACATAGGCAGAGGACCCTGGGATCATGACCTGAGCCAAAGGCAGATGCTCAATCACTGAGCCACCCAGGTGCCTCAATATTTATTTTCTGAATAAAGACATTAAATGATCAATTATGGAAAATACAAAAAAAGATTCAAGATTAAAAAGTTATTGCTAGTTTTTACACTAGGATATAATGACTGTTAAACTTTCATTTTCTTTCAGAACTACAGTGAACGCTTTTATACACAAATACTAGACAGCACCTATAGAGATTTACCTAACCTACAGCAGTATGAGAAAGTGCGCACTTCTGTCAACACGAGCGTGAATACTGTAGTTCTAACAGTTTCCATAATAAATAAAATATACTATCTCATGGATTCAAATGTCTATTTTTTCACTGCTATTGAAATTGAACTTTTTCTTACTGAGGACATATTTTTCTTTTGTGTATGGCCTCTGTTTTTCTTTTGGGTATGCTAGAGCTTATATTTTATAATTGCAATTGTTCTTTATAAATTAAGGATACTAATCTTTTGTCATATTTATTCATGTCTTCAAAATTAAATGTTTTTTTTATTAATCTTCCATCGTGAATCACTCTTTCATCTTGGAGGAGGAAATAACAGGATACATACATATAACTGTTCCTGATTGGGGAGGAAGATGAAGGAGTAGGGAAATCATTACATAGCATCCAACTTTATGAGCCCACTTAGCTGAGTATGATTTCATTATTTGGAAGAGAATACATGAAGGTGGAGAGGAGGAGGTGTTCTGCTTTGACTATCAACATTTCAGAAATCCCCCCACTTGTAATCAATTTTACTAATACCTATTCAAAAGTCACTAGAGTAGAACTGGCTTTTCTCAAAAGAATATTCTCTCCAGAGTTTGGGAGGGGGGATGAAACAAAAGACAGTAACAAATTCCTTAAGTATTTTTAAAAATCAGGTTTCATTCTCAGGGTCATATAAATGATAGCTTCACTAGCAATGTAATCACCTGAAAATTATAATGACCAAATAAATATCTTTAACAAGGGCTCTCAGGGAACCTTTACACTGACTCGATCAGATCATTCTGCTCATCACGGAAGCAGAAAAATATGATCACTGTTTCATGAGTGTATAAAGATTATTTTAAAAAACTTTTTATTTATTTATTTTACAGAGAGAGTGAGAGCACAAGCAAGGGAAGCAGCAGACAGGCAGAGGGAGAAGCAGGCTCCCCACTGAGCAGGGAGCCTTATGCAGGGCTCAATCCTAGGACTCTGGTATCATGAGAATAAGGCTTAACTGACTAAGCGACTCAGGCACTCTTGTTTTCTATCTAAATTTTATTTCTGTCATCCATCGTTCAAACTAAACCATAGTTGATTTTGTGGTAACTGGGAATATTGAAGGATATTTATATAGGAAAGGTTGATTTGGTCCAATGCTGAAAAACCAGTAGTGTTTTATTTTAAAAGAAAGTCTCACATTTTTGTTAGGTCTGCTTCTCCAAACCAGGCATAGACTGTATACATGTGACCCCTATTTACAAAGAAAATGCAAAGGCATAAATTTTGTGCATAAATAATTTAAAAGACATTTTAAAACTTATTTCGCTGTCCAATTTATTCACTTTTACAAAGTGAATGCATTTTGGAACACCAGAAATGTAGCATAATATTGGAGACACCAGATCTTTTACCTCTCTATAGGCAAAAATATATTTACAAACTGTTTTTGTGGGAAAGTCTATTTATGTTGTACCTGATTCTTATAAGGCATGCCAGAAAAATTGAAGAGAAGTTTTGAGAAGATGTTGGATAGCACAATCAAGCATCTTCTTTTATTTTGACTCCTCTGAGCATAAAATAAAATATTGAGCCTCAAAGGATCTAGCACAGGGTGCTAGAATAAAAAACAGAGACCAGCCTTGAAAAATCTCTGAGCAGACAAAACCAGTTTAATCATTCAAAGCTTATTTTACAAAACTAACTTGATCTAGGTCATTTCTTGCTTCTGTCACTGGAAATCATAAAATTTAAACTGCTTTCAAGATTGATATGAGGTAACCACTGACCAATCTCTATCATTTAAGGAAATTCTAATACTATAATGAATCCATGTGAAGAATAAAGTTACTGCTTTCTCACTATATAAGAAGCTTCTTTATAACAATATACCTCTGAGCCTCATTCTGTTTGGTTTGAGTATTCTTAGTTTGCAAACTTTTTTTTGTTGTTGTTGGTGTATGCACAATACACTTCTTAATTACTACATTGGTGATTCATTCATTTTATTTCTGTTATTTCTGAACTTTTGACAAGGGCTTGACAATAAACTTCCTTGCCATTGTACTAGTGAGTTTTAGTTATCTTTCTATAAGTTTCATTATCCTTTATATTTATTCAAACCATCATTTTTATGCAAGCATGGAAAAGGTTTTTTTAAAGATTTTTTTATTTATTCATTTGAGAGAGACGGACAGAGACAGAGACAGAGAGAAGACCAGCAGGAGGAGATGCAGAAGGAGAAGCAGACTCCCAACTGAGTTGGAAGCCCAACATGGGGCTCAATCCCAGGACCATGAGATCACAATTTGAGCTGAAGGCAGACACTTAACCATCTGTGCCACCCAGGCACCCCATGGAAACTATTTTTAATACTAATTTATTTACTTTTACACTTGAAGACTCACTAGGTTTTTCTGTTCTTAGAGGCCTAAGTATGAACAGACATAAATTTGGACTTGTCGTTTTCCTTCCTTGGTTCCAAGTCAGTTAAAAGTGCTCAAAGCTTTCTAGGGCCCCATGTAGCAATAATGCAGTTCTTACTTTAATCCAATTTCAATGACTTTTCCTGCAGTTGACAGTAATATAGCCCTCATGATGACCAATTAGGTATTCCACATAAAAATCGCAGCTGCTTCAGTGGAGAAAATGATTACTGGAACATCTGGTAGTATACTGATAAGGTTATCAAACAGGAAACTAAATCTTGAAAATCAGCTGCTCTTTATTTCAGCTTTTTTCAACTCCCAAAGAACTATTAATTCTAGGACATATACAGGATGAGTCAGCTCAAAGGAAAGAGAAAAAAATCAAGCTGCACTACAGTAGTTCATTTTAAATGTATCTCAACTCAGGCAAGATATAATGCAAACATGAATTAAACTTCTCACACTTCCCAAAGAATATTGCAGTAGTCAGAAATTTATAGGATAATGATATTGAACACTCTCCTTGGAATGGACTCTACAACAATATGTATGAATTGATGTTTATTTAATATGTGCTTGAGGAGTGGCAATAAATATATAAAAACAAATGAATACCATTAGGAATATAATTATTCCTAATCTCCAATGGAGAGGAGATTTTGTATTTCAGGAACAAAGTAAGGTACTTAAAAAAATAAATTAAGATTCCCTACATTTTACTATGAAAGATAAAAATAGATATAGTAATGTGTTACAGTGAAAATGTAAAAAATTCTACAAGACAATAAAAATATTATCAGAAAATATACCATAATGTGTTTATGTTCATGGGCAACAGGAAATATTCTTAAACAAGACAAATGAAACATGTGACAAAAAATTGGAAATCTTGATCATGTTAAACTGTTTAAACATCTGTAAGATGACACAAGATCAATATACTTAAAAAATCAAAAGTGTGCAATATATTCATATTCTAGACTAATGATTAGCATCTTGATTTCAAGAGAAAATGCTAAAAGTCATACAAAATCCATTGTATGGATTTTTATAGGATATTAATAGGCAACCCACAAATGATAAAATACTTAGTCAATGAACATATGAAAAGAAGCTCATCCAGACAGATAATCTAGAAGATTCTAGTTGTCTAGATTTGTAGACAGATAGGCTTTTTAAAAATATTAAACTGGCAATTTTTTTCAAATACAATTAAACTCAAGGGTTCGTGGGATTTGTAGACAGTTTTTTGTTTTGTCTTTTTAGACTGGCATTTTTTTCTCTTAGATTTTATTTATTTATCCATGAGAAACACAGAGAGAGACAGGCAGAGACATAGGCAGAGGGAGAAGCAGGCTCCCTGTAGGAGCTTGACGTGGGACTCAATCCTGGAACCTGAGATCACGCCCCGAGTGGAAGAGAGATGCTCAACCACTGAGCCACCCAGGCGTCCTACAAATTTTTTCAAATACTATTAAACTCAAGGGTTCATGGAATTGAGGTAAGATGAGTAATTTAAAATGAGCTGGTATGTATATATGTATATAATTATGTATATATATGTAATTCATATAGATTTTATGAAGATCCTACATTGCTGAACTTTTTAAAAAAGAATTTTATGTATAAAAATGCTCACAAGTTACTAAATATTTTCTGCCAGAGTATATATAAATCTTGAGAGGGGATAAAAATCTGGAATAATAATAAATAATCTTAATTTATTTTTTAAAATCCTGGAATCCTGCATTCCCCCCTTTGGTGGCAGAACTATAACAGTAGAAGGGAAGACTGGACCAGCGGACGGAGAGCTTCATCAGCTTTTGGAATTGCTGTGACCTGGTATCAGGTGCAACCATTTGCCACCTCTACAGATGTTTCTTACGAAAAAAAAAAAAAAAACCACCACTGTGTCAGTGAGGGCCACAGACTGGGGCTGAGGGTTGTTGCTAGTCCTTTTTGTTTTCCCCAGGTCAAGTGGTAGAAACTCAAGTGGAGCTGCATCTTGCGGGGGTGGTGGGTGGGGGGCTAAGGTGAACTGGGGGGCATAATCCCTTTGCATCTCATGTACAGCATACTGGTTTTGTGTGGGCCAGAGTAGTTTGGGTTGTGTTGTGCTAGAAAGTTCCAAATCACATTTGCCGCAGGGAGTTGCTCTCTCTGAGAGAGACCTGGGCATGATCACATTTCCTCCTCCTAGTTTTATGTTCATTGAATAGTGTGGACAGGACAACCTCATACCCTATTTAAATTGTCTTTTTTCTCTCCTTCCCCTTTTACTGGCCATGTGCTTCAGTTAATTGTGAGGAAGATGCAGCTCTCCTCTGTACAGAGATCGTATGTTGAGAGCTACTACAAGCACATCTAGGTAGATCCCATAACTTTGGGTTGTAATGGCTTTAGAATCATTTGTGCTTGAGGGTCTTTATTTTGAGCCATGAAGGTACACGTCACGAATGCACATCAGACCAGCGTAAATACCCACAACTTCTTTTTGAGTAGTCCTATAACCACTAGACAATGAGAGAGGGAGTAGGATGTAGGAGAAGCTAAGGGTTGGGTGTCAGTCAAGAGGGTCATCAGCTTTAGCTGTTTTAGTTTCTAAAAACAGAATGTGCTGCTTGTGTAAGACCACATTTTTTTACCTAACATTTTAAAAGATAATAATGAGAAATCTGAACAAAATATGAGACCACTAATATGTGTGAAATTATAGATTAAATGGGAAAGAATATCAGCTAAGAAAGAAAGGAAGGAGGAAAAGAAAGGAGAAAAAGGGAAGGAGGCAACAATGGGGGGATAAAGGGGAAAAAAAGAAGGAGATATTTTCAGGTGGTAGATACTTTCTAATTTTAATATCTGTGATATAAATCTGCACTTCCTTGTAGCTATGGTAAAAATGAAAAATACATCAACTTATGTAACTGACAGAGAACACAAATGAATTCCATTATTTTGGGAAATATTTTCCACTGCTGAACAAAATTTATCTATTGATCATGCTGTTTCTTAGCAAAGGAACATTAGCAAACACAGAATGTTTTCAAATTTTAGAAGAAAAAGAAAAGAGTGTTTGTTCTATCTATCCTCTATAAATTTAGATTAAATTACGATAGAGCAGACTTTTTAAAAATACAGTTGTCACTGTGAAACTTTAGTTACCCAGAGGAAAATAAATGAAGAACTTAAGCATGGCTAAATGGCATAGATGACATCTAGTATCTAGACTGTTCTGGGAGACACCAGACTTCCTAGTTGAGCCTGGCCAAGCACTGCCTTGGAGGAGCTATGAGCTTGAGTTGCTAGTTGAAAGCCTTACATTGTAGATTTTGTTGGCTAAAATGAAAGCCATTTGTTTTGGACACTATACACGTGAGAAGAAACTTGCCATGCAATCACTAGACCTTGGGAATCTGGTAATAATAACTTCTGCTGAGAATGCAACATCACTATACTTCAGTAAAGATTAGACTGGAGGAGTAATTTTAGGTAAATCCTCAGAGTCATATGCTTAATTTTCTCAAACAGTTGCCCAATTAATTGAGACCACATTTTCTGTATTCAGCAACATAAAAGAAACAAGAACTATCTAAACTAGGGGCCAATAGGTAAACATCATATGCTAAAGAACTGTCCTATGAAACTATACTATCCTTCATAAAGGCTGGTTATAAGCATATTTTTATGTTTTAATCAGTATCGCCTTCACATGGACTTACAAGCCAGAGGCAATGGGAAACTATAACCACACGTAGCTAAGTTAATGTAGTATTTCTCAACCTTGGATGATCATTAACATCAAGTGACAAGCTTTAAACATAAAATTCTATTGTCAAGATTCCATTCATGAATAGTTAATCAGAACCTTGGTGGATGGGTCATGGAGTCAATGCATTTAACATGCTCCCTCGGTGACTTTAGCACACAGCCGGGTTGACAGTCATTGGAAGTTAACGTGTTGAATGTGACACTAGTGTTTGAATGTCAGTTGAATGTGATACTGATCTTTGAATGTCAGTTGGTGCCCACTTAAATGATGAAAAAAACTCCCAAATTAAGTATTTTAAAATGAAAATGAGGCTACATACCTAGTCCTTTTGTCAATAATTAATAGAAATAGTAGCAACAATTCTGTTAGGGGCACATTAGTTGTCCCTGAAATTGAGATTTAGAACAGTTATATTACATGCCTAAGGCCACGTATTAGAAAACAACAACCCTCAACAACCCTGCCTGCCATTGAGGTTGACTCCATTATTTCTACAGTATGCTATCTTTCATACTAATAATATTCTACATTTGGTAAAGTACGACACCAAAACTTCCAAAACCAAATCATTACATTTCTAAATCAAAATTGATTTTTAGACCTCCAAAGATTTTTAGATTTTTTTAGGTATTAGGGGAAAATGTTTTCTTCCTATTCTCCCCCGCCCAAAGTTTTACTTTTATTCAAGTTATCAAACAGTATGATATTAGTTTCATTTGTACAGTACAGTGGTTCAACACTTCTATACAATATCCGGTGCTCAACACATAAGTGCACCTCTTAATCCTCATTACCTATTTCCCCTAACCCCCTAACTTACCTCCCCTCTGGTAACCATCCATTTGTTCTCTATCACTAAGAGTGTGTTTTATGATTTACCTCTAACTCTTTTTACCACTTTGCTCAGTAATATGGCTTCTTAAATCCCACATATGAGTGAAATCATATGGCATTCGTGTTTTTCTGACTGCCTTATTTCACTTAGCCTCATTCTTCTTAGCCCCTCTGGGTCGTTGCAAATGCCAAGATTTCACACTTTTTTTAATGGCTGTTTATTTTTCAAACTCAATGAATGATCCCTGCCCTAACTCCATTCCAGGAAAAAATTGTAACTCCCTTCACATGTGCCCTCATAATAATTTTCTTGCACAATTCTTGCAACAATAATCACATTATTTTATTGAATCTAAATACCTATCACAGAAAAATACTAACCATTTTCTAAGCATGTATATATAAATGTACATGATACATAACCTCAAGCCCAAAGAGGCTCCAATAATCTAATCTCAATTCCTGAAGACTGTTTTCTTGAATCAAAAGTCTTTCTCTAGTAAGCATGTTGATAACACTATTTTCTTTTAAACATGTTATTTATTTATTTACTTACTTATTTACAGAGGGAGACTGTAAGTAGGAAGAAGGGCAGAAAGAAATCCCAAATTGATTCTGTGCAGAATGCAGAGCCCAACACGTAGTTCCATCTAATGACTCTGAGATCTTAACTTGAACTGAAGTCAAAAGTTGGACACTGAAACAACTGAGCCACCCAGGAACCCCAACACTGTTGTTTCCTAATTTGAACTTTCAGTTTGAAACTACTGTAGATTCACAGGCAGTTGTGAGAAGATACAAAGACGTCTCATGGAGATGGGGCAGGGATCATTCATAGCTGGCCCAGACTGCCCCATGGTAACATATTGTCAAACTATAATACAGTATCATAACCAGTGTACTGACATTGTAAAATACCAATCAGTTCCACTATCACGAGGATCCTTCTGTGACCCTGTTATAGTCATGCTCACCTCCCTTCCAGCAATCCTCAGCCCCTTACCTCTGATTACCACTGAACTAGCCTCCATTTCTATACTTGTGACATTTGAAGAATGTTCCAAGGGTGCCTCAATGTGTATTCTCATTGTTTAGTGGAGTATTTACATAGATCAATTAGAAATTGTTGGTTGTTTATGCTTTTAATATCCTCTAATCCTTGTTGAATTTCTGTCTAGTAGTTGAGAGTGGGGTTGCTGAAGCCCCAGATATAATTTGAAATAGGTTTATTTATGCTTGTCAGATTTATCAATGTTTGCTTCATATATTTTGAGCTCCGTTTAGTACATACACATTTAGGATTACTATGACATCTGGGTGGATTGATCACTTAATTTTTCTGTAACATCACTCATCTGTCTAGTAAAGTTCTCTGATCTGAAGTCTATTTTATTTTTCTGACTATAAGATAGCCACTCCTAGCTCTGATTTTGATTAACATTTTCATGTATTATATTTTCCATCCTTTTACTTTCAGCCTACCTACATGATTGTTTTCAAAGTGAGTTACTTGTAAACAGCCAATAGTTGGGTTGTCAAGGGTTTTGTTTTGTTCTTGATTTTATTTTTTAATCTTTGTCACTGTCAATCTCTGTCTTTAAAGTGGTGTATTTAGACTATGTTCACCTAAGATAGGTGGTATGTTAATCTGCCATTTTGTGTTCTTTATGTCTCATATTTTTCCCATTCTTCTGTTTTTCTTCTCTTGCCTTCCTGTGGGTTTGGTCCTCGTTTGCTTTTAAGCTCTCTGCTAGTAATACTGCTGCCGTCAAGTGATGAGTCTGTGAGGTTTGGGAATGCTCTCAAGTCAGTCCATTGTCCTTCTCTGATTGCTCTTGTATTTCCTTTAACAGCCTAGGAGGACACTAAATAGCCATTTAGATCTCAGAGTTGACTGTGATCCGCAAGACTGGCTGTCACTTTCCCTGGTTTTCTCCATTAAACTTGTGACTGCTCTTAGATCTTTCTTATATCCTGGAAATACCAGGTTCCTTTTGATTGATCCTCACCAAGATCTTCATTATATTCAACAATGCCCTTGGGCATAATGAGCGCTGGTGTTGGCTGGTGCCAGCATCTAGTCTTCTTGACTTCCTTCTCCTGGTGGTGAAACTTCCTCCCTATGAGCGAACTAAAGCAGGGAAATTGGGACCTTTTCACTCCACCTTGCCTGGAGTACAGTTTCGAATCTAAAATTAGGGTTGGGTATGAAAAGAGAGACCCAGGCTTATCTATCTACTTACCTGGACCAAAGACTTTCCAACAAAGGGTGAGGGACTAAGAAACACCAGCAGCCCATCCCATCTAGAGTGAAACTGTAGCCTCACTAGGAGATAGAGGGAGAAGGAATTCCCTTGCTTCTTGGCTATACCTGCTAGGAGAAGAATACCTGGGATAGAACTCCAGGAATATGGATCTTACTGGGTAGGGGAGCAGGTCAATCTTGTTGCTCTTAACAAGATTTAATAGATTTTCTTAAAAGGATGATTTTCTGTTTGTTTTATGCCTTTAGGACAATTTGCAAAGGATTAAATTGTTTAAAAATCATTTTCAGCAGTTAAATTATTGTTTTGGTAGAGCGAGGCTCTGCCAAGCTCATTATTCTTCTATTCTAGAATGCCAAACTTTAGCCCTTATACTTTATTAAATTATTTTTGCTCAACTTTACCAGCATGCCAGTATAAATAGATGCATACACACACAACACACACACACACACATATACACAACACATAGAAGGATATATTTATAATTTTTAAATTTATCAACAAAAACATTCTTTGAGGAAAATAATCTACATAATTATCTGTTTTAATTTTTAAAAAATAACACCATTTCTCAGCAGTTTTGTATTACGTGGAGTTTTACACTATTTCAAAATAGGTTAGGTACTTCATATTTCAATTAATGACCCTAATTTATTTAAAAGATGAAATAAAAGTGTCTAAAATCACTATAAAAATCCATGGTAATCAAGGAACAGAAATCTATTTGATTTCTATACAGTAATAATGAAGCAATAAAAAGAGAAATTAAGAAAGCAATCCCATTTACAATTGCACTAAAAATAATAAAAATGCCTAGGAATAAACTTAACCAAGCAGGTAAAACACCTATACTCCAAAACTATAAAACGTTGATGAAAGAAATTGAAGATGACAAGACATATGGAAAGATATTTCATGCTTATGGATTGGAAAAAGAAATATTGTTAAACTGTTCATACTTTCCAAAGTAATCTACAGGTTTAATACAATCTGTATCAAAATACCAATAGCATTTTTTGTAGAACTAAAACAAAAAATTCGAAAATTTGTTTGGAATCACAAAAGACCCCCAAAACAGCCAAAGCAATCTTGAAAAAGAAAAACAATCTGGAGGTATCACAATTCCCAATTTTGAGTTATACTACAAAGCTATAGTAACCAAACAGTATGGTACTGGCAAAAAAATGGACACGGAACAGTATAGAAAGCCCAGAAACAAACACAGGACTATATATGGCCAATTAATGTTCAACAAGTGAGGCAAGAATATGCACTGGGAAAAAGTTTCTGCAGTAAATGGTGCCTGGAAAACAGAACAGCAATATGCAAAAGAATGAAATTGGACGACTTTCTTACACCATACACAATAATAAACACGAAATGGATTAAAGACCTAAATGTGAGATCTGAAATCATAAAAATCCTAGAGGACAGTATAGACAATAATTTCTCCAGCATCCTCTATAGCAATATTTTTCTAGCTATGCCTCCTGAGACAAGGGAAATAAAAACAAAAATAAGCTATTGTGACTGCATCAAAATAAAAAGCTTCTTTACAGTGAAGGAAGCAATCAACAAAACTAAAAGATAAACTACTGAATGGGAGAAGATATTTGCAAATAACATTTTTTATAAAGTGTTAATATCCCAAATATACAAAGAACTGATACAACTCAACTCTCAAAAAACAAATAATCCAGCTAAATTATAAACAGAAGACAGAAGACATTTCTCCAAAGAAAATGTACAGGTGGGTGACAGACACATGAAAAGACGCTCAGCATCACTAATCATCAGGGAAATACAAAAATCTACAATGAAATATCATCTCCCACCTGTCAGAATGTCTAAAATCAGGAAGACAAGACATAATAAGTGTTGATGAGGATATGGAGAAAATGGAACCCTCATCCACTGTTGGTGGGAATGCAAACTGGTACAGCCACTGTGGAAGAGGATAGATGGTCCTCAGAAAATTAAAAATAGGACTACCCTATGATCTAGTGGGTATTTACCCTACTGGACATTTACCCAAAGAATATAAAAACACTAATTTGAAAGGATATATGTACCCATATGTTTATTGCAGCATTATTTACGACAGCCAAATTATGCAAGGAGCCTGTGTCCATAGATAGATGTATGGATAAATAAGATGTAGTATATATACACAACAGAATACTAGTCAGCCATAAAAAGAATAAAATCTTGCTGTTTGCAACAACATTATGAAGGTAGAGACTATAACGCTAAGTGAAAGAAGTCAATCAGAGAAAGACAAATGCTGTATGATTTCACTCATATGTGCAATTTAAGAAACAAAACAAAGGAAAAAGAAAAAAGAAAACAAGAAACAGACTCAACTATAAAGAACAAACTGATGGTTACTAGAGGTGGGGTTCAGTGGGGGAGGATAGGTGAAATAGGAGTTGGGGATTAAAGAGTGATGAGCATGGAATAATGTATTTAATTGTTGAATCACTATATTGTACACCTGAAACTAATGTAACACTGTAGATTAACTAAACTGGAATCAAAATAAAATAATAAACTGGGGGTAAGAAGGAAAAAATAGTTTAAAAATCTGACATAAAAATACATGATATAAAATTATTAAAAATGTACAGAAAATGTAAATAATTTCACCTGAGAAGATTTGGAAAATAACTGTATATGTATTTAATTTAATTGGAGAAGTTCCAATTTAAAGAAATTTCACTGACTTTGAATTGAAAAAGATGGATATAGAAAGACGAGGGCTGTTAAGAAAAAAAGGACCTTTCTTTTTTTCCATCAGAGATTCCTGATTATGGAGGAAAATCCATGAATTACAACCATAAATAGAAATGAAAAGGTGGGGCTTTTCTCCAACTCTGTCCAAGCTGCAACTATTCTTTGACTATACATAATATGAATAGTCCCATGGTTACTTATGACTTTCAAGGCAACTAAGATTTGGGGAAAAACACAGATTTGATGTGTATGAATATTGTATATCACTGACCCAGCGACATTAGGATTGAATATAATCTACTTGGGAAGAAAGAAAATGAGAACACAATGACTTGTGTGAGGTCATACATTAAAAAGAAAAAAGAAAACTTGTTCTGTAAACATATTTGCTAATAAATTTTCCCAGACATCCAACTTCACAAAACAATATCCGTGGTGGCCAACAGCTACTGACTGTCGACTGCAAGCCCAAACATTAACCTAGTGCTCATAAGATATTTTATTACATGGACCTAATCTCATTACCATCATATGGGACAGCTACTATTTCATTTGTCTACCAGTAGAGGAGAAAATTGAGACCCAGAAGGAAAAACTGATTTTCCATAGTTTCATTCAGACACAGAATTCTGTTATAGCTCCAGAGCAAGCATTATGTCCAATGTTTGACACTACTTCTCAAAAATAAGTAGTATTAATGAGCATCAGCTTGATTCCCATGTTGAATAAAATATGTGGCTCTGTGACTTCAGTTCTACATACCAATCTTCTAAAAGTGAGACAAATGTACACCTCCTTAGAGGGGGGTAAAAAAGGATAACAAGCTATTTATATTCCCTGAAGAAATTGTCCTCATTCTATCCCTTCAAAAAAGTACCTATTAAATCTTCCAACCTCCAGTTTGAGAGTCAGATGACCAGACAGATATGTCCAAATGTTCAGAAGCAATATAGGTTGATTACTTTTATTATAGTGTGATAAAAAGTTCACTAAAGTGAGGTAGTGTTTCCAATAAAAAATGACTCACTTCTAGAGTGTAAACATATGGTACTGTACTTAATTTCAGCTCTAAAGTCTCATGTTACATAAAACTCTAATGACTGTTGTGTGAATTATTCACACTGTACTTTTATTTGAGAAAGTCAAGGTACTAGGTGTTTAGTAGTAATTTTAAAAAAGACTAAAATATTAGTCCATCATTTCCATGAAAGATTAAAATGTGAATGATAAAATAATATAATTTTTACTTGTTGCATCACAGCTTTCACTTAACAAGGCACTTTCATAAGCTCAGAGCAGTATAATGAAAAGTAAATGGCTTTCAGAGTCAGGCAGATCTGAATTTGAGGTTTGGATCTATTACTCATTAGCTGTGACACTGGATGCATAACTTACACTTGTGAAGTTTAATTTTCCTCAAATGGAAAAAAAAAGAAAATTATAACACCTATCTGTAGCATTATTATAATGTTTCTAGAGAAAATGTCCACTAAAGCACCATATACAGAATAGTTTAATTTAAAAGCTCTCAAACTTCATATTTTGGGGAGTATAAATGAATGTAAACAAATCCACACTACCATAAATGTATCTACTCCTGTTTGGATGCCTCTGCTAGTTTTCCACAGTGCCCCAAATTCTACTTGTGAGTCATCTGCAGACACATTAAGGGAAACTTGGCAATGCTGATACCACCTCATGCATGTTGGATATCTAATGAGCTCTTCCGTGTTGGGTACACCCTGTATGTGTAACAGGAGACTCTGGTGCTTTGGGATGCTCAGTTGTTCTCTAACCAGGGAGCACTGAAATGTCCAGGATGCTAGCTTTGGCTTAATGTTACACGTGACAGTATAGCAATGTGTTTCCTCCAGATTTCACTTCATTGGTGTCTAGCTAAGTTATAGGAGAAAGAGAAAAAAATCTATTTCTTAGTTCCAGTCAGCTGTTTTCTCCAGTTATTTTTTTTCTTTTACATCCCTGGTCTGAATCCCACAAAATACATTTAAACTTTCTTCTCCATGACCTTCTCCCCACGCACTAGTATCCCCAACCACACTGACCCAGTGATTTTAGGATTGAATACAATCCTCTACTGGGGAAGAAAGAAAATGAGATAACACAATGACTTATGTGAGGTCATACAAAAAAAAAAAAAAACTGTTTGTATTTGGATTTTAGGTTCTTATTACCACACCAATGCCAGATCCTCCAAATCTGGCATTTTGTCTTTTCCTAAAAAAGTAAGGGTTGTTTTCATCATTAACATTATACCACTTTATCATTGAGACCTTCCTAAAAGACTGGCTAAGTGTGACTCTACTAAATACCCTTTATGTATTTTCTTAATTCTACAACAAACCTGCAGAGTAGGTATGATGGTTGTTCCTGTTTCATGGATAAGAATGGGAAGGTTCTGAATGGTCAAATGACATACAGGAGTAGGAGGTCTTGGAATAATTTTGCATGCAGGCAGTCCTTCTCCATGCTGAGACTCAACTCCACTAAGCTCAGCCATTGCACTGAACTAACTCCTCGCATGACACCAGACTATACTGGACTTTCATTAGTTGTGGTATAGTGTGATAAAGTGGCTAGACCAGAGACACTACAAAGAAGCTTCAAATATGTTTTAATTCTGTCTTTCTTTCCTTCAATCCCATACGCCTTCATAGAAGAATCTTAACAATCAAAGCATGCTCAGAAATAATTTCAATATGCACATGTGTTTTCTTCTTACTGAAAATAATATTTTGACTATTAAAAATACTTCTCTAAATTATTATAAACTATAAGATACAACATAGGAAACAGAGAGGGAAACAGATGGTAAAACTCAAGTTTTCATTAAATATAAAGTACCTTTCATACAATTAAAAAAAATCCGAAAGAATAACTCTTCACAAATAACTTACATTTTCTCCATATTCCCTAAGTATAATAAAATATTTACCTTAGCGAATTTGTACCTAAGAGATTTATACAAAATGACAAATTACCAAATATTTATAAAATAATTAACATCAGTTTTCCCAGATTAGCATGACTGCAAAAACATGCTGAAACAATCTTGATTTTGTTCCCAGAGAGAAAAATAATCGTTAAGAGCATATTTTAATTGCCCAAAAAAGAAAGACATTAAAGTTTCACATTTATTAAAAATGTGACTGTCTTTGTTTCTGAATTTTGTACTTTAAAGTAGAAGAATGACATTTAGACATTGCAGAGATTCTATGCTTTTTTTTTTAAAGCTTATCTCCCACAGGTGCAATTGCAGAAGATCTGCATTGCATGTAGTAAATAATGAACAGGTTTTGAGGGACTGAGATATAGCATAGATAAAGGAATACATAGATTAAACCTCAGTAATATAAAGAAACTCCAATATTGATAATAGGAAATAATATATAGCATTTTAATTTAACCCATACACCCCCAGATTTCCTTCAAAAATCAAACCAAATCTATTATCAAGTTTCCTCTAGTTGGATGGAATTTTGCAACACTAGATTATTTTTCAGCATTTAAAAGTACATTATCTATACCATTTGGCCATAAAATTTCTTTTTGAAATTATTTTCATTTTATTTCATTTTCATTACATCTTGTTTTCATGGCTCTTAATCTGGTCAACACGTATGTATGTATGTATGTATGTATGTATGTATGTATGTATGTATGTTTGTATTTTTGCCTTCTCAGGGATGAAGTTTTTTTTTATAACCCATAGGAAGAATACCTTAAATAAAGGTGCTTCTCAAAGTGGAAAACACAATCTTCTTATCCTTTCACCATCCTATCATCCTTCCTTGACAATTTTCTCCATTCCCAGCTTAGGAGCTATACATTGTTTGAATATGACACCAAAGTCTAGCCTCTTTAGAGTTCAATTTTCTCCCTAACACATATTTTAATCTTTTTGCTAAAAGTCACTTCTTCTTGGGATGGCTGGGTGGCTCAACGGTTGAGTGTCTGCCTTTGGCTCAGGGTGTGATCCCAGTTCAGGGATCGAGTCCCACATCAGGCTCTCTGCATGGAGCCTGCTTCTCCCTCTGCCTGTGTCTCTGCCTCTCTCTGTGTGTCTCTCATGAATAAATAAATAAAATCTTTTTTTTTTTAAGTCGCTTCTTCTCGATACTTCTTCCACTCACTGATATCAACATGCTTCCAATACAGCAGAGATGAAACTGGGATAATTTCAGTTTCCCTGTGTTGCCAAACCTCATGGTGTATCTTTAACCCAAACTCATACATACTACCTCTGAAAAGCTCTTTTGGATATCTTCCCTTTTTGCTGCTATGGACACTTCTGTTTGCTCAGTGAGATTATTAAAACTGTTATCTTTTGCCCTCAATTTGTCTCAAAGTTTTTCTTCACATGGGCACTGATAGACAGCTTATGGAAGCACAGAGATGAGTTACTGTTTGGGTAGAAAACTGCTTGATTACCAAAAATGAAATTATTATCCTGCCACTGAAGCTTATGCATATTTAATATTCCAAGACAAATGTCCTCTCCCTTGGGAAGCATTATTTTATAATTATTTTTCTCCTTATCCATGCTCTTAATAAGTTTCTCTCTACGTACTCTTCAAAAAGTCTGATCTAGAGTCTATACCTAAATTAAACCACTATTTATAGTAAAAATTTAATAAACCATCAATATATTTATCTTATTTTTACTTTAAAGATAAATGATATGAACAGAATATTGTTCCCTTATAACAATAAAAAATGAGACCTTTTTTTAACATAAGGATTACAATTTTGGTTATAAATATTTGCCCTGGATATGTACCTTAAGGAATTTATCTTTATTCCCTTAACCAACTATCAAATTTACATAGATTTTAAGAATGAAAGTATTTCCTATACACCTAGATTATTTTATGATAATGGGGAAAAAGAGACTTATATGGAATATATATTTTCTTTTTTCTTCTTCTTTGTAATAGTCATATAGGATATACTTTTAGGTATAGGCAAAAATATAAGCTTGAAAAAATTATTTTCTGTTCCCATGGTTTAAGAATGCACATGTCTATTCTCAGATACAGGGAAACAAACTTATAAAGAAAACCAAAAGCACATACTTTACAGATATGCTACAACAAATGTCCATCATTAACTCAAATGCAAATGAATAATAGAATAGTATTATGCAATTACAATTACATGATGTGATAGTTTAATTCATCAACTTTGCAGTAGGCATGCTGATTTGTGTCTTATCACCTGTACTGGCAAATAATATGATTTTGAACCTCATATCTTGAGAACCTTACAGGATTGTTATGCATAAGAACAGTAGGGAATTATATATATAAAGCCATCCACATATATACATACATCAACAAATGATATTTCATTCCTAACTTCATTGGCTGACACAATATGAGAATATATGATTATATAGTGTTAAGTAAGAGAGAGAAAAACAAAAGGGGGAATCCTAAGAATGATCATATATATGTAACAACTACTACTTTCCTTGTATACTTACACTATATAGGGTTCCATAAAAGTTTTTCATAGGTTAAAACCTCTAAATCTTACTACAAATCTTCTATGACAATACCCAGTTTTATAGAAACAGAGTGAAAGACAGATAAAGTAATGTATTCAGGTAGATTAATGGTAAATCACCAATTTGAACTTAGGCCTACCCAGTCCCAGACCTCACAATATTAATCACTATAGACTGAGAGATTATCCCAATGTCAGAGTCATTTTATAATTTCTGAGAAAGTTCAAGTATTTATATACTTTATACTTGTCCTAGGGTCCATATATCCTAATTTTTAATGATTTAGTTGTCTTTTTTAATAACAGTTATAGGTTTACAATAAACTTAGAGGGAGGTCCAGAGCGTTCTCATATACACACTGCTCCCATACATACAAGGCCTCCATTATCAACACCATTCACCAGCATGGTGTGTATATGTATATATATATATATTGTAAAGTCTTTTTTTTTTTGAGATTTTATTTTTTTATTCAGAAGAGACACACACACACACACACACAGAGAGAGAGAGAGAGAGGCAGAGACACAGGCAGAGGGAGAAGCAGGCTCCATGCAGGGAGCCCAAGACAGGACTCGATCCCAGGACTCCAGGATCATGCCCTGGGCTGAAGGCAGGCGCCAAACCTCTGAGCCACCCAGGAATCCACCAGCATGGTATATTACGTACCGAGAACAAACCTACACTGACACATCATAATCACTCAAAGCCCATAGTTTACCTAAGAATTCATTTTTTGTACTGTATATCCAATGGGTTTGGACTAATGTATCCACCATTATAATATCATAGAGAATATTTTCACTGCCCTAAAAATCCTCTATCTCTGCCTCTTCATTCTTCCCCTTTACCCCTACCATATCCCTGGCAACCACTTTTCTTTTTATTATCTCCATAGTTTTGCCTTTTCCAGAATGGCATAAAGTTGAAGCATACCATATGTAGACTCCTAGATTGGCTTCTTTCACTCAGTAATATACATTTAAGTTTTCTTCATGCCTTTTCACAGCTTGATAGTTTTTTAAAGATAGATTTTTTAAGAATAATATTTCTTAATGTAGATACAGTGTAACCTATGTACCTATTAACTTATTGAAGGACATCTTAGCTGCTTCCAAGTTTGGATAATTATGAATCAAAGTTGCTATAATCATCTGTTGTTATATGGACTTAAGTTTTCATTTCCTTTGGATAAATATCAAGGTGCCTGATTGTCAGAGTATATGGTAAGAGTATGCTTAGCTCTGATTTAATTTTTTCTAATATATACATTCGATGGTATAAATTTTCCTCTAAGTACTGTTTTCACTGCATCCCACACATTTTAAAATATTGTGTTTTCGTTTTAATTTCATTCAAAATACTTTTAAGTTTCTGTTGAGATTTCTTCATTGCCCCATGTGTTATTTAGAAGTGTGTTGGTTAACTGACATGTATTTTGGGATTTTTCCAAAGATCTTTCTTTTCTCTCTCTCTCTCTCTCTCTCTCTCTCTGTCTTTTTAAGATTGTATTTATTTGAGAGAGCGAGCATCCATGCAAGGGATCAAGAGAGAGAGAGCATGATCAGGGGAAGGGGAGGAGAGTGGCAGAAAGAAGGGCAGAGGGAGAAGCTGACTGCCCCCCCTGAGCAGGGAGCCCCATGTGGGGCTCAATCCCAGGACCCCAATATCATGACTTGAGCCAAAGACAGATGCTTGATTGATGGAGCCACCCAGGTGCCCCTTCAGTTATCTCTCTGACCCTGATTTTTAGATAACTTTACTGTGGCCTGACAAAAGACATTGTGTTTCTATTCTTTTAAATTTTTTAAGTGTGTTTTACGGCCCAGAATGTGATCTTTATCAGTCAGTGTTCCATGTGATCTTTAGCAAAATGTGAATTCTGCTGTTGATGGATGAAGTCATCTACAGATGTCAATTATATAGAATTGATTGATAGTATTGTTGAGTTTGACTATGTTCTTACTAATTTTCTGTCTGCTGGATCTGTCCATTTCTGAGAGAGAGGTGCTGAAGTCTAACAGTGATAGTGAAAATACTGATTTCTGCTTGCAGTTCTACCAGTTTTTGCCTCATGTAGCTTAATGCTCTGTTTAGTGTACACATTTTAAGAATTACTATGTTTGGGCAGCCCAGGTGGCTCAGCGGTTTAGCGCCATCTTCATCCCAAGACGTGATCCTGGAGTCCCGGAATCGAGTCCCACGTCAGGCTCCCTGCTTGGAGCCTGCTTCTCCCTCTGCCTGTGTCTCTGGCTCTCTCTCTCTCTCTCTCTCTCTCTTTCTTTCTCTGTGTCTCTCATGAATAAATAAATAAACTCTTTTTTTAAAAAAAAATTTACTATGTTTTCTTGTACAACTGATCCCATTATCATTATGTAATACCTTTCTTTAATTATAAAAACTTTCCTTAATTTGAAGCTTGCTCTGTCTGAAATTAATCGAGCTATTCCTGCTTTCTCTGATTACTGTCAGCATGGTATGGTTTTCTCAATCCATCCACTTAATACATATGTATCTTAATATTCAAATTGGGTTTCTTGTAGACAATACAGAGGATCTGTATTTTTGACAACTTTTTGATCTGCTTTTTGACCCACCCTGCCACTAGTTCTTGTGGTGGTTCTGTTCCTGTGTGAGTCTGCTCCAGTGAGGTATGACTCTATATATTTGCCCATCTCTCCAGTCTTAGGAGCAATAGTTTGTCCTGTGTCCTATGTTCTTTTATGGATCTAGGAAAAGTTGATTTTTCAGTGTATTTGCTTTTCATCTGTTGTTAGATGGAATGGTGACCCCCAAGCTTCTTATTTGTCAAAATGAAAGCCACCATATCCTTGTTCTTAATCAAGAGTGTCAATTCCACAAATTTTACTTTTTTTTTTTGTCAGAGTGTGATCTTGATTTTAATGTAAATAATATGCCTCTCAAAGATATAAGTATTACTGGAAATATAGTCAATCTTAAGTTATGGTTTTATTATTTAGATTATGCTTTACACCAAATACTTAATATCTCAAGTTGTACATGACTAGACCATTACTATAGCACAGTTTTTATCCAAATAGGATTTTTAAAAAAGATTTTTATTCATTTATTTGAGAGAGAGAGAGAGAGAGAGTGAGAGAGAGTACAAACAGGGGAGCTGCAGAGGAAGAAGGAGAAGCAGGCTCTCTGCTGAGCAAGGAGCTGATGCCTGGCTAGATCCCAGGATTCTGGGATCATAACTTGATCCAAAGGCAGACACTTAACTAACGGAGCCACCCAGCACTCCAATCCAAATAGGATTTTAAGAAAAATGTCAGAATTTTATTTATTTAGTCATTAGATACTTGTTGACTGTCTACTAGAATATCTTTTTATTTGGATTCATTAACTAATCCTTTAACTAATTAATTCATTAACCTAATTCAATTTAATTGAATTTTCATTATGAATTAGGTACTCCAGTAGTAACTGTCAAGCCGGAGAGATTAAGAAAGATATTGGTCCTGCTTAATGAATATTGTTTTAGTGTGGCCTATTATTATAGACACTGAATAAATAAATACCAAGAGAGACCTGGACTTCTGTGGGAAGTTAAATAATTCAGTGCTCTGAGCAGTTTTTTCAGGAAGAGAGAAATGTGTTCTAGGAAGAGAGAACAGCATGGTAAGAAGGCCAAGAGTTCAGAAAGGTGAGCAAGAGCCTGGTGCTTCTGGAGAACTGAATAAAATTTCATGTGGATACAGCATAACAAAGGGAGGCAGTGTTGGAAACAACAGCTAGAGAAAAGGGCGAAGTAGCACACGTGCCAGAATTTGAAGGAACTCAGGAGACAAGTATTATATACTTATGTTAACCTCAAAGAGAAGACAGAAAGACTGTAAACAGCAGAGCCACATGTTGAGTTATGTGTTAAAGGGGATGAATTGAAATAATGTTTAATACTTATTGGCCACATTCTGTTTGCCATGCAGTATTCTAGATGACTTACATGTACTAATCTAGTATTTATTCTAGGTGACTTACATGTACAAATCTAATATTTACAACAATCATTTGATAGAGTGTTATTATCCTTATTTTACAAACCGGAAATGTGAGGCATGGAGATCGTCCAACATTAGACAGTATAAATGGCACAGTTTACCAATTGGCTCCTTCAGAATCTAACAACTTAATTATTTTGCTCTTTTGCCTAAAGTGCTGTGCTATTTACTAAGACAGAGATGTTGGAGAAGTATTCAATTTGGATTTTGGAGATGAGTCCTGTTTTGGACTGTTGGAATTTGAAGAGCCTGTGATATAGACAAATGGAGATTTCTAGTGAATATTTCACTTATAGAATCCTACATTTCAGGAGAGAACTGTGGCTGGGGTACTTAGATTACAGAGTTTTCAGTAAATAAGTGGACACTGAAGTCGCAGAAGTAAATGAAATTGTCAAAGTGAGAGCAGAAGACGGAAGTCGTGTATCATGATCCTGTTTATGGGTTTTAAAGGGGATATAAAGATGCAAAACAATCCCCACACAGGCTTCCATCTCACGGGAGAAATATATGACTAAACAAACAATTACAATATGGAGTGATAAGCACTAAATCAGAAGGCTGAAGCACTGACGATAATTTACCTCCTGTAAAGAAAGGCCATGGTCCATGAAACTACTTCCTAGAGGCTGCAGTACCTGAACTGAGTCTAGAATGATGGCTTGGAGGAAATCAGGTAAAGAAGAATAAGTATCAGATTCTCTGGACAGTAGACATTTAGGTAGTTTAAGCAGTTCAAGAAAAGGCAGTGACCATAACCCAGGCAGGGATGTCACTTGGGTAGTGTAATTTCTGTAGCATGGTAGCATTGTGGATGTCTAGAAAGGAAGTGTTGGGAGGTAAGCTGGGGTAGGATGCCAACTGACAGAAAGACTTGCAAGTTATAACCTCTGTTCTCACTTTATCCAGCTTGTGCCTTGACAACACAGAAGAATTTCCTATGTAAACATAAATATCAGAATCTTTTAAATAAGCCCAGTACATTTCATTCACACATTCAGATGAACAAGGAAAAAGTCACAGTCTCATGCTCAAGGAACCAAACAATATGAGCCTATTTTTCTTCCACAATTTAAGGAATATTTTACATACTATCCCGAAATTTTACTATTTAAAAATATTACCATGACAGAGTTAAAAAAGCAGCATGTCATGAAACAAGATGCCAGTTTGTTTTTCTTTAAAGAAATACTAAAATATTGCTTGCCCTCCCAAATTTTAAATTCTGTTGTCATAATGTACTCTACCTGGAGTCACCCCAAGCTGGTAATTGGAAATCCCTGAAAGTATAAAGTAATTTGTTCACATGCATAATTGTGTGAAGGAATCTGACCACAGCACTGTTGGCTACCCAACACTTTTCAAGTTAAATTCTAGGGAGTGTCATATATAACAATCTACATATCTAATTTCTCTTAAAAATTGATTTCTCAAAATTATGCTGAAACATATTCTTAAGCTTTGTTGAAAAAAATCTTACCAAACTAGTAAAGCTTACTTCCCAAATACCTGAAAAGACAAGTACGTATTTGTTTATTCTTATTTTTCATAACTCTATCTAATATTCTAAATCATGGTCAAGTAACATGTCCCGAATCAAATTGGCAACAGCATTTCAACAAGTATATTTTCACAGAAAAAAAATCTGGAAAGAGCACAAGGAAAGAAAGAGAAACATCTGTGTCTTATATGATTTTGCAAAATTATGAATGTCATTAGCAAGCATAATTTATGAGATTTTTTTATGCTAATATATTACTCAAAGTGTTTTCTAACTTCTTATTTGGAATGTAATAGAGGATTTCAATATGATTGACATAGACTTTATTCTCCCTGTCACAACTAGTTGTTTTTCTCATGCATGTGTGTGTTTTGCAGTGTTCCCACAGAGTTGTTAATGAGCCATCAATTATTTGTGCAAATTGGAAGCAGAAATTTAAAAATCTCTCTACTCAAGGTATTTGTACATGACTCTCTAATTGAATCTGAGAATATTTGAATTTGAACACAAGTATACTAAACCTTCTATCCAGACACAAAATATTCTAAAATATTATTTTGTGCTTTAATGAAGTTATATAATCTTTGAGTCAGCGATTTTCTCATGGTGGGTGATTAGGTTACATTTGATGCGGCAGTAAAGAGCTATGTATTATATATACATTTATAATATATATGCAAGTTTTATCTACCATCCAATATAGTATTTTGGAAAGTGATGTCAATTTTAACAAAAAATTAGGTATTTGACATGTACATCGTGGTGAAGTTTTATAATAATGTGTCTAAGTCAGTACTGAGTCATCCCAGAGCATAAATGTCACCAAAGCTTTGACTTTCTTTCTTTCTAGTCTGTTCCCTATTGAAATTCCCCCTTCTTTTTTTGCCCCATGGGTTCCTATATTTTGTGAAGATATTAATAGTAATATTTTATATAGTTTCCCAATGTTACTTCCTTTCTTTCAATCTTGCTTCCCACTCCATCTCCTTGCCAGAATTTGTTCAGCAGTCAGAAGGAAAAAAGAAAAGGTACATAATAGCTGAGACTTCTTTAGTACTGATTCTATGTTAAACTCTGTTTTAGCCCTTTTTATTAATTATCACAATGGACCCCTGTCATTCGCTGCTATTATCACCCTGGTTTAAAGATGAGGAAACCATGAGGTCATTCACAAAACCACCAAGTGATAGAATTAACACAAGCAGTCTGTCTCTAGGTCATTGTTTTTCATTTACACTCCATATTCCCTTGCTTTGGACAGGAATCTTAGTTAGCAGTAATTGGTGGGGAAAGGCTGAGTTTAGAGAGGAAGGCTATTTTTGCGACCTTTGGTCACACCTTTGGTCAATAGTCATGTTCAATGTTTATAGGTGCTGGATAAAAAGAGAAGGGGAGGGAGAATTTAAGAGGTGTTGTGATATTTTGTGCTGCTCATGATATTCTGGGCATGCAAATAAAGAAATGACAGTTATTTTAGAGACTTCTAGGGATGGAGGATCCTAAGCTTACCTCATCCCAGAGATACTCCTAGGTAACACCCATATCAGTGTAACTAACCCAGAAAGACTAGCAGAACTGACTTTCCACAGTTGATTATGGAGAGGAGGCCTCATCAAAAAAAGGTAGAGAATGGGATGCCTGGGTGGCTCAGTGATTGAGCACCTGCCTTTGGGTCAGGGTGTGATCCTGCAGTCCCAGGATCAAGTCCTGCATCAGGTTCCCTGCATGGAGTCTGCTTCTCCCTCTGCTATGTCTCCGGCTCTATGTCTCTTATGAATAAATAAATAAAATCTAAAAAAAAAAAAAATAAGGTAGAGAAGGCACACTCAGAGACTGTGAGACTAATCACAAAAAATAGGGAAAAGGAAGAAAGGAATCAATCCCATTAACAATTGCACCAAGTAAAATACCTAGGAATATATTTAATCAAGGAGCTGAAAGACCTGTACTCCGAAAACTTTAAAACATTGGTAGAAGAACTTGAAGGTGACAGACAAATGAAAGATACTCTACGCTCATGGACTGGAAGAACCAATATTATTAAAATGCTTGTAACTATCCAAAGCAATCTACACATTTAATGTAATCCCCATTGGATACCAATAAGCATTTTTCACAGAACTAGACCAAATTATCCTATAACATGTATGGAATGATATAAAACCCCAAATGGCCAAAGCAGTCTTGAAAAAGAAGAACAAAACTGGAGTATCACAATCCCAAGTTTCAATATATACTACAAAGCTGTACTAATTAAAACAGTATGGTGCTGGCACAAAAATAGACACATAGATTAAAATAACAAGATAAAGAACCCAGAAATAAACCCATTATTCTATGGTCAATTAATCTATGGGAAAGGATACAAAAATATTCAATGGGGAGAAGACGGTCTCTTCAACAAATGGTGCTTCATAAATTGGACAGCTATATAAAAGAATGAAACTGGACCACTTTCCTATACCATACACAAAAATAAACTCAAAGTGAATTAAAGACCTAAACGTGAGATCTGAAACCATAAAATTCCTAGAAGAAAACATGGGCATTAATCTCTTTGACATTGGTTGCAGAAATGTTTTTCTAGATAATGTCCACTGAGGTAAAGGAAACAAAAGCAAAATTTAACTATTAGGACTAAACCAAAATAAAAATCTTTTGCAAAGCAAAGGAAAACATCAAAAACAAAGCAAAACAAAACAAAAAGATAACCCATCAATGAGAAGATATTTGCAAATAATATATCCAAAAAGGAGTTAAAACATAAAAATCTTTAAAGAATTTATACAACTTAACACCAAATCATCATCATCATCATCATCATCATCATCATCAAATTACAAATGGGCAGAGGACCTAAATAGATATTTTGCCAAAGAAGACATACAGATGGTGAACAAACATATGAAAAAATGCTCATCAGGTAAATGCAAATAAGACTACAATGAGGGATCCCTGGGTGGCGCAGCGGTTTGGCGCCTGCCTTTGGCCCAGGGCGCGATCCTGGAGACCCGGGATCGAATCCCACATCGGGCTCCCGGTGCATGGAGCCTGCTTCTCCCTCTGCCTGTGTCTCTGCCTCTCTCTCTCTCTCTCTCTCTCTGTATGACTATCATAAATAAATAAAAATTTTAAAAAAAAATTTTAAAAAGACTACAATGAGATAGCACCCCAAATCTGAGTAAAAACACCAGAAACAACAAGTGTTGGTGAGAATGTGGAAAAAAAGGAAACTTCATAAAGTGTTGTAGGAATGCAAGCTGGTACAGGCACTGCAGAAAACAAGATGGAAGTTTCCCAAAACATCAAAGATAGAGTTATACTATGATCCAGTAATTGTATATTTACTCAACAAAAAACCCTACTAATTTGAAAAGATATACCTACCCCTATATTCAATGCAGCATTATTTACAATAACTAGATATGGAAGCAGCCTAAGTGTCCATCAAAAAGACAAAAAGATAAAGAAGATGTAGTATATATACAATGAAATATTGCTCAGCCATAAAAAAGAGTGATATATTGCCTTTGCAACAGTATGGATGGATCTAGAGGATATAATGTTAAGTGAAATAAATCAATCAGAGAAAGACAAATACTACATGATTTTACTCATATGTAGAATTTAAGAAAAAAGCAGGGTACAACTGGATGGCTCAGGCGTATAAGTGTCTGCCTTCGGCTCAAGTCATGATCTTGTCCTGGGACTGAGTCCCACATGGTCTTATGCGTTGGTCCCCACTCAGTGGGGAGTCGGCTTCTCCCTCTTCCCCACTCATGTTCTCTCTCTCTCTCTCTCAAATAAAAAAAAAAAAAAAACAGAACAGGGGAACAGAGGGGGAAAAAAACAAACTAGGAAACAGACCCTTAACTATAGAGAATAAACTATGGTTGCCATAGAGGATATGGGGGTGGAATGGGGGGTGGGAATGGGTGAAATAGGTGAAAGGGATTAGGGTTACACTTATCAAGATGAGCATTAAGTATTTATAGAATTGATAAACCACTTTATTTGACATCTGAAACTAATGTAATACTGTATGCTAATTACACAATAGATAAATAAATAATTTTAAAAAGAGAGGGAGAAAAAGAGATTGTAGTTGTTTTAATGTGACTTTAGTTCTAAGGTCTTTGTTCAGACCAGAAAAATACTCCCAGAACGAGTCATGAGAGTTTTGGCTAAATAAGCATTAAGTCTCATGGACCATGCCATGTCTTCATCACCAGAGACCCTATAATTCTTCCTGAATACATCTCCCTCTCAAAAGGGGCATTTTTTTCAAGCCAATAAGATCCTGCCTGCCTGTAAGAATTTTTTTTTTCCCCGGAGCACATTTTGTCCTGCCCCCTTTGTTCACAATAAAACATTTGAATCACTGTGAGCTCCAAGTAATACTGTCGCTGCCTGCCATATATCATGGCCTGGAGGGAATTGCAATAACAACTCAGCTTGCAGATAGAGAAAGCCTCAGAGTACAGGCCCAAATGCAGCACAAAGGTTCACACGGGTCTCCACAAAGCCATCAGAGGAGCAAATTAAAAATTGAGTCTACAGTGTTAGAAGATAATTTCACCTTCATTAAAGAATATGATTAATGTAGGGCATCTGGGTGGCTCAGCTGGTTAAGCAACTGATTCTTGATTCCTTCTCAGGTCATGACCTCCAGCTCCTGGGATCAAGCCCCAGATCAGGCTCTGAGCTGAGTGCAAAGTCCATTTGCTCCTCTCCTGTGCTCCCTTGCTCTCTCTTTCTCTCTGTCTCAAATAAATAAGTAAATAAAATATTTCTTTAAAGATTTTATTTATTTATTCATGAGAGACACAGAGAGAGAGAAAGGTAGAGACACAGGCAGGGGGAGGAGCAGGCCCCATGCAAGGGACCCCAACGTGGGACTCTATCCTGGGTCCCCAGGACAACGCCCTGAACTGAAGATGGTGCTAAACCACTGAGCCACCCGGGCTGCCCAATAAAATATTTTTTAAAAGAATATGATTAGTGTAGTCTTTTCCCAATTCTTTTACTTCACTAATGATCAACATCCCAAGAGTCAACATAACCCCTTTTATTATCCATACACCAGGCAGTGTGCTGGTAAATGTTTAACAACTTTTTCCTATATATCTCTATAAATAAATATTTATAAAATATAATTAAATATTTATTAATTCAAAATATTTATTAAATAAAATATTTATAAATTTAATGGCCAGAGACACAATAAAATTTGACATTTAAATCTACTTCTCTAATGACTTTCTATAACTTTCATAGGTCTAGAAAATCAATAAAATATTAAGCAAAGTCTGATTTGGAGTATTTGACAATGTGTGTGGTATAAATACTGCAGCCGAGGTCAACTTTAAAGCTAGTAATGTGGGATCCCTGGGTGGCACAGCAGTTTGGCGCCTGCCTTTGGCCCAGGGCACGATCCTGGAGACCCGGGATCAAATCCCACGTCGGGCTCCCGGTGCATGGAGCCTGTTTCTCTCTCTCTCTCTTTCTCTCTCTCTCTCTCTCTCTGTGTGACTATCATAAAAAAAAAAATAATAATAAAATAAAGCTAGTAATGTAATACTATAGAAGGCAGATTTGGGAAGACATATGCAGAAGCAAACTATAATTTTTAAACATTACAGATACAATAGAGGTAAATAACCCCAAGGGCCGACATAATTACAAAATGCAGTAACATAATTAGAAATTGATTAGAGTTGATAATGATATAGTTTTGAGTATTTATTAGCCTTAATTTAGTATAATTACTTAAAGTATAAGCTCACATAATTCAACTTCTAATAATGATTGTTTAATCACTAACTTGAAAAATCTGTGAAAATTTAAGTATCAGGTCCTGTGAGCCATCATGAGCCTGCTTCACCTCTGTCATACTAAGCAATTTTATTATTATAAAACTCTGGCTGGTGGGCCTGACTGTCCACCAAGTGTAAGTAACCAGTATAAAATAATGCCAGTATATTCCTTGTTAGTTTTTTCCAGATGAAATGGAGCCAAAATTGGTTTTCTAGAAATCACTTAACGGTCTTCAGTTTTGAAACCTGAGTCTCAACGGGGAAAAATATTGAAGAATCCTGGGACATGCTCTTCTTGTTACATCTATTCACTTTTGGATGACTTCTTATTTACTGAATATATTCAGTCCTGGGTCAGTGTTTTCCCCCTTTAGCCCACAATCACCATCATTTTTTGGCTGTAAGTACATTATAAGTGTAATATCCATTTACCATCCTTAGCTTCTGCGTGTCATGACCTCAACTCCAATGAGGTCCCTTTGTTCAATCTCTAGAATATCTCAAACATTGTCATCACCAATACCTGTCCCAGTCTCAAAATATCTTTAACAAATACCCCATACTTCACTCATCAGCTCTTATGCATCTATCCTACTCACTCTAGTATCTCCACCAATCCACTGATACAATCACATTCTCTGTATCTGTAAGACTTCCAAAATCAAATCCTTCATTTTACCATTTTAAAATAGCCTTACTTCCAGGTGGAGTTCATTTCAGCAGTGCAAGATTGGTTCAACATTCTAAATATCAATCAATATAAAACAAATCATCAATTTAATATAATATTAACAGTATATAAAAGAAAAACTATAGAATTAACACCATAGATTTGACAAAATTCAATATACATTTATAGTTTAAAAAAGAAACATAATAATAAAGAGAACTTCCTCAACTATAAAAGGACATCTACAATACACTTGTAGTGAATATGACTCTTAAATGGTGAAAGATTGGAAGCTTTTTCTCTAAGATTAGGAAAAACACAAGGTCATAAACTTTTGCTACTTCTATTTAACAGGGTCTTTTTAAAATTTTTTTTTAATTTATTTATGATAGTCACACAGAGAGAGAGAGAGAGGCAGAGACACAGGCAGAGGGAGAAGCAGGCTCTCATGCACCGGGAGCCTGACATGGGACTCGATCCCAGGTCTCCAGGATTGCGCCCTGGGCCAAAGGCAGGCGCTAAACTGCTGTGCCACCCAGGGATCCCTTAGCAGCGTCTTTTAAGTTCTAGTCTGTGCAATACAAAAACACAAAGAAATATAAATCACAAGATTTAATTTATATCTAAATTAAAGAGGTAGACTCCACAAATTACATGATGGAGAAAATCATTTAAAAATCTAGAAATAGGGGCACTTTGGTTGCCCAGTTAGTTAAGCACCTGCCTTTGGCTCAGGTCATGATCCTAGGTCCTTGGATTGAGCCCAGTGTTGGGCTCTGCTCAGTGAGTAGTCTGCTTCTCCCTCTACCTCTGCCCTCTCCGTGCTTGTGCTCTCTCACTCTCTTTCAAGTAAATAAATAAAATATTTAAAAAATAAATAAATAGAAGTCTAGAAACAAGTTTTTTAACTAATAAGTAAGTTCCGCAGTATCTAAAGTTTCAGAATACAAGGTCAATATACAAAAATACTGTATTTCTAAATAATAGCAAGGGAAACTTGTGAATTAAATTAAAAAACATTCCATTACAATAGCATAAAAATATCAATATACTTAAGAATTAGTTGAAGAAATATGTGTATAGGATCTGTATACTAAAACTATAAAGAGTTACGGAATAAAACTCAAGGTAATTTAAATAAATGGTGATACAAAAATGTTCACAAAGGAAAAGACTCAGTGTTAAGATGTCAATTTTCCTCAAATTTATCTAGGTATCAATACAATAATACCAGTCAAAATTTATTTTTTTTGTGGATATTGACAAGCCAAATCTAAGATTTATATGGAAATATAAAAAATCTAAAATAGCTGCAATAATTTGAAAAAAAGTTGAAAGATACCCAGAGCTCATCACAAGTGCCTTCCTTAATCCTCATCACCTATTTAACCCATCCCCACACTCACCTCCCGCTCTGGTAACCATCAGTTTGTTCTCTATAGTTAAGAATCTATTTCTTGGGGCACCTGCGTAGCTCAGGGGTTGAGCGTCTGCCTTTGGCTCAGGTTGTGATCTCAGGGTCCTGGGATCGAGTTACAGGGGGCCTGCTTCTCTCTCTACCTATGTCTCTGCCTCTCTCTCTCTCTCTGTCTCTCATGAATAAGTAAATAAAATCTTTAAAAAATCTATTTCTTGGTTCTCCTTTCTCTCATCTTTTTCTCCCTTTGTTCATTTGTTTTGTTACTTAAATTCCACATATGAGTTAAATCATATGGTATTTGTCTTTTTCTGACTTATTTCACTTAGCATAATACCCTCTAGCTCCATCCATGTTGTTGGAAATGGCAAGATTTCATACTTTTTATGGCTGAATAATATGTCATTACACACACACACACACACACACACAACTTCTTTATCCATTCATCAGTTTATGGACACTTGGGATGCTTCCATAATTTGACTATTGTTAATAATGCTGCTGTGAACATTGGGGTGCATGTATCCCTTTGAATTAATATTTTTGTATTCTTTGGGGAAATACCTAGTAGAGCAATCGCTGGATCACAGGGTAGTTCTTTTTGTAAAAAGAACTTTTTTGAGGAACCCCATAAAGTCTTCCAGAGTGTTTGCATCAGTTTGCATTCCCACCAACAATGCAAGAGGATTCCCCTTTCTCCACATCCTCGCCAAGATCTGTTGTTTCCTGTGTTGCTGATTTTAGCCATACTGACAGGTATGAGGCGATATCTCATTATAGTTTTGATTTGTATTTCCCTGATGATGAGTGATGTTGAGGATCTTCTTGTGTGTCCATTAGCCATCTGGATGTCTTCTTTGCAAAAATGTCTATTTATGTCTTCTGCCCATTTTTAATTGGATTATTTGTTTTTTTGGGTGTTGAGTCTTATAAGCTCTATTTATTTTTGGATACTAACACTTTATCAGATATATCATTTGCAAATATCTTCTCCCATTCTGAAAATTGCCTTTTAGTTTTGTTGATTATTTCCTTTGCTGTGCAGAAGGTTTTTAGTTTGATGAAGTCTCAATATTTTATTTTTGCTTTTGTCTCCTTTGCCTCTGGAGACATATCTAGAAAGAAGTTGCTACAGCCAACATCAAAGAGGTTACTGCTTGTGTTCTCCTCCAGGATTTTTTATGGGTTCAAGTTTCATCTTTAGGTCTTTAATCCATTTTCAATTTATTTTTGTGTATAATGAAAGAAAGTGGTCTGGTTTCATTCTCTCACATGTAGCTGTCCAGTTTTCCAACATCATTTGTTAAAGAGACTATCTTTTTGTCATTGAATATTCTTTCCTGCTTTGTCAAAATTAGTTATGTGGGTTCATCCCTGGGTTTTCTATTCTGTTCTATTCATTTATGTGTCTACTTTTGTGCCAATACCACAGTTTTGATCATTATAGCTTTTTAAGACATCTTAAAGTCCAAAACTGTGATGCCTCCAGCTTTACTTTTCTTTTTCAAGGTTCCTTTGCCTATTTCAGGCCTTTTGTGATTCCTTACAGATTTTAGGAGTGTTTGTTCTAGCTCTGTGAAAAATGCTGTTAGTATTTTGATAAGGATTGCATTAAACATGTAGATTGTTTTGAGTGATATAGAGATTTTAACATTTGTGCTTCCAATCCATAAACACGAAATGTCTTTCCATCACTTTGTGCTTTCTTTAATTTCTTTCATCAGTATTTTATTATTTTCAGAGTATAGGTCTTTCACCTCTTTGCTGAGGTTTAATCCTAGGCATTTTATTGTTTTTGGTGCAATTGTAAAAGGGATTGACTCCTTAATATCTCTTTCTGCTACTTTACTGTTGGTATATAGATCTGTAGCATATTTCCCTGTATTGATTTTGTATCTTGTGACTTCATGGAATTCATGCATCAGTTCTAGCAGTTTTTTGGTAGAGTCTTTTGGGATTTCTTTTTTTTTTTTTTTTAAGGTTTTATTTATTTATTCATGAGAGACAAAGAGAGGGGCAGAGACACAGGCAGAGGGAGAAGCAGGCTCCCTGCAGGGGTCCCGATGTTGGACTCGATCCCAGGACTCCGAGATTGCCCTGAGCTGAAGGCAGGCTCCCAACCACTGAGCCACCCAGGCGTCCCTCTTTTGGGCTTTCTATACGAAGTACCATGTCGAGCATGGACATTCCTGTCTTTTCTTGATTATAGAGGGAAAACTCTCAATTTTTCCCCATTGAGGATGATACTAGCTGTGGGTTTTTCACATACAGCCTTTATTATGTTGAGGTATGTTCCCGCTAAACCTACTTCATCATGGGTTGTTATTGTGAGTGGATGCTGTACTTTGTCAAATGGTTTTTCTGCATCTATTGGAATGATCATATGGTTCTTATGTTTTCTTTTATTAACGTGGTGTCTTATGTTGATTGTTTTCTGAATATTGAGCCACCCTTGCAACCCAGTAATAAATCCCACTTGATCGTGGTAAATGATTTTTTTAATGTATCATTGGATTTGGTTTGCTAGTATTTTATTGAGAATTTTACATGTTCATTAGGGTTAATGGCCTGTCATTCTTTTTCAGTAGAGTCTTTATCCAGTTTTGGTATGAGGGTAATGCTGGTCTCATAGAATGAATTTGGAAGCTTTTCTTCCTTTTCTTTTTTTTTCTTTTCTTTTCTTTTTTTCTTTTCTTTCCTGTCTTTTCCTTTCTTTTTTCTTTTCTTTTCTTTTTTTTCTTTTCTTTTCTTTTCTTTTCTTTTCTTTTCTTTCTTCTTTCTTCTTTCTTTCTTTCTTTCTTTCTTTCTTTCTTTCTTTCTTTCTTTCTTTCTTTCTTTCTTCTTTCTTTCTTCTTTCTTTCTTTCTTTCTTCTCTTTTTGTATTAGTTTGAGAAGAATAGGTATTAATTCCTCTTTAAATGTTTGGTAGACTTTGCCTGTAAAGTCATCTGGTCCTGGCTTCTGTTTGCTGGGAAATTTTTGATTACTGATCCAATTTATTGCTGATTATTGGTCTGTTCACATTTCCTATTTCCTCCTATTTCAGTTTTGGTCATTGATATATTTGTAGGAATTTATCCATTTCTTCCAGGTTGTTCAGTTTGTTGGCATACAGTTTTTTATAATGTTCTCTTATAATTATTTGTATTCCTACAGTGTTGTTCATTATTTATCCTCTCTCATTTGTTATTTTATTTATCTGAGTCTTTCTTTTTTTGATAAGTCTGGCCAGAGATTTATCATTTTTATTAATTTTGTCAAAGGACAAGCTCCTTATTTCATTGATTTGCTCTATAGTTTTTTGTTTTGTTTTGTTTTGTTTTTCAAGTTTCTGTGTTATTTATTTCTGCTCTAATCTTTCTTATTTCATTTCTTCTACTGGCTTTAGGCTTCATATGTTGTTCTTTTTTCTAGATCCTTTGGGTGTAAGGTTAGGCTATTTATTTGAGATTTTTTTTTTTACTTCTTAGGTATGCCTGCATTGCTGTGTATTTCACTTTTAGGATTGCTTTTGCTATATTCCAAAAGTTGTGGACCATTAGGTGTTCATTTTTATTTGTTTACATGTATTTTTTTTTTCTTCTTTGATTTAATGGTTGAAACACTCATTGTTTAGTAGCATGTTGTTTAACTTCCATATAATTGTTGTCTTTCCAGATTTTTCCGTCTGGTTGACTTCTAGTTTCATAGTAGGTTCAGAAAAGGTGCATGGTATGATTTTAGTCTTTCTGTGTTTGTTGAGGCCTGTTTTGTGATGTATCATGTGATCTAGATTGAAGAATATTCCACGTGCACTTGAAAAGAATGTGTATTCTGCTGTTTAGGATAGAATGTCCTGAATGTATATGTTAAGCCCATTTATTCCAGTGTGTCATTCAAGGCCATTGTTTCCTTGTTGATTTTCTGTTTGGATGATCTGTCCATTGGTATAGGTGGGTTGTTAAAGTCTCATATTATTGTATCATTATCAATTAGTTCCTTTGTTTTTTGTTAACTGTTTTATGTATTTGGATGTTCATATTTACAATTGCTTTATTTTCTTGTTGGATTGTCCCCTTTATGATTTTGTAATGTCTTTCTGTGTCTCTTTTTACAGTCTTCCTTTTAAAGTCTAGTTTGTCTGACAGATGTATTGCCCCTCTGGCTTTCTGGACATCCACTTCGGTTATAAATGTTTCTTTACCCTTTGACTTTCAATCTGCAGGAGACTTTAGGTCTAAAACGAGTCTCCTGTCAGCAATATGTGGGGTGTCTTGATTATCTATCCATTCTGAAACCCTATTTCTTTTTATTGGAATGTTTAGCCCATTTATATTCAAAGTAATTACTGACATATATATTTGCCATTTTTTTTTTACTTGTTTTTTCATTGTGTCTGGAGACTTTCTCTGACCCTTTCTTGTCTTTGTCACTTTTGTTCTTTGCACTCAGAGTCCCCTTTAATATTTCTTGCATGGCTGGCTTAGTGGTCATGAACTCCTTTACTTTTTGTTTACCTGGGAAATTCTTTATCTCGCCTATTCTTAATGATAGCCTTGTTGCATAGAGTATTTTTGGCTGCAGATATTTCCCTTTCAACATGTTGAATATATCATGCTACTCTCTTCTGGCTTGCCACATTTCTGTTGAGAAATCTGCTATCCTTATGGGTTATACCTTGTACATTAAGGACTTCTTTGTATTGATACTTAAAAGATTTTTTTCTTTATCACTATATTTTGCAAATTTAATTACAATATTTCTTTGTCATGGCCTGCCTTTGTTGATTTTTAATGGGAAGTTCTCTGTGCTTCCTGGACCTGGATGTCTGTTTCCTTCCCTAAATAAGATAGGTTTTCAGCTATTATTTCTTCAAATTAAATTTATGTCTTCTTTTCTCTCCTCTTCTTTTGGGACTCTGCATTCTTCTCTGGTTAGAAAAGCCAGTTATGTCTCCTACTCCAGACAGTAATGGCCTTATGAAGAAGAGACCACGTATTGTCCAGGGCCTGGCACTTCAAGGAGTGTCTTTAGTGTATGCTGTGTGTGCTATGCTATTGCGTTTTGGCTGCTCTAGGAAGATATATAGGATGATTTTATAGTTATCTAGTTGTGTTCATGAGATGAGACAAACCTCCTACACTGCTACCATCTTCTTCTCCTCTCAACTGTACACATTTAAAAAAAATACTTTTTTATTTATTTACTCATGAGAGACACAGAGAAGCAGAGACATAGGCCGAGGGAGAGGCAGGCTCCCTGCAGGGAGCCCAATGTAGGACTCAATCCCAGGACCCAGCATATGACCTGAGGCAAAGGCAGACACTCAACAACTGAGCCACCCAGGTGTCCCCTGGGCACATTTTTTACAGCTTATGAATTCTACATATATTTGGCTAATTTTATTTATATAATTTTTTATATAAATTTTACTTTCATAAAACTGATTAAAGTATGTTTCTAAAATGAGTCCTATGGGATATACAAAAAACAGTTATCTTTTTACCATTACAGTGCTTTTTTTTTTTTTTTTTTTGGTTCATTTATAAGTCTTCTAAATTTTCCTCTCATATTTCTGTTACCTAAATTTAAAAATGACTAATAATGGTCAAGCACTAATTAAATAAAAATGATATATTGCATGCTAAAATACTTCATTCAGAAATTCCACATGCTTAAGTTACAATATTCTTAGAAAATAATCAGCAAAACTTGAGTCATAAAAACTACTACAGGTATGAACTTGATAAATACCTATTAAAATTATTAAACACCCACATGCACATATTGCTTTCAAGGCATATTATCTTAGGAACAGATGTGCGGTTGAGAAAATGGCATACATTTTAGTATTTGAGCAGCCTTTATCTTGGCAGATTTATTTTAAAATATGCCAAGCTATATCACTTAATGAGTCATCAGAATATGATTAATGTCATTCCTATTCAGTCTTTGAAAAGTGTTAAATACTTACATATTAAACATAATATATTCTTGTCTTCTTTAAAAAGAAAAATGAAAAATACAGTAAGAAAGTAAACTAAGGCAATCAATAGCTTCTGCTAATGTTTTGAAAAATTTACACATATATACATATGCATAGGCAAACACAAACATATTTTATGTGTAGTATTTTCTAGTGCCTTAAAATCATTCATGTTTCAGGGTATACAGTGAGTACCATACGAAATTATTACTTTAATAACAGCATTATATTCCATTATATAGAGACAACCTAAAGCAACCATGGTATTGTAGCACATATTTTTCTATTATAATTAATTTTTCCATAAGCCTCTTTTTGCACAAATATTTAAATTTTTGATAGCATATGTAAAACATAACTCCTGCCCTACTCTCTAGTCAATTTCTTGCTCCAGAAAAATGACCCTGGAAGGAAATTTAATCTTTACTAATTTCCCTCTCAAATTTTAAGGGCCTGGTAGGGGTTAGGCAAAAGTCACTCTTGTCCATGACAATGTTCACTATACTGATAATTTCCATTTTCTAGAACTTCCAAATCACCAACAGTCTCTCTTTTTTTCTATTTCATCAAATCTTGTTTAACTGAACAATTCTCCTATATCAAATTTATCTAAAAAATGGCGGCTCTCAATCTATGTTGAACAATGGAATCCCCAGGAACTTTTCAAATATCCCAATTCCTAGATTTCAACCACAAAGATTCTGAGTTGGTCTTAGGTGAGTCTCAAGCACTGGTAATTTTTCAAGCCCTCCAGAGGAGTCTCATACTAATATACAATCAGGATTGAAGACGACTGCTGCAGATGGTATCCCAAACTTAGACCAGAGCCCTGTTTATTCCCTCCAGCAAGGTCTACAATTCTTGGTTTATGTTTAATTGTGTCTCTAACATTTATAGTTTACCAAAACCACCTTAGCATCTTAGTTTTCAGTTTCACAGTAAACTTTTTTCATTGTTGACCAACAATTTTTTTCCTTTCTTTTCTGCAATCACAGATATAATAACTACAGAATTTTCATTGGGTCTTGAAGGAACAGTTTTCTATTTTCAATTTATATTATCACCTCATAAATCCAGTTTTACCCACTTCTGAACCACTATGACATGTGTGTCTAAACTGGACTACTTTCAAAAAGACTCTGAGTACTTTCAGTTTTAAGGGAATGCATTTCCAGATCTGCTTTTTATGGACTCTCCCCTCAGATTTTTGTTCTCTCTTACCACTTTTCCTTTCACAACAGCTCTCTTTATTTTTTTTAAGATTTTATTTTATTTAGTCATGAGAGACACAGAGAGAAAGAGAGACAGAGACACAGGCAGAGGGAGAAGCAGACTCCATGCAGGGAGCCCAACATGGGACTCCATCCCAGGTCTCCAGGATCATGCCCTGGGTCGAAGGCAGCGCTAAACCACTGAGCCACCTGGGCTGCCCTCCCTTTAACTTTTTACACAGAAAGAATATCTCACTTCCCCAAATCTTATAATATTGCATGTCCCTAGGGGTGAAGCATCCAGTTCTGTAAACACTTGGGATGGGTGAAGACTCCTTTGGTAAGTATTCAGAGCACCATAAAACCAACACAGAGTCTCATGTATTTTATATTATTAAACAGACATAATAAGCATGAAACATACCACAAGAAAGGACATTTTAACCCATACCAGAAAGGACTAAAATGAAATATATTGTTGAATAAGGACACTGGAAGAAATAGCAATTTTTAAAAAAGATTTTATTTATTCATTTATGATATATATAGAGAGGCAGGATCATGTGCTGGTTCAAAGCAGGCACTAAACCGCTGAGCCACCCAGGGATCCCAGAAATAGCAATTTTTAAAGAAAAAAAACCTTCTGTTCCTTGACTATTGTGAAAAATGTACAACTCTTGGGGAGAATCTAGCAAGATAGATTTTGGTAAAAGACTCATAAGGGGGATGCTAAATATGATTTTTCAATGTGTTAAAACATAAGTAATTCATATTAACTCTTCCAAAATCTATTAGGACTTGCCATTAACTGGAAAGCAGGGCATCTTTAATCAGAAGACATAAAATTTAGTGATGTTGATTCTAGAGGTAAAAATGGAATGTTTTCTAGAACTATGTGTATTTTCAAGATATAATGGTAAAATTCAGTCCCTCCCTCCAAAAACCTTATGTGATTTCTTTAAATTAGATTAACCTCTAAATGTACTTAAATTATATTTTATGAAATTGTAATCTCATATTAGTTTATGCTATATATTTTTAATGATTTTTCCAACACCTTAAAAAAGTGAAATACTTAGCCTAGCTGCTTTTGAGATCAGTTTTATCAGAATATACCTTCTTGTATTAAAACACTGGAAGAGGGCAGCCCGGGTGGCTCAGTGGTTTAACACCACCTTCCACCTGGGGTGTGATCCTGAAGACCAGGGATCGAGTCCCACGTCGGGCTCCCTGCATGAAGCCTGCTTCTCCCTCTGCCTGTGTCTGCCTCTCTCTCTCTCTCTCTCTCTCTCTATGTGGGTCTCTCACGAATAAATAAAAAATCGTTGAAAAAAAAAAACACTGGAAGAGTTTGGTCATAATATCTAAGGAAATCAACAGTACATAAATAACTATATAGGTACTTTTCATTTAATTATCTTCAAAAGCTGAATACAAAATTCTAATATAGTCATTCATATACATTTCCTGAAAAAAGGAACACCATATATTTTATTATAGTTCTCACTTCATATAAAATTCATCATTTTAGTATATACTGTGTTATAATAATATAATTTAAGAAATAAGAAACAACATAGAGGAAGAAGGCAGAGTAGGAAGATCCTAAGTTCACCTCATCCCACAGACACAACTAGATAACACCCACTTCATTTTAAATAACTCAGAAAATGGACTGAAGTTGGGCAGAACAAACTTTCTGCAGTTAAATGTAGGGAAAAGGCCACATCAAAATGGGTAGGAATGGCAGTGTTATGGTCAGGAGCTAAAGAGACCTGTAGGACTGTCCATGGGAGGGAAGGACATCATGAGTGTGAAGAGGGGAGAGGACCAGAATCCAGGCCTGGCACCTCTGCCACAGGGGACCCATATGGGGAAGACAAGTCCCCATGACATTTGACTTTGAAAACCAGAGGGATCTCATAATCACTGTGGCTTAATACCTCAGACTTAGCACCAGGTGTTACATGGAGGTATTGAATCACTATATTGTACACCTGAAACTAATACTACACAGGAATTTGAATAAAAACTTAATATTAGATTTGGCTGTGGGAGGGCCAAGAGGGCTGAGGCCCCACCCTTAAAGAGACAGTACAACAAATAGCTCCATGGAGATCCAGCATAGCAGTATCAGTTTCAATAACACCTAAGCTATAGATGAAGGAGATTTATTTACTAATCTCAGAGCATGTGCTAGAGGGGTAGGGATCTTTATGAAATATCTCTAGGAATAAAGGAGAGCAAAGGTGGCATATCCCTTCTCTGTCTTCCAGCAAAGAGATAGAAAACATAAAAGCAACCAATAGAGATGAAGAACTCAATAACTGAAATTAAAAATACACTAGACAGGATAAATAAATAGTAGACTAGAGAAAGCAGAAGAATGGATTGGTGACCTAGAGGAAAGAGTAATGGAAAGCAACAAAGCTGAACAGAAGAAAATAAAAGAATTAAAAAAAATGACAGATTTCAGTGACACCATCAAACATAACATTTGCATTATAGGAATTCCAGAAGGATAAAAGTGAACAGGAAATTTATTTGAAGAAATAAGAGCTGAAAAAATCTCCAAATCTGCAGAAGGAAAGGGAAATCCAGATCCAGAGGTACAGAGGTCCCCCCAAAAATCAACCCAATAAGGTCCACACCAAGACACAGAGTAATTAAAATGGCAAAAAAGTACTGATAAAGAACATCTTTTTAAAGTAGCAAGAGAAAAGTAAACAGATACAAAACAAGGGAAGCCTGATAAGGTTATCAGCTGATTACTCAGCAAAAACTCTACAGGCCAGCAGGAGTGGCATGATATATTCAAAATGCTAGAACAAAACAAAACAAAACACAACACAACAAAACACCTGCAACCAAGAATGTCCTGTCTCCAAGGCTATCATTTAGAATTGAAGGAGAGATAAAGGGTATCCCAGAACAATAAAAATTAAAGAAATTCATAAGCACTATACACACCTATAAGAAATGTTAAAGGGGACTTTTGAGTGGAAAGTAAGGACCGTAAGTAAGAGTAAGAAAACTAGGAAGCACAAAGGAGTAAAATGAAGGATACCTATAAAAGTTAGTCAAGGGATTCACAAAATGAAAGGATGTAAAGTATGATACCGTATACCTAAAATGTGAGTGTTGGGAAGGAGGAGTAAAAATTTAGTGCTTTTAGAATGGCTTCAAACTTAAGCAACCATCCACCAAATATAGTCTGCTATATGCATGTGATTCTATATGTAAACCTAATGGTAACCACAAATCAAAGTCAGAGATAGGAAAAAACAAAAGGAAAGGAATCCAAGTATATCTCTAAAGAAAGCCAATAAACCTTGAGAGAAGAAGAAAGGAAGAAAGAAAACTATAAAAGCAACCGTAAAACAAGGAACAAAATGGCAATAAGTACATACTTACCAATAATTACTTTGCTGCCTAGAAGACATGTATTTCAGTCCTAAAGACACATATAGATTGAAAGTGAAAGAACAGAAAAGCAAGGTACCTGGGTGGTTCAGTCAGTTAAGTGTCTGCCTTTAGCTCAGGTCATGATCCCAGGGTCCTAGATTGGAGCCCCACATCAGGCTCCCTGCTCATCGGGGAGCCTGCTTCTCTCTCTCCCTCTGCCTGCAATTCCCCCTGCTTGTTCTCCCTCTCTCTCTTTCTCTCTGTCAAATAAACTCTAAAAAAAAAAAAAAAAAAAAAAGAATAAAAAATAATTAATCATGCAAATGAAAGTGAAAAGAAAGCAGTAACAATACTTTTATCCATATGGACATTAAAACAAAGACTGTAAAAAGAGACAAGGAAGGATAGCATATAATCATAAAGAAAAGTTAATACCTATTCTCCTACTTTTCCAAAAAAATAGAACAGAAAGGAAAGCTTCCAAATTCATTCTTTGTAGCCAGCATTATCCTGATACCAAAGCCAGATAAAAACACTACAAAAAAAAAAAAAAAGAGAGAGAACACTATGGCCCAATATCTCTGATGAACATAGATACAAAGATCCTCAACAAAATATTAGCAAACTGAATCCAACAACATTTTTAATTTTTTTTTTTTATTTGTTTATGATAGTCAGAGAGAGAGAGAGAGGCAGAGACACAGGCAGAGGGAGAAGCAGGCTCCATGCACCGGGAGCCCGACGTGGGATTCGATCCTGGGTCTCCAGGATCGCGCCCTGGGCCAAAGGCAGGCGCGAAACCGCTGCGCCACCCAGGGATCCCCTCCAACAACATTTTTTAAAAAAACCATTTGACATGATCATATAGGATTTATTACTGGGATATAAGAGTAGTTCAATATTTGCAAATCAATCAATGTGATACATTATATAAATAAGAGAAAGAATAAACACCATATGAAAATTTCAAAAGGTGCAGAAAAAGCATTTGGCAATGTATAATTTCCATTCATGGTAAAAACTCTCAACAAAATAGGTTTAGAGGGAATGTATCTCAACATAATAAAAACCTTATATGAAAACTCACAGCTAATATCATACTTAATGGGGAAAACCAGAGAGCTTCTCCCCTAAGATCAAGAACAAGACAAGGATGTCCACTCTTACCACTTTTATTCAAGATAGTAGTATTGTGAGTCCTAGGCATAGCAATCTGACAAGAAGAAATAAAAGGCATCCACATCAGAAAGGAAGAAGTGAAACTTTCATTATTTGCAGATGACACAATACTACATATAGAAAATCCTCCACCAATAAACTACTAGAACTGATAAGTGAATTCAATAAGGTCTCAAGGATACATAATCCATATATAGAAATATCCACTGCATTACCATGTACTAATAATGAAGTAGCAGAAAGAGAAATTCAGAAAACATTTCCATTTATAATTGAACCAAAAAGAATAAAATTCCTAGGAATGAACTTATCCAAGAAGGTGAAAGACCTATACTGTGAACAGTACAAAACACTGACAAAGAAATTGAAGATTACACAAATGGAGAGATATTCCATGCTCATGGGTTGGGAGAACAAATATTATTAAAGTGTCCTTACTACGCAAAGCAGTCTAGAGATTTAATGCAATCCTTATTAAGAAAAAAAAAAAAAAAAGCATTTGTTAGAGAACTAGAACAAATAATCCTAAAATTTGCATAACCACAAAAGAGCCCAAATAGACAAAGCAATCTTGAAAGAGTAGGGAAAAAAATCTGGAGGTATCACAATCCCAGATTTCAAGATATATTACAAAGCTATGATTATACAGTATGGCACTGGCACAAAAATAGACACAGATTAGTAGAACAAATTGGAAAGCCCAGATATAAATAAATGTATATAATAGAGATGTATTTTATAACAATATAATATTCAGTTTATCTAATAATACTTTTTAAAATTCAGTGGTATTTCTGATATGTTGCATTAAATATCTATTGCTCAGTATTTTATTAATAATATTTCTCAAATATATATTAATATATTTATTTTAAATGGAAAACAAAAGTCAGGATTTATATGACAAAAAATAACTTTGATTTAACTGTCTCTTAAAATAAAATCTGGGTTCATGATATAAGAACAGGATAAAAATTTTTGTTAAGAATAGTTTATTGATAGTGACATGAGCAAGATGGTGGAGCTTCCAGCACTCACTGAAACATCGATTTTGACAATCCCACACAAATGAGAGTGCCTTTGTGGGAAAGGTATATCAACACATAAAATCAACATATAAAAATCAGTTACATTTTTATACTCTAATAATGAACTATCAAAAATAACCCCAAATAAATTAGAATACAATCCCATTTGCAGTCACATGAAAAAGAATACAATACTTAGGAATAAATTAAACCAAGGAGGTAAAAGACCTATAAACTGAAAACTATAAAACATTGATGAAGGAAATTGAAGATGACAGAAATAAAATATATTGAAATATATTCTTTGTTCATGGATTGGAAGAATTAATATTATTGAAATATCCAAACTCCTCAAAGCGACTTGTAGTTTCAATGTAATCCTTATCAAAATTTTGATGGCATTTTTCACCAAAGGAGAAAAACAACAGTCCTAAAATTCACAGGGAACTACAAAAGAGTCCAAATAGCCAAAGCATTCTTGGGACACCTGGGTGGTTCAGTGGTTGAGCATCTGCCTTTGGCTAAGGGCATGATCCCAGAGTCCCAACCTCGGGCTCCCTGCATGGAGCCTTCTGCTACCTCTGCCTATGTCTCTGCCTCTCTCTCTCTGTTCTCCCATGAATACATAAATAAAATCTTTTAAAAAATAGCCAAAGCATTCTTGAGAAAGGACAAATCTGGAGACTATATTATAATTTTTATTTCAAAATATGTTACAAAGTTATAGTAATTAAGCCACTATAGTACTGGTATTAAGACAGTAAACCAATGGAAAAGAATAGAGAAAAACAAACACATCTACTGTCAACTGATCTGTGACAAGGATGCCAAGAACACACTGTAGGGGAAGAATAGTCTCTTTAATAAATGGTATTAGAAAAACTGGATATACACATTTAGAAACTGGGCCCTTATCAATTACCATATACAGAAATCAAAAATGAATCAAAGACTTAAACATTAGATCTAAAACTGTAAAACTGCTAGAAAAAAAAGCATTAGGGAAAAAGCCTCCTGACACTGGTTCAGGCATTTATTTTTTGAGTATAATCCCCAAAATACAGACAACAAAAGCAAAAATGGACAAATGAGATTTCATCAAACAGGAAAAGCTTCTGCGCAGGTAACAACAAAATAAAGACACAACTATGGAACAGGAGAAAATATTTGCAAATCATATATATAATCACGGGCCAATATCTAAAATAATAAGGAACTCCTACAAGTCAATTGCAAAACACAAAACAAAAACCACCCCAAAACAAGGAAGACATACAAGTACCAACTGGTATATAAAAAGATCCTCAAGGTCACTAGTCATCAAGAAAATATAAATCAAAACTGTAATGAGATATCACTTCACACCAGTTAGGATGATGATTACTTTAAAAAAATAGAACAAGTGTTGGAGAGGATAGGAAGAAAACCAAACACTTGTGCATCATTGGTGTGAATGTAAATTATTAGAGCCACTGTGGAAAACTAGATAGAGGTTCCGCAAAAATTTCAAAATAGAACTACCGTATGATCCAGCAATTTCACTTATGGGTATATGCCCAAAGGAAATAAAATTAGTATATCAAAGAGATATTTGCTCTCTCATGTTCATTGCAGCATTATTCACAATGACCAAGATATAGAAATCACCAAAGTGTCCATCTACAGATGAAAGGATTAATAAAATATGGCATATATACCCAGTGGGACATTACTCAGCCTCATGGAAGAAGGAAATTCTACTATTTACAATAACATGGATGAACCTGGAGAGTATTTTGTTAAATGCAAGAAGCCAGACACAGAAGGACAAATACTGTATGATCTCATTTATATGTGGAACCTAAAAAGTCAAGTTCATAAAAGCAAAGAGTTAGATTGGTACTTGCCAGGGGATGATGGATGGGGGAAATGAGAAGATTTGGTCAAAGCACACAAAGTTTCAATTATTTAAGATAAATAAATTCTGAAGATCTAATGTAAAACATGGTGCCTATAATTAATAATGCAGCGTTTTGTATATGAAATTTGCTAACGGGTAGAACCTGTGTTCTAATTACATACACACACACACACACACACACACACACTATTGGTAATAATGTGAGATAATGGATATGTTAACTAGCTTCATTGTGGTAATAATTTCACAATGTATACATATTGGAAATATTACTTTGTACATACTAAATATATACATTTTATTTGTAAATTTTACCTAAATAAAGCTGAGGAAATTAGTTTATTGGTGAATGGATTTAAATTAATAATTCATTTTCAAACTCTTCCTGAGTACATTGTTAAACATAGTGCCCCAATTTGAAAGAAAAAACGAACACCCAGAGATTATTTAGGGTTATTTGATAAGTCTCTAAAACTGTCAAAGTGAGTAAATGAGTAATAAATCATAATACAGGTGTTTTTCCCCTTCTTTCATTTTGCTCTTGCCCTTGAAAATAATTTTTATAGATCATTAGATACTTTTGGAAAATTACTTCAATGAAATTGAAAATTTTGAATGACACTGCTAGAATTAGACTCATGTCCATCTTCATGCTTACTTAGCATTGATACCTATAAAAACAAAAATGCAGGAATAGAATTGATACTTAATTCTGTCTCGTTTTAGGAATGCATTTAATTTATGTATCTACAGGTGAATAAGTTATTGTTTTTTAAAAATCCTAACTATTCACCTCATTAAGAAATAGATTTCTAGTAACAGTTAAATTTTTTTTTTGGTTTTAAATTTTTATGATTATTTCTAAAATTATATATGATATATATTGATTTTTGAATATTTATTCATGAGAGACACAGAGAGAGAGAGGCAGAGACATAGGCAGAAGGAGAAGCAGGCTCCCCAAAAGGAGCTGATGCGGGGCTCCATCCCAGATCCCAGGATCAGGATCTGAGCCGAAGGCAGACACTCACCTGCTGAGCCATCCAGGTGTCAGTATATATATATATATATACTGATTTTATTATGTATCTATAATAGATAGGAGAGACTATATTGGGTTTTTTTTATTATTTTTCATAGGAGACATACAACCAAAAAAAAAAAAAAAAAACGGTAAGGCCTACTGCTGCAAGCCCTGCTTTAGACTGCATTAGCATATGGTAGGCACATCCTCATAATTCTGACTGGAAATCAGAGACAAAGGTAGAGGGCATTTTTCCTGGCTGATTGTGGGTAGTCATAAACCCAGCATAAGGATTCCAGTCCTATAGATATTGAGCTCACATACAAAACCCCAGGCAAGACATGCCTAATAGCAATAGTTCTCTGGCTTCTATGATGACAATCTTTGAAACATCTCTGGAGAATATTCTAATTATGATCCTAATGCCCCTTGTCCCATTAATAGCCCCACACTACAATACTTGCTGTCATCTTGAGAGTTTTGGACACTCAGCAGTGTCCCAGTGGTCCCAAATTCTGGTTGTTCCAGCTCCACAGTGAATCAAGGTTTCAGAGAATCTTGGCTGCTCTGGGAAGCAGGATCAAGCCTAGAATGAGCCTGTAGCCACCAACCTCCTCTCTTTTCAAAATAAAGTATTATGGTTTTTCGAGAAACTGCCTTTTCAGGGAGGCTCTCACTAGGAGGCATTGTAGACTTCTTCAATCTGATACGCTGCCGCACAGCTGCTTCTGTCTGGTGTTGCAGATGGCACATCCAGCACTCTACCAGTCTCTCAACTCTCATTTCACTCAATGTGGTCCTATTTCGTTTGTTCTGGATTTCCAGAGATGCTCCAGGAGCCATTTTAGCTTCTGATATGTCAACTTGTATCCTTTCATGTTGAAATAATTATTGTGGCTGCTTTGCTGACATTTTCTTTTTGTCATAAGCTGATGATTGCCATTTGTTTCCTTATACAGCAATCCAGAAAAAGGACTACAGGACTGAGAGGGACACTTTTAAGACTCTTGAGTTGATGGACTGATACAATTTAATCTGGAGAACTGGAGCCATAAAGAAAGCCACAGGCAGGCCCAGCCTCCTGGTCTTCGTGGAGCTCATGCTTGGCTAAATGCCAACACCATCCTCATCAGATTGTACTTTGTACTTCTAAAAAATAATGTCTTCACTTCCATGTCCTTGGGGGTAAGAAGCAGCTTTGTTATTTGGCAAACACTTCTGGTTCTGAACCATTTACAGAATTGCTGAATTAACCTCCTGTTCTCCCTCATGCTTCAGGTGTCCAAATCTCAGAAATCAGCTAGTGCAGGGGGAAAAGGAGCAAAAAGGATTATCTCAGTTCTGAACAAACAGGAATGTAGCCAATTTCCTCAAGTGAAATGGCATGATCCTTAGTGGAGCTTTGTCAGCCAGTGACCCCACGAAGCAGCAATGTCCCCCAAGGGAAGCAAACATGCCAACCACACGGCCTCTCTGACTTCCCGCTGCAGATCAGGGCTGCTGATTTTGCTCTATGTAAGTTCAGGAATGTGAAACATCAAAGATGCAACCTATTATCTGTGACTATAATAATACTCTTTTGTCTCCAGTTGCAATGAAGAATGGGGTTATTAAACAATACATATTTGCCCGCTTAAAAAATTAATACAAACCAAAACATGATCCCTATTCAGTGCTTCCACCAAATTGTGATATCGGTTATTAAATACCATGTGATCAACTGCTTGAAATATATTTTTCATAATTGTTTATAAATCTGAGAGGAATTGGGGATCCCTGGGTGGCTCAGTGGTTTGGCGCCTGCCTTCAGCCCAGGGTATGATCCTAGAGTCCCAGGATGGAGTCCCGTGTTGGGCTCCCGGAATGGAGCCTGCTTCTCCTTCTGCCTTGTCTCTGCCCCTCCCTCCCTCCCTCCCTCCCTCCCTCTCTCTCTCTCTATCATGAAAAAATAAATAAAAATCTTTAAAAATAAATAAATAAATCTGAGAGGAAGAAGATGGTAATTTGTGACTTTTAGTATGTATTTGATTCCTAATGTATCAGGCCTTTGTAGTCATTGGCATTTATGAATATTACTTGTGTTTTTATTATTGATCTTTTAGGGATTTTTCTAATTTATCTGACTTCTAAAATCATTCCTTTGGCTAGTTGCTTCCTTAGTTCACTAGTAGTTGGATCTAGCTTTTGAATATACTTAGTAGTTCTAATATTTTCTTTATTAGTTTCTTTGAAATTACTAATTATTTCTGCACTTTTAACCTTATTTTGTTATATTTCTCAGAACATTTATGGTTCAAAGCTTAATAAAGATTTTTAACTATGAGATTAATGATGTATACAATGAGGTCAGAATTTTTCTCTAGACACTATTCCATGATGCATTCAATATGTTTTAATGTGTAGTATTTTATGAGAATTTTTGAGCTACTTTGTAATTTGGTTTTGATGTTTCCTTTTCCTGAGTTAAGTGCAATTTTCTATTGTTTATTTAATATCCACAGATTACATTTTTCTCTTTTATAATAAATTTCAAGTGTTTTTGAACAATGATCTGAAAACATTACAGCAGGAAGAAGTGAAATTTAAAATTAGATTTAATTAAACTTTTTTAAAATAACAAAGAAAAAAACAGAAAACACATAGCTTATATATGGCTGACAAGTGAATCTACTCAAGAAAAAGGGAAAAAACACAAATACATAAAATACCAAATATTAAAAGTAATTATAGTTACTATAGAAATTGTATGAATTAAAATTGCTCAATTACATGCAGTTAAAATAAAAAAAGGAAAAACTAGATTCATTGGCTATTTTATAAAAATATAATTCCCCTGAAACAACTTCAAGTTACAAGGAAAACAGAAAGTTATTAAAATAGAAGAAATGTAGAATTTTTCCAAAAGCACCATTCCCCCAGATGCACTAAATCCAGATGATTCTATGAAGAACTTCTACCAAAGCTAAATCTTTAGAATACAGACGAGTATGATGCCATTTGAAAATATCCAGAATATATTTGAGAAGAGAAAGTTAATTTTTAAAAATCCAATGTTTGCAAAGTAGAAAGTATATATAGATCAACTCAAACAATATTAAAAATCCTTTAAAATATTCGCAAAACAAAATACTAAGAAAATATTGGATACATTCTCATTAAGAATAAAAATACAAAATGTATATGGTTATTATTTTTTCTAAAAGTGCTGACCACAAATTAGAAAAAGAAAGATTTCAGAGCTTTATAAAAATGGAAAGATGGGCTAATAAAATTGATTTTGGAGATTATATGCCTGAGTTATTAGAAAACCCAAGATGATTGAGTGAGGAATGGTGCTAATGGTGGTAATCAAACAGGGTTCAATTGATAAAGAAGATACACAGAACCCAAAATATCAGTACTTATGATTCTATGGTTTGTGAAGGAAAAAAGATACAATATGGTAAGAGCAATGAAGTAAAAGTATTCATAGCAGCCCAAGGTGTCATGAAAAGGTTCTGCAAACCCAGGTACAAGCTCTGGTGACCTTCCCTCTTAAGGGCCACAGGGAACTACTTTATTTCTCAGATTGGAAACTACTGACTTGTGCACAAAATATCTCCAACGTAATTCAAACACGGCAGATGTAAACACATTATAAATCTACTAATATTTAAATTTGACTGGCACACAAAAAATAATAAAGTTTAATCAATGAATTATAAAGAAATAGTTGGCAAGGTATGATAAATTGCACATAGAGGTGAATGTAGAAGTATATTATTAAACATACTATTTAAAGTAAACATATAAAATATATTATTATTTAAAGTAAAATTCAAATACTTAAGTTCAAATTATGAAGATTTCTTTCTCAAAAATAGTACAGAATCAAAACATGACGTGAGATTAAGTAAGCCCTTTTTTTTCAACTTTTTAATATTCTATTCAAGAAAATTGAGATCTACAACTCATAAAATTTATGCATATAGAAAAATACCAGGATTATAGCTAGACCCCCCCATGCCCAGCAGGCTATGGATGTGCAAGAATAAATACAATGAAACAGTTTTTAAAAGAGCATATCGATTCTTTTCATAAAAAAAATGTTTATTATTGGGGATCCTGGGGTGGCTCAGTGGTTTAGCACCTGCCTTTGGCCCAGGGTGTGATCCCTGAGTCCCGGGATCGAGTCCACATCAGGCTCCCTGCATGGAGCCTGCCTCTCTCTGTCTCTCTCATGAATAAATAAATAAAATCTTTTTAAAAAATGTTTATTATGAAGGACTTTGTCTCATTCTTTATTTTTTCTCATTCTTTAATATTTCCAAGTTTCCTTTAACTTTACTCTATGTATCTGAAAGAAAAAAAACCTGATGTACTCAAAACCAATTTCTAAATTCAGTTTCTGGGCCATAAAAGAGCTTTATCATACCTTTATGTTTGTCAAAAGTAATAGGATATGAAACAAAGGTAATTAACATTTACAATTATTATTCTTTATAATAGAAATAATGCCATGCTTTTTAACCCGAGGTGTTGATTAAAAAATCCCACTAGTTTGTGAAAGGATAACATCTTTTCTAAAATGCAAATATTTTTCTTTGAGATTTGGCAAAGTAGAAGAGAAAATTAAGTAGGAGAAACTAAAGAAAAAGCTCACAAATCAAGCTAGGTTTATAAAGAATTGTATATTTTAATAATTAGAAGATTGAGGAATACTGTTCAGTTGAAATAATTATATAAAAAAGAAATAATCATATATAAAACATTTCAATGTTCGTGGCTATTTCAAATCACACAAATTTACCTCTACATTTACTTCACATTCTAAGCAAAAACTCAGTAATTGAAACAATTTGTCTTTATTGATGTTTTCCTTTCTTTCCAATCTTCCTTTTATATCTGTCATAGCTTCCTTGGGATGAGAATGTTTCTAAAACATTTATTAACTCTAGATTTGAATTGCTCTTCCATGTAGTTTTATCTACTGTCTCGTCTTTTTTTTACTTAATGACAGTGTTGCTTAGCTCTATTATGAACTAATCTTATTAGGAACGTTAATAATTTCTTAATTGCATCTAAGTCAAGTTCAATAGATAAATGTCCTGCTTTCCCACCCAGGAGTGAAAACATAAGCAACTTTCCCAAATTTTTTATTTCTATACAAGTATATATCAGATCAACAAATACAGCCACACAAAATTTTGTTGTTCATTTGGCATATACATTCTTTTGGTAATCACTAGTCTATAATGAGTAAAAGATGTTAATATATTAAGTAAAGAATGTTAACGCATAATGCTCTCTTAAAAGGAGTGTTTCAATTTGGATCTGAAAACTAAGAAGATGCTGTGGTTTTCACTTTTATAAAAGAGATAATCTGTTTCTTTATTTTAATTATCCTTCTGAGAAATGAAACAGCTGCCTTCATCATATTCCCTGCATTTCCACCTTCCCAACCTTAGGGGAGGAATAAAAATTCTTTTCAAACTTTTAGATCCATCTGTTTACTTTCTAGTTAGCATGAATAGGGAGAAATTGCCTATGGTTTCTAGCATTCTATTCATCCCAAGCTGGTAGTTTGGGTCTGTTGCTTGCTTGTTTGTTTTTGACTATTTGTTCTGTGTGTGACGGCAAACATTTCCATGTTATTCAGTTGGGTGAGTTTCATCTTGATAATTGTTTAAGTCACCCTTATTATGTCTTCCCTCAATTTAAGGGCTTAATTTTGGAATCAGTTGGCCAGTCATCAATATTCATTCATTTAATAGTATTTATTATATAATAGATATTCTACTGGGTCCTAGTTATAAAAAGTAAATAAAAAAGAAAGTCTGCTTTGGTAAAGCTTTGAAGGAGTCAATTATAGTGTTCCTTCTTTTGGCAGGTAGAGTAGATAGCAAAAACTTCTCTAAAGAAGCCCCATTTAATCCAAAAAAATTTGTTTAATCCAAAATTTAAAGAAAAATGATTTGCCATTTAATGGTAAAGGGGACAAGGAGGAAGAAGAGCATTCCAGGAAGAGATAAGAGCATGCTTAAAGGTCTTGAGGTAAAGAAAAAGAAAATGGAATACTCAAGAAAGTCAAGAAAATAGTGATATCTTTAGCCTGGTGTCCCTGTGAGAATAGAGTGCCAGGTGAGATTGGAGAAATGGGCAAGGTTCAGGTCACATAGGGCTTTGCTTTTTAAGGTGGGGAAGGAGGATATCCAATTAAAGTAATCTTAAGTCTTTAAGGATATTAACTCTTTAAGAACATGATTTTTTTATTTTTATTTTTTTTATTTTTTTCTTTAAATGGAGAATGAATAATGGTTTGAAGGCAGCAACAGTAGGAGAGTCTAGGTAGGATGATGATTGTGGCCACCCATAAAACCAAAACCAAAATTTGGTTTGGATGCTGACACTGATGAGAGCATGCATGCCCCCCCCCCCCCCCCCCAACACACACCCCAAGAGGGTATGGAAAGTTTTATTACTCACATAATGAGGCTTTCCGGGAGAACAGTGTGGTTCCTAAGCAGGTCTGAAAAAGGCTTCAGACAGTAGTAAAAGGAGACTGGCTTGTCATTTTTATGGTGATTAATTGGTAGGGCCAGGGAGAGAGTTTCTGCATGTGGTCTGAACTTCCCACCAGTGCTGAAGCACTGGAGGACAGAGAGGAAGAGAAGGTATCTTGTCAGTCTTCATTACTTAATGTAATAAATCCAATAGTTACAGGCTTATGGACTACGGCCTACTAGAAAATATCAGTATCGACTATGTGACTATATATTAAAATGAAGATATTTCATGACCACAATGGTTTTCTTAGTGTGAGACACTTAACGTTGCACATAGGTGAAATCTTGGTCAAGGCACCTTGTAAGAATAATGTGGCAAGTGAGGATCTGGAAAGCTTTCAGTGCAGTCCAGGTCTTCTTCTTTTTTTTTTTATCTTGAAGCCAATTGCATCATTTGGATTATTTAGTAAAGTTCGATCTGGGCATGATTCCTGGTTATTGTTAGTCTGATCTGACTGGTTCATCATTTTATCTCAGTTGAACGTAGGCAGGTATAAGGAGTGATGGTGAAAGCTCATTCTGCCAGAAGAATTCAGAGAAGACAGGCCATCTCTCGCAGAGGAACAAAAGATAATTGCATACTTAGGATGACTTATTTGTGCACAGAATCAGTATTGGAGTGGCATAGAAGTTAGGAGAAGTCAGGGCTCCTTCGTGATGAGAAGGCCCATCTTTACTTTATAATTAACAGGGTGACACTGTAAAATTTTAAGATGAGAAATAAGAGTGTCTGCTTTTCATTAAAAGAGAAATTAATTTCCCTGTATAATATTATGGGGTTGGATTCATGTAATCAACTTAGACCTGTTAGGCTATAATGCATTTAACACTACCAGAGGCAGAACATCTGTAAGAAAAATACTTTGATAACTAAAATGGTGTAAGATTTCCATGCAAATTAGTTCTATTTAATATGCTATCTATACATTCTTTTTAATACTTTATTAAATCGCTACTATGAGGAACTTTTTAAATGTGAAATTATTTGTGTAGTACTAGTAACTTAAATATTAAACTTTAGAATTTTTAACACATTGCAAAATAGCCCCCTTTATGAATCAGAACCAAGTTAAAAAGCATGAAGAATATATTATTAAGAACCCAAATTACTTTGAAGTGAAAATAGTTTTTTTTTAATTTTTTTATTGGTGTTCAATTTGCCAACATATAGAATAACACCCAGTGCTCATCCCATCAAGTGCCCCCCTCAGTGCCCGTCACCCAGTCACCCTCACCCCCCGCCCACCTCCCTTTCTACCACCCCTTGTTCGTTTCCCAGAGTTAGGAGTCTCTTATGTTCTGTGTCCCTTTCTGATATTTCCCACCCATTTTGAAAATAGTGTTCTTAAATTGCTGTTAATTGTATGTACATCAGTTCACAATGGCCATCTGGAAATGTATTTAAAATACCGACAGTCTGGCTCCAACCTCAGACATTCCGATTGAATCAAAGATAGGGGCCTGGCAAAAACTCCCCAGGTGACTGCTGTATGAACACTAGTTTACAACAATTAATATGTGGGACTTCACAATTATTATAGTTATATAGGCTTCTAAAAATCTAATACGTACAGACTTTTAAAAAAATAGAATATTTTAATATATTATTAGAGAAGTTCAACCAATTGTGCCATTTCCAAGAAATATTAAAAAGATGATGCTACATAGCCAGACTAAGTTCACATTAAAGTAGTAGTGTTGAAATTTTATAAAAAAGGCAGTATTCATGACGTATTATAATTTAAATACTTAAATGAAATTATAGAATAGCACAATCATCTAAATCATTATTTCTGTTTTCTCATGGGAATTTATATATTGTTTTATTTATCCTATATTCTTTTCTTTCGTACTAGAGTTGGTCTAAGTTTACCTCAGTTGTTTATAATACTTATTTAAAGGTAGCAGATTAAAGGATTAGTTTATGTGGTCAAAAAAGACTAATTTAAGCCCTGAAAATATTTATATCTATGTGAGAATTAATCCCAAAGTTTTATGTACTCAAATTACTCAGGTCAGGGTAAGAAATGTTAATGGGGCAATTATAACTTCTTTGGGGAAAAACTAGGTCTGTGTGTGTGTGTGTGTTTTAATGGAAGTGTCTAGACTTTGATAGTACTTGATTTTTGTTCTTTTGAGGTATTCTGGGTACTGATATTGACCTTAAATAATCTTTCTTACAAACATTAAGGCCAGAGCCTGTGAATATGCTACCTTAAACAGCAAAGGGGATAATTAAGTTTAAGAACTTTGAGTTACAGAGAGTATCCTAAATTTCAGGTGGGTCCTATCTCATCACATAAAACCTTAGAAGTGGAGAATCTTTCCCATATATGGTCAGAAAGAGTTGTAATGATGGAAGGAAGCTCAGTGTGATGCTCCATTGCTGGTTCAGCAGCTGGAGGAAGGGGCCATTGGCCGGGGAATGTGGGAAGCTTTCAAGAGGCAGATGTAAAAGGCTAAGAAAGAGATTTTTCCCCTACCTTCTCCTCAAGGGAACATAGGCAGGCCTCTGACACCTTGATTTTATCCCAGTAACTCCTGTGTCAGGCAACTCAACAACTATAAGACAATGAATTTGCATTGTTTCAAGCCTAAGTTTGTGGTAAACTGTTGGCATATCAATAAAAAAAAAACTAATATACTAGGCAAGAAAAAGATTAAAATTAATTACATATTACTAATATCTCTTTATTTTTTAAAATATTTATTTATTTATTCATGAGAGACACACAGAGAGAGGCAGAGACATAGGCAGAGGGAGAAGCAGGCTCCCTGCAGGGGAGGGGATCATGGAGACTTGATTCAATCCCAGCACCCCAAGATCATGACCACAGCCAAAGGTAGACACTCAACCACTGAGCCACCCAGGTGCCCCTTCTGTTCTTTATTTTTAAAAGGTAACAATGTAATGCGTTTTTAATGTTTTGTATCTTTAACAGACATGGAGAGGTTGTTTATCAACAAACACAACCTTTATGGATTGTGTTTAGTCGTTTCTTCTTGACAGTATCCCAAAATATTGGAATAGAGAAAATAGAACTGTAAAAAGGCTTACGCTTTCATAAGGCAGGTCTCATTAAAGCTTTTAACCATAAAGTGCACAAAAATGTTTTCTTAGTGATACTGTGAAAAGCACATCTCTTGCTCTTCTACAGATCATATTTCTAGTCCAGCAATCATTAACACAAAGTTAAATTCCTTAAATTGCTATTGAAGCCTATTTTACTTTGAAGCATCTATTTGTTCTCATATCTAAAGCTCCAGGTGAGCACTCCCCATATGGTGAGAACTCTTTTCATCTCTAAAAAATATCTTTATATAAGACCAAAGCAGCAAATTAAATAAGGTTTCATGTGCCAATTCTGTGAGAGTCTCAGAATACTAAGAAGTTTGAATCAAACAGTCCTTCCAGATAGTCTCCTTTTCATTTTTAACTCAGGTTACTGATTCTAACTATTTTATCACCTATTTATGGCTTATCTCCTCTCTCTGCTTCTCCACCTGGTCAAACAGTATTTGTTAGTTATATTTTGATTATAGTGCACTCTGCTAAACAAAAGCAACTTCCATTACCACTTCCATCTATTCAACACACACTCACTGGACTTCCATTATATGTGAGGTTTTGTTCCTAGGAACCGGGGACAGACAGAAACTTTAAGGAAAAAGGCAAAAAAAAAAAAAAATCTTCTATCTTGGAACTTTATATCTTAATGAGTAGAAACAACCAACCAGCCACTACCTTAAGTGTAACATCTATTTTAAGACGGGATGAAACCTATGAAGAAAAACAGACAAAAGCTAGGGAATGCTAGTGGGAGGAGTGGCTGGAATTCCTAATATGGTGCTTAGGGACATCTCCTTGGAGAAGGTAACACCTGAGCAAAGAAGAGGTGTAGAAGGAGGGAAGTAGATCCAGAGGATCACTCCAAGGAGAGGCAGTGACAACTGCAAGAGACTGAGGCCTGAATGTTTCTGGAGACCTCCAGGAACAGTCCTGTAATTGCTGGGAAGCCTGGTGGGGCCCAAGGCTGACTAAATGTGAAAGTCATGGGAAGCTGAAACTTCAAGGGCTCTTCCTCTAGGGCCCTTTCCAAGATTGCAAGGGGCCCTGGAAAAGTCTTCTCAATATGATGTGTCAGCTTTTTAAAATTAGTAAATTGTCGATATTTCTTTTTTTTTAATTGTTGATATTTCTGATCTTATTCTCAAGAGCTATATTCCCTTTTATATCTAAATTTGGATTTGAAATTGGGCATACTGCTTCTTAAATATTCAGATCCCACAATACCTGGGAACTCCCATCTAGGAGGTGATAGCCCAGAGGTGGGGACAGTTAGGGGAGATGGAGAGTGAGATCAAGAAGAGGCAGGTACCTACTTTTAAGTGCTCTACTTAGCACTTCACATCCTGGCTAATGAGTTCTGTGTTCATCCAATCAGGAGAAAACAATAAGATGACAATGTTAGTAAATGTGGTACGACACAAAAGTAAGGGAGCAGATGGGCTTTCCAATTACAATTTGGAATTAGAAAGTATAATCTCTTATTCACGAATCTGATAAATCCTTTAAAGAAGTTGATAGGAATACCAGAAGAACCAATTTAGTCAACCTGGCAGGCACTGAAGAGGGTACAATGAAAACAATAAATGTACAATGAAAACAATAAATGGTGCTGATTGAGACTCAGACAACCAGCAAATCTCAAACGAAAGCCTAGAGTAGAAGAATTGAAGTATGTGTTTGATGTTTTTATGTATGTTTCTCTTCTTAAATAGTCAGCAAGCAGCTGTTTTATTACACAGAAAGAAGCAAGATCCCAAATTTGACAAGAAGTCAGCAAAAAATACATTTAAGAGTTGATTTTCATGACTAAGTGTGCACAAATCAAATGTTCTTGCATGCTAGAACTAGCGGTAGCAGGAATGCAAAAATATAAAACTTTGGGGACTTGGTCAGCTTATCATCTGAGGTTTTCAAATGTGCTTTCTTTTGCTCTAAATCCTATTTACTTCACTTGATTAAAAAAGAGGGCTGTAAAAGGAATAGGAAATGTATACACTGCCAACTGATACGGAGTGAGGCCATTCTGAGATTTTCAGTATTATTAAATATAGGAAAGAATATTGTCAGCAACTCAATACAAGCTCTGCCAAGATTAAAATCTCTTCTTTTCTCATTTCAGAGAGAAATAGCATAACATAAATCATGCTTTCTGGATTTTATATTAAGAAAGTGCATCTCTCTCTCCTTTCCCCTCTCTCATCACACACATATATATGTAAGATATATCTTTAGATAAAAAGATGACTTATCTTTACCTCATTTTCTCATATATAATGTAAAAAAGCAGGCTTCAAAATTCATTTTAATAAAAATATGACTACAAAAATAGGATGTGACTTCCTGTAAATCTGTAATTATTTCAAAATGAAAATTTAAAATATGTATTTAATTGAAAAAACGAGAGGCGGTCTCTTCTTTCTGTACATTCTGGGATGATTTAAATAGAAAAAACATTTCTTATCGTTATTGCTCTATAGCTATTCTACACTTTCCAAATTAATTTGGTCATTCATATTTCTAGAGAGAGATTACATTCTTCGTTTAAAGATTTCAGTATAGTCCCACATATTTTTAAATGGAATATGAATTGTTATTTTCCTTTGAGGAAAATAGGACATAAATTGTCCTGAGGGAGTTGAATTCAGCCTTCATTCAGATCTTTAAGTATAAATGCGATGACATAAAACATAAGGAATTAGAAGTAAACAACAAATAATAGCAAAGAAGGATATGATAAAATGTTGTACCTGTATTCTTATTAATAGAATCTGAATGTGCATTAGTTTAATTTGATAGTCTCTGAAACATATTCCTATGTGTATTCTTTTAAAGTGGTCACAAAAAAGCTTTTCTATATAGAAAGTGGAAATGGTGTTACAGTTCCAATGTTTTGTATTATTTTTTAATGAGAGAGGAGAAGCTTAAATAATATACTGATTTGAAATATAGCAACTTTGTAACAGGACAATCCATGGTATCCATAAGAGGGAAAAATCTCAGAAAAATGATAAATATTTACTGTTTCACTGGGAAATAATTGCAACCCTCTTCAACAGTACATCCTCAGCACTTCAACTGTGTATTCGCAGATATCAAATGCTCCCGTCTCCCTTGAAGCCTGCTCCCTGCTGACTATGAGGTATGGGGAAGTATGGGGCACAGAGTATGGGGATGGAGTTGAATCTGTGCTCAGGTATAAAACAGTATTCATCTGACCAACTTCTGAAAGAAATCAGGAAAACAACAGTCCCTGATAAGGACCTTGTTCTCAATAAAAATTTGTTGAATAAAAAAAATGATTTGATTGATAAGATGAACCCTATTATTATGAATGATTAAAATTTATGTTATTATAATTGATGAAGTTAAGTTCAGAATATATCCTTAAGCAAGTTCTCTAAAAGGGAAAGTTGGTTACTGAATCCTTCTGAAGTGAATAATGAAAAATAGGAATTTTTTTAGCGGCCAAATACATTTTGAGCAGTGAAATATAAAGTCATACACACACACACACACACACACACACACACACACACACACATAACACACACACAATTTCACACAGTTTATCTACCAGTAATGGAAATCTTTACCCTGCCCCAGCGTTGGAATCACATGTGCTTGTTTTGTACTCAGAAATGTGTGAAAAACAAAGTTGTCAGTCACTTTATCCATGGATGATTTACTAATTTGAAATCTAGGATTTATTTGTTTCTCACCAGATATCAATAATGGCAAAATCATAAATTATTATAGTCTACCATGCAAATTATTAAGTGTTCTGGTATTTCAGTGAATAAAAGCGCTACTATGTATGCAGGAAAGCTTACGACCCCTCATACTTAGGGAAATTATACGTAGGTTGGAAAAAAATAAACAAGAATGAAGAAAGCAAAGACTATTATTATTGGCTTTAAGAATTAATGCTCCATTTCATGTAATGTTTATCAAAACTTTTAAATGGATTATTATTTATATAAATATCTAGAGATTGCTATTACCATTATATTTTGGATTCGAGAATTTTGCAAGCTTTGTGGGTTTAGCCACTAATATAAACTGCTTCATTTCTGTCACTTTGTTAAGAAATGTGTGATTTGGCTTATTTCTAGGTGCAAGTAAGAAATGAGATTCTACTTTTCAAATTACTTTTCAGTTTGAATTAAACCCTTCATGTTTATGGGAATAGTCTGAGCATCTTGGCCAGAGGCCAATTTTCTTTGTGGAGTTTTAAATCATCAGTATGAGGAATAGGCTATGCAAATAGGATCAACTGAAGGGGTAGGGAGTGTTTTAGTCAGTTATTGAAGTTTATTCCTATTCTGTAGCATGATTTGGAAAATTATTTGGTCAACATTTATTACTATATTTTTCCTAAGCAAAATTTAATGATATGAGATACTATATAAATATGTATGGCAAGCAGAGCAAAATCAAAGAAAGAAATATTCTAATAAAAGCATATCTTTGGGTTCTTCTTTTGGCAGAAGCAGTATATTCTGGTGGTTAAAGTACAGACTCTTAAACCAGGCTATTTCCGTTTGAATCCCTATCCTGCCACTTGAGAGTTGTGTGATTTGTACGTTACTTCACCTCACTGTATTTCAGTTTCCTCCGCTATGGTGCAGACATAATTATATGTTACTTCACTGACACAATGTGAGAACTCAACAGATTAAGAAAGGAAACCTGCACCACCATAGTGTGCTCCTCAAACTGTTACCTGCTTCTTATCGGCTAAGTACAGAATTCTGGAGTAACCACTGGACATTTTACAGTGAATTTTCTGGCTATTGATTCTAATAGTAATTTAAAATAGGCTTGTATATGGTCTTTTTTTTTCATTTTCTAGTAATTCATTTTCTGCATTTTATGAAAGTATTGACCTATGATGTATTCCATATTAATTGGATCAAGCAGAAAAAAGAAGTCCTTTACCTAAAATGGTCCGAGAGATACTGATATGAAATTCTTTAAATATTGCTTTGCATATAGGAAGTACTCAATAATAGGTGAATTAAGTTCTTTTATTTTGTTAACACCACGTTACTAAAATCTTTCTTGTAAGTATACTACCTAAGACCCAAAGTAGATGATATCCTCATACCATCCTACCTCCCATACAACATGAATGCCCACTATGCCCTACAAAATAAAGTCAACTACCTTCTACTCAGCGACTCTTCTCAGCTTTCAAATAATTACTAATATTTCATCACACATTTCTATGAATCCTTGATATTAGCTAGCTCTTAAAGGAAGTAAGGTAGCACCCTAATTTTAGAGGTAATGACTTACAGAAACCTTTCCTTTTATTGTAAATATATTTTTCTTATTATGACTCCTCTATCTTAAAAGTAACATATGCTCAAAAATCAAAGTGATATAGAAGTCTGTAAAGAAACAATTAAGCAAGCACCCTGTTAAATCACCTAATCCCACACCTATCACCACAGTAATCCCACCACCTATCATCACGCCTCATCGTTAGCAGTTTAGAATAAATCGTTTTGGTCACTTAACTAAGCATTTAGAAGCATCGTAGTTGCATTGGTTTTGGCTTAATAACGGAGATTCTATTATACACATTATTCTATTATACATATTTTTTTCAGATAGGGCAACAATAAACGTACCAGGGAATTAAATAATTAAATGAAGAAAACCTCGGCACAGTTTCTGGTAAAGAATTAGCAACAAAATAAGTACTTTCACTTCTTATTGTATTAATATAATCATTGTTATCATTTTAATTCCCATGGTTGTTTTTATTACAGATATTTCAATATCAGAACATGAAAATACTTGCAATTTTGCTCTTCTACCAACAGTGTCTGATTCATGCATAATCACTGATATTGGAAATTATCAATCTTATTTAAATGTATGTCAATATGATAGGCAACCCAGTTAGCCTGGCATATTTAATAATCATCTTGGTTACTTTATTTTTCTTGTTAGCTTGATCATATCTATCGGTCATATTATTAATCCATTTCTTTTTTAAAGATTTTATTTATTTATTTGAGGGAGAGAGCTCAAGCAGAAGGAATGGCAGAGGGAGAAGAAGCAGCAGGTTCCCCACTGAGCAGGGTGCCTGATGCAGAGCTCGATCCTAGGACCCCAGGATCCTGGCCTGAGACGAAAGGCAGATAGATGCTCAACTGACTAAGCCACCCAGGTGCCTTGTTAATCTATTTTAAATCTTTTCTCCCTCATTGATTTGTCCTTTCTTCATTCCCTTCTCTTTCTACCTTTTATGTGTATCCTGAGTAAGGTATGAGGAAGCCATACTTTGAGTATATTTTCACTGATACCTTAGAGGAAAATGTTAAAATTAGGAATTTCCTGATGCATGGAACAGGTTCACCACAGTGATTGATCTTTACATTATTAAAAGAGAGACATATTTTGCCTGCTGGTGATATGCAATAGGAGGTATACGCCGCAGCTTAGACAGTATTCTGGCCAAAATTGAACCTCTATATAACAAAGCTTTAAATTTAACTACCAGTTTGTGGAAAATATAAGGAATAGATGGACATGTTAAATAGTGATGCATGAAGCAAAGAATAAGGAAAGTCTATGGAGTCAATGACTTCATTTCTTCAGAAAATATGTTATAGATATTAAAGGATTTAAAAATTTATCAATAAAATGTAAGATGTAGGGCTTTTTTAAAACTTGGTTTAAACAAACTAAACGTAAATTAAAAAAATATGTGAGACATTTGAAAAAACATGAATGATGACTCAATATGAGATAATACTAGATGCAATCATAGTATTATAATGAGATTTTAAATACATTTTTTAAAGGTTTTATTTATTCACAAGAGACACAGAGAGAGAGAGAGACAGAGACAGAGACACAGAGACACAGGCAGAGGGAGAAGCAGGCTCCATGCAGGGAACCTGAGGGGGATTCGATCCCTGGTCTCCAGGATCATGTCCTGAGCTGAAGGCGGCGCTAAACTGCTGAGCCACCAGGGCTGCCCTATAATGAGATTTTAAAACGTATCTCCTAAAGCTATGTATTTATAAATACGACTAAATAAATAAATACTACATACTACAGATAAATAAATACTAAATACTACAGATAAAATGACATAAGGTCTAGATTTATCCTAAGATATGAGGGCATTGGTGAGACCCAAGTAACTAAAGGTAGAATATATAAATGTTCACGTATTGGTAATTATTGAAACTAGGTGATGGGGATAAAAGATCCACTGCCCTATTGTTTGTTTGGTTTTAGAAATTTTATAGTAAAAATTTAACAACAACAACAAAATCACTGGAAAATCTGAATTATTTGGAAAATAATGCCTAGAAAACTGATTTGCCATATGAAAAAAATTAAAATGACCATCACTTTATGCCTACATATAAACATTTCACACAGGGTAATGGTTTAAAGATCAAAGGCAAAATTATCAGTATAACAAAAGAGTATCTTTGTTACATATAGGTAGGAAAAAATGGACTTAAATATATATAATTAAAGAATTTCTGTTTAATTAAGTACACTTTGAACAAAGTTAAAAGATAAATGACTATGTAGTCATATTTGTAATGTATAAATCTGACGAGAATATAAAAGAATAAAAATTACTTCTTTCAAATCGTAAGGAAAATGTAATGAAATCTATTATAAAATTAATAAATACCATGAATGAGGAAGTTCATAGATTAAAAACATGGGTGAGAAAAATGATGCAAATTAGAACAAATGAGATCTCACTTTATATTAGAAAAAATCTTAATAATTTCGAGGAGAATGTAAAAGAATATTAATGCAGTGCTGAAGGGAGTATGTGTGTGTGCATGTAAAAAAGCTTGTCTTACAACACATGGGCTTGCACTGAATCTTTAAGGATGGGTAGTATTTGAATGGAAACAGTTTGTAATTCTAGGCAATGAGAAAAACTGCAGAGTTGACAGAAGTGAAAAATAATATGTTTGTGTTGGGGGGAGGGGGCCAGTGATATGATTGGACTTGATTTATGAAATTATTTATAGCCTTAAGCAGGATGTGCTGGAGAATAGATCCAAAAAAGAAAGCAACAACAACAAAAAGAGCCAAGGGCACAATCTCTACTTGTTAATTTATCTAATCAACAAGCACAGACAAATTTACTAAAAATGGCATGCAAGCTATTGAAGTGTATCTGGTTCTAGTCCAGGTCCCATGCACAAGGGAAGTTTAAGCAAGCAAATAGGTTACCTTGACAGTGAATTGATCCTAAATAACCTCTGGCACCACTCAGTTTGTAGAATCATAGAAGGGACATAGTCTTGCTTGTTCAGAGTTTGAGGAACTGCCAACACGTTAAGCAAGATAAGTATGGAACTTCACTTTTTGGGAAATAACACAAGCAAGTTTTTTCTATCATGCCAGCATTCTGAACTTTTTTTTTTCTTTTAGACTTCAGAAGCCTTCTATGTGTTGCTATAAGGTTATCGTGCTTGTGATGCTCATAATGCTGTGCATGCATTTGAAGCCATTCAGGTGAACATAATTCCCCTTTTTACATAAGGGGAAGCTATTCCCAGACAGATTAGGAGATTTCTGTAGGGTCACAAGGTCAAGTCAGCAGGAGATCATGATTAAAGTCCTTGGTTAAGTCCAAGTGAACAGAAGCCATAACACAATGGCTTCCCATGACCACGACATACTTTATTTCCTCTTTTCTATATTGCCCTAGTGGGCTCCTTCAGCCACTTATAGAAGAATCACGAAAGCTGGAAAGATTACAGTGGAAGCAGAAATTATGAGACTTCTTAAAACTGAACATAGTTCAAAGTTGGGCCTAATCAGAAATAGAGTGACCCAGGGTATACCTTTTAGCTCTGTGATAACTCATTTTGCTTCAGAACCATTTTTCAGCAGCATAATTATCTTAAAAGAGCAAACACAGGCTATCAAATCCACGTAATTCTTAAAATCCAGAAAGCATTTAAAATAACTGGCAAGTTCAGCATTTAAATTAAAAAAAAAACCTTTAAAATATGAATATTATATTTACTAAATATTAAAGGAAAGTGGGCAGTATAAATCTTATTGTTGAAATTCCACAAAGGAAATTTTACAGTTGAATAGAAATGAGAGATTTGAAAACCTTAGCCATATATAAATGAGGTATTTGGGTTCTAAGTGTTTCTGTCTGAAAAAGACCCAAACCTATATATAGCCCAGGGTTACTTGCTTGGAAAGTCAACTGGGGAATTATGAAATTTTTGAAAGAGCACAAGAACAGTGAAAGTTTAGCTCTTGTAAGGAATACTGCAGGAAAAAAAATACTGAATTCTAAATTCTGATAGTGAAACAAATCTCAGTTCCCACTTGGAACATTATATGACAGGAGAGTTCTAAGTTGTGACTGTCAGTGTAGAAGCAGTCTTATGTTTCATGCATCTTGTTTATATGATTTCATCTGTTACATTTATATATAGGCAGTCTTTGCTTTGCATGGTAGTGTGGGACTGTGAACAGCCCCATAACTTACAGTGCACAAAAAAAACACCCAAAAAACATTTTTCTGTGCTTTGACAAATTGTCACACTCCTTTACGTTGGGATCAGATTCCCACACTTTGTCCTTTGTATTTTTAACGTCATGAAATATTTGAGAGTTCCTTTAAGGTAAGGATTTTTTGTGTTTTTTTTTTCTTCACCAGGGTCACTTCCCATGGGACATCTTCCTTGTCTTGGCTCTTCTGGCTGTATGTCTTGTGTCTCAAATTGCAACAGTAGCATCCCCATAGTCAGCTGTTTATTCTGTAACTCCATCTTTTTTCAATGAGAATGTCACTCCCAACATTATCACTTTTAATTTCCTTGCTAAACTTGAATAGACCAATTCCTTTTTTCTGATTATCCATTTTTATAAAACATCACATGATTCTAGCATGAATGCCTAGAAGGCAGCACAACTACATGTTATGCTGATTGAATGTGAACTGAATAGCAGCTACACAGTGGCTGATCCCTGGCAGACCTTGAAAGAAGGGAAGTGATTGGCAACTAAAGATGATGGGCATCTAATTTACACAGTGATTTGTGAAATGAAGAGCTAGCAGGGAATAAATTTGTAAAAGGATTTATAGTTGCTATACAATATGAACTGAAACTTGAGCCATGTTGTTGGGGGACTGGTGTTATTTCATAAAACTAGTAAAACTAAACTTCTACATATCTCGATCATGTGCAAAGCAACAACTGTGTGTGTATTTGTGTATACGTGTTTGTATATGTGTATTCTAAGAACTTTTGATCAGAGAACATGGTTGGTTGGTTGGTTGGTTGGTTTTAAAAATTTCATTTATTTATTCATGAGAGACAGAGAGAGAGAGAGGCAGAGATATAGGCAGAGGGAGAAGCACGCTCTGTGGGGAGCCCCATGCAGGACTTGATCCCAGGACCCTGGGATTGTGACCTGAGCTAAAGGCAAATGCTCAACCACTGAGCCACCCAGGTGCCCCAGAGAACACTGTTTAATACAGACTCACAGAGCCTCTTGGTGGCAGCTCCCTGGGCCCAGTCCCTGGTGTGTCCCGTGGTAAGAGCCTCGTGTTACACTGTATATGCAATGTGATTGCACCATAGGAAAGCAACCCTGAAATTATAAAAGTTGGAGCTTATGTAGCATGCCTGGCACATTCACCTATCCTCCTCTCTGGAGGGAGACACTTTTACTTTGGAATGTAAACAAATCTTCTCTGGGGAGGGAGGAAAGTCTCTAGTTTCACTGCTTAAATGTATGCAAAGAGGTGGTAAAGCTGTAAGGCAATGCCCTATCTCTAGCTTCCAATGCATGTTTAGCATTTGTATATCCTTTAACCAATTTTGTCAGGGCTCTGTGCTCACAAAACCTCAACCATGGAGAAATGTGAAAATATTCATGAAGAATTATCTCCCAACATTGTGTTTTCTTATTTCTTAATTTGCTTTTGAGCAAAGCTAACCTTTTAAAACAAAGTAAAAAGAGACAATTATTTTTTTTTAATGATCACTGAAACCAGATTAGTCCATTCTGACAGCCACAATCACAGCCAGAATAAAAAATAATAGTGAAACCGTAACTACTAACATTTACAAAGTGGATTACTTTCTGAAAATATATAAAATATAATTGCCACTTAATGCCACTAATTTTTTTTGTAGAATATTCAGGGCGGTATACTCATCTATAAATTATAAATGAAAAAATTTTGATTCAAGAGATTAAATAACCTGCCAATGATTATATATTTAGCTACTTAGGAAATGTCTTAGCTTGAGCTAATATACCACAAACTAGGGGCTTAAACAGCAGGAATGTATTTTCTCACAGTTCTAGAGGCTGGAAATCTGAAATCAGGGTAGCAGCATGGTTGGGTTTTGGTAATATCTCTCTTTCTGGCTTACAGATGGTCACCTTCTCCCTTTGTCATCACATGGAAGGGAGGAAGAGAGAGAGCTGCCTGGTGTCTATTCTTATAAGAATGCTATTCATCTCAAATCAGGTCTCTACCCCTATGACTTCATTTAACCTCAATTACTTCCATGAGTAAAGACCTTATCTTCAAATTCAGTCACATTTGGGGTTATGGTTTCAACGTATGGATTTTGGGGAGTACAAACATTCAGTCCATAACAGTGGACTGAATAATAAATCAAATGTTAAGAAACCAAATCTAAAGAAGTTCCTGGAGTAAGGGAGAAAACCTCCTCGAGAGAGTCTTAGCAATGTCCCAGGGAAGTCAGAAGTGGCATATATACAGAGCGTTGTGATCTAGGCTCTGGTGGCTTAGGGACAGTCTAACAAGGCAAGAAATGGTATGACAAGAGGGCAAAGTTCCTAGAATAATGGTTTAGGATTAGTGGAAATGGACATGAGGGTCCTGACTATGAGTCTTGATAAGTAAATTATGGTGTAATGAGTACACTATTGGCTCTGGTGAGTAAACTGTTGTCTTACATAAATTGATCTGTAGGAATTTTTTAAAACAGGAAAATATTTATTGGAATAAACAACCAAGTGAGGTTGACACTGGTGGTCTACGTTCTTATCTAAATGTCTTTGAGACAGATGCTTTTGGTCTATATTTTGGTTTCAAATATGTCACCTTTTTCCTATACCATCCTTCTTCCTTAAAAGGCAAGGCAATTTTCTGCAGGTCATGAATGAGACATATGAGGAAGACAAGGAGAGCTATAAATTCTGTTTTCCTAATAAAGGGATAGCTATCCATATAATGTCTCTTAAACATAAAAACCTTTACTTGAGATTCTTTTTCTTGGAAAAAATGTGAAAAAATTAATATTTCTCATGTTTGAATAATTCTGTTTATAACTTCAGCAGAAACAGAATAAACATGAGACATTCAATAGATGTTTACAAATTTAAATCAATATCTTCAGTAAGAATGCTGTTCTAGGAACGCCTGGGTGGCTTAGCAGTTCAGCGTCTGTCTTCAGCTCAGGGAATGAGCTCCAGAGAGTCCCAGAATCCAGTCCCACGTGGAGCTCCCTGCATGGAGCCTGCTTTTCCCTTTGCCTGTGTCTCTGCCTCTCTTTCTCTCTCTGTGTCTCTCATGAATAAATAAATAAAATCTTTTTAAAAAAGAATGCTGTTCTACTGTTATCAGCACCCAAACAGCACTGATATTGAAAATAAATGCTAACAAGTCAAAAAAGCCCAAGAATTCTAATAGATTTATCCAGAAGCTGACAGAAATTTACCAAAAGTGAGGCTTTGCCAGAGGAAACTAGAATATAAAAATCTAGAGAGACTATGTTCAGGGAGGGTTTTAATAAAGGAATTGAACTGATGATATATGTCAATTAGCTGATCTCTTAAGGAAAAAGTCTTAAAATTATACAATTTTAATAGATAGATGCAAATCAGATGATCCCCCCTTAAAAGACAAATTATATGTGTACTGTTTCAGTTTGTCAAAATGTCCATGTTTTGCCAGAACCTAAACATTTTTAATATCTTAATTATGGAAGTGGAGAGACCACCACAGGCTTTCCTTCAGAAGATGCTACAAAACCAAAGTCCCTTCCTGCATCCTACCTGGGCACATTCATCTTATTTTTGCTTTTATGGATCAGATATTAGGTTTGTGTGATAAGGGAACTATTCAATGAAATACTTGTGTAGTTAGGAAGGAATTGTTGGAAACAAGATATCATGGTTCTTAGTTTCCTTTCGATATGGAGTTTGTGGCGGGATTAATTACTTCCCCATAGCCATTCAGATTAAAGTCTGATAAGGATTAATTGAGAACATTATAGGGCCACTGCCTAAACTAGTTCGTGCCACGGGAATCTTTTTAGCAAAAATACATACATACATACATACATAACAAAAAAAGAAATCTTTTTAGCAGTGTAAAAATAATTCTTACATTTTAAAAACTTACCCATTTCTAAGTCCCTACCCTGGCAAGCAAGCAAGTCATTTAAAAATCCACTTAAAAATATTAAGGAGTACTTAGGCATATTACATAAGGCAAAAATATTGAAGTTGATATGGAAATGGTTAATACTTGATATACTGGTCTAAATTTTGAAAATAAGCATGGAGTTAAAATGATATTATTACTGCTGCTCTTCTAAAAACCACCACCAAGAAAATGCAGTTGGAAAAGTATACTTGTAAGAAGACTACAAAAACATTTTTTTTATGTCAAATAATGGAATTGTTTGGTGGAATAAGCCAGCTCCCAAGTCCCTTGTCCTCTACTTCTTCCGAATCAGTTTCCTGTAGTGTGGGACTTCTCACCTCTACTCATGATGTAAGCCTACTTTTGAGCCTTAGAGTCCATTACTTTAGAATTTGTCTTCCTCCCTCATAGAAGATAACACCCTCCCACACACATCAGGGAGCAAATTCTTTCTAGAGAGAAGGCATCACCACCAGTCTGAGTGATTTCTGAATGACGTGAGGCATTTCATAAATGAAATGTAAAGAATGGAACCATCTTGATTTTCTCTTCATAGAGGATCTATGAAGTCACAGGATCATAGAGGTCACAGGAGTTTGAAATTTCTGCTTCTATTGGCTTTTTGATAGACCTGACAGATTGCAACACTTGATTTTTCCTAGCTTTTCTGCAGATATATAACTGCTTTCTATGAATGACCTACTTAAATTTGACTATAAAATAAATATGTATGAAGTCATTTCGATCGTATTGTAATATCTAAAAAATAATTTTTGGTAATATACTCCACTACATTTTTCTTTAATAAAATTCTGGAATACTGTAACCTTGAAAATCCTTTTCCCCTTTACTATGCCTGCATAATTTTTGAATTAAAGTCCTGGGGTTTAATAATATTTTTGCTTTTAGAGTTTATCATCAATCATAATCATTTCTCCATTTCTCTACTTCATGAATTTAAATGCCATGTTAGCAATTGCTGTTTATCTTTCTTTCAAGACTTAGTTTCCTTTTTATTAGTAAGTGTGCATTTTATGAATAACAATACATATTTAATTGCTCAGGAATCTAGACCATAAATCACAGTAAGTTGTCAAATTTGAATTTATATGAAGCTTACATTTAATAAGAGACTGTTATATATGCATATATGTCTGTGATGCTATGTGCAATATATTTTACATGGATTCGCTCATATTTACCCTTTAAAAGCACCATGAGAAAGGATAGCTTAGTTCTAAGAATATTCTGCACGAAGTATATGCATGTTTTCAATAGATTGGCAGGCATATATTTTTTAAGAGTTCTAAGCTTGAGAAATGAGTTATTCAACTAAACTTGATTCTGTGTATATTTATTCCTTCCCATTTCTTTCCCCCTCCTTCTACTGCAGCAGAGATCTAATAGGCTTTTGCTTAACAACTCACACATATTTTAAAATGCAGATTCAAATCTAATATAAGTTTGAGTTGGCAGACATATTCTGCCTATATTGAAATTTTATCTCTGGAATGAAAAAAATCTTAGCAATATAAAAGAGAAAAATAAGAACTTTTTTTTGCATAGAGAAAACATTTGAATAGTGACAATCTGATACTTGAAATTTCGGAAAGCTACATAATAAAAAAAATGCAAATATCATTGCAGATATGACCTGCTGCTGAAGTATTCCCCTTACATTTGACTTTTAAAGACTAACATAGTATAAATGCATAGCATCACACCACTGACAAATCATCTGCACACAAATATAAACATTCTCTTAAAGATTTAAAAATTGTAACTCCTATAAAGGCACTACTAATTTGTGATAAACAACTTTAATAATGGCAACTATTTTCTCATGTAGTAGAATATGACATAATTCATTAAGTAATTAATGATGATTCATAATTCAATAAAAATAGAAATTAATACAGGTTTATTTATCTCTAAACAGATAGATGATAGACGTGTATTGCAAACTGCTTAAGAGAAAAATTAAGGGTAGATAGTAATGAACAAGAATATGCAATAAGCACATTTTTCATGAAAAGCACAGGGTATTTCCAGAGTACATGACAATAACTCAAACTAGAAAGCTTAGTAAAGATTTGAGTAACCGCTCTAGTAACCTGTTCATATTCAAGAGGGATCCTGTTGATGAAATTCCCAAGACTTGATAATCTATTCATCCTTTGAGTCTCAAATAGCATGAATGTTCCTGGACTCTCCAAAAAAGAGTCTAATTTCCCTTCAGAGTTCCTTAAGTTCCCAATCCAGGTGGCAGTACTTAAGCATCAAAGTAAAGTAGAAGTTATTACCATAGAAACAGCAAGGTCAGCAGCATGAAGTCCGGGGTGACCTGACCTTCAGGGAGTCTATAAAGGTGGCTAATGTCCATAAGGGACAGAGAGAGATAAGCACAGATACAACAGGGTGTTGCTTAATATCTATAATCAAATGAGAGATCTCTCCTTAGTTTGGAGAGATCCCTGGGTGGCTCAGTGGTTTAGCGTCTGCTTTCAGCCCAGGGCCTGATCCTGGAGTCCCCGGATCTAGTAGCACGTGGGGCTCCTGCTTGGAGCCTGCCTCTCCCTCTGCCTGTGTCTGCGTCTCTCTCTCTCTCTCTCTCTCTCATGAATAAATAAATAAATATCTTTAAAAACAAATGAGAGATGAAGAATGAGTGAGCAGCAGGCAAGGTCAGCTTCCCTAATGGAAACTCACTGTCCTATGCTCCTGTGCAAACTGGAGCCAATTCTCAGACTCACAGCAAACTGACTAAAAGAGAGGTGTGAGGTTCCCATCAGGAAAGAAAGTGTATATGGTAGAAATTACCTTAATCCTTCCATAAAGGTCCTTAAGATCACTTTTCTTTATCTATTTAATTTGATAATCATGTACTGCACTGGGGAATGAAGAATGAACACTTTTACATAAATTTAACTATATGTGTTTTTAAAGCAGAAAGGTAAAACAAAGTATAAAAGAGAAAAAGAAACTTAGTTTGTAGAATTCCACCACCTTTTAATTTATGATCTTATTCCCCCAAATCTGTATGAGATGGGACTCATGAATCTGTTACTTCCTGTTTCAATTCCCATGTGCTTTTCACAGTATAAGCATCTCCTACTGTGCTCCTGGGGGTTCATTCAGTGTATTTTTGACATATTAAAACATATTTCTCTTACAGTAATGCTTTTTTTATGCCCAAGCCATAAATTTTATCTTATATTCAAATAAAGAACAGTGATTTGATCCGATGCTTTTCTGAAGGAAAACTGGCTCTTTTGGGATTTTGAGAGATAGTGAAGTTGGTCTCTGAGACAACAATTTTTTGGGAAATAGAATACTATGGTTGACTCTATGTAATGTCCATCTTTCTGCATAGTTTAGAACCATACAGACTAAGCCATACAGACTCACACTTAAGAACCTAACTATAGGGCAGCCCGGGTGGCTCAGCAGTTTAGCGCTGGCTTCAGCCCAGGGTCTGATCCTGGAGACCCAGGATCGAGTCCCACGTTGGGCTCCCTGCATGGAGCCTGCTTCTCCCTCTGCCTGTGTCTCTGCCTCCTCTCTCTCTCTCCCTCTCTGTGTCTCTCATGAATAAATAAATGAAATCTTAAAAAAAAAAAAGAACCTAGCTATACACAAGTATGTAAAAAAACCCATTCATAATAAGAGCAAGATAGGGAATAGTGGTAAACTAGGAAACAAGAAGACAGTTGCCCTTTGGAGGACTAAATTTTGGTGGGAAAAAATAATTAACGTTCACACAAAACTCAATAAAAGAGAACAACTTTTGGTTAGTATCCTGAAAGAAACAGGCAAAGTAATGCAATAGAGAACAGCTGAAAGGATGGAGTAGACATGGTTATTTTAATAATGCAGTCATAGAAGAGGTTTCTGAGAAGGAGTCTTGCACTGACATCTCAAGATTGAGAAGGATACAAGCTTATGAAGAACCAGGGAAGGAGTAAAGGTCTGAGTGAAGAGTAGGTCAGAAAAGGGAATAAACTATCCAAAGTTCCCGAGGCAAGAAACTTGACAAGTGGATAGAATAGAAAGACGTGATGCTGGAGTGAAGCTATCATGGAGAGAGAGAAGAGAATGAGGATGGACACACTTGTGCAAAACAAGTTTTCCAAGATCTTGTAGGTCAAAGTAAGGAGTTCGGAATTTATTGTGAAGGCAGCTGTTACTCAACAAGCTGAAATGCATCCAGGTATCTGATGCAAATGTTGTCAGAAGCACAAGGTGCACTTGACCAAATCCCAATAATAATGAGAGACTAACAATTTTTACATTTTGATAAATTATTGCCAAAAATCTAAAGAATTTTGTATATTTATAACTATATCAAGGTGAGCATCATGGAGGAAACCTTACTGCTAGACAAAATGGTTCCCTAATAGTCCTAGGGTCAGCGACTTTAAAACAAATCCCAAATAATGGCTGTTGGTATGTTCACTCTTTTTCTTGGGCCTTGTGATCACATTTTCAAATATTATTGACTCTCAGATTTCTCAACTCCACTCCTACCAAGAAATAACCTTATTTCTTTGTTCACAGAATAAATAAATTTCTTACAAGAGAAAGAAAGAAATCATCAGATAAGAGCTTCTAGGTGGTGCACTACAAAATCAACCAAATTTTCTAACCAAAAATTCTACATTTATACTCTTCCTTGTCCTACTTCATAGATACAGTAGAGGAGCTGGCCCTCTTAGTATCAATCCTCCTACCTGTGCTTAAAATCCCAATTCATCTGACATCTCCAGAAATACATCATTTCAATTATTCCTGTTTTCTCTTGTATTTACAGTCGACCCTTGAGGGTTAGGGCACTGATCCCCTCTACCACTGACATTCCAGTACATCTTTTGACTCTTCAAAAATGTAACTTCTGTGGTTCCTGGGTGGCTCAATCAGTTAAGTGTCTGCCCTTGGCTCAGGTCATGATCTCAGGTCCTGGGATGTAGTTCCACATCGGGTTCCCTGCTTAGTAGGGAGTCTGCTTCTCCCTCTCCCTCTGCCTGCCACTCCGCCTGCTTGTGCTTGCTGTCTCGCTCTCTCATTCTAAAATTAATAATTAAAGTCTTAAAAAACAAAAATGTAACTTGTAATGTCTACTGTAGCCCGGAAGCCTTACCCGTAACATAAACAGTCCGTTAACACTTATTTTGCATTCTATATGTATTATATACTGTATTCTTACAAGAATGTAAGCTAGAGAACAGAAAATATTAGGAAAATCATAAAGAAGAGAAAATATGTCGATAGTACAGGACTAAATTTATTGAAAAACAAAAAACTTGTGTAAGTGGACCTAACCCTTGTTAATGGTTCACTGTACCACCTCTACATAACAGGATCCTTTCAGACACTCAACATTCTCATTACGGCCAAGAAGAAAAAATAAATCCTTGACCCCATATCTTTGTCCACCTACCATCTGATCTCTATTCTCCATTTCACAGCTAAGCTGCTGCCAGAGTTGGCAGCACTATTGTCTATATTCTTACCTCCTGTTCTCTTCTAAGCACATTCCAATTCTAATCTGTCCCCATCATGACCCTGAGATAACTTGCTATTATCATCAATGACCTCCACATGTCGATGTGAAATAGAAATCTTCAGTGCTAATGTTACTGACCTTTCTGCAACATTAATACAACAGACCTCCTCCCCTCCTTAAACCGCTCTTCCCTTTAGTTCCTGTGCTAAAGCACTATCTTGGCTTCCCTTTCTCTCCTTGAGCTCTTCCTTCCTGGCCTCATTTTTAGTCTCATTCAGTCTTGAGTATTATAAGGCTCAGTTCTAGGGTCTCTCATCTTTTCAGTCCTTATTTTCTTCCTAGGAAATACACATATATATTTTTAAAATTCACAGATGGCCTTTAATTTCTATTTCTAGCTCAAACCTTTTTTTCTGAGTTTTAGTTGTATAAGAAAGAAGCTTCCTTCTTCACCCTTGAAAGATACCTTACATTTCATATGTCAAATACAAATTCGCTGTGGCAAAAGACCCTAGGAGAGTCCAGATAGGTCGCGCCCCTAGTATTCACATCTTGTATTTCCTCTCCCTTTGAGTGTGGGCAGGCCTGTGACTTGTTTCTAGCCAATAGAATATGGCAAAGTTAAAGGGTTTTGAAAATGTAACAGGAATACAAATCAGATGACTCTGAGTTAATCAAAAGGGAAATTATTCTGGATGAGCCTAGTATAATTAGATGAAAGCACTCTTAAAAGAGGGACTGGACTATAGGCAAGAGATACTCTTTGTTGGCTTATGAGATAAGCTGCTGTGTGCAGTAAGTACACATGGCCTCTAGGAACTGAAGGGAGTTCTCCAGTGGGCAGACTTCAAAAAAAAAAACCAGGGCCCCCAGCCTTACAGTCGGAAGGAAACAAATTCTGCTAACAATCTGAACGTGCCTGAAAATACCTGGCTTTTTTTGGATGTTAGTCTAGTGAGACACTGAGCAGGGGATCCAATTAGGCTGTGCTCAGACTTCTGACCCAAGGAAAGTGTGAGATAATAGGTGTGGTTTTAGGCTATGTCTGTGATAATCTGGTACACAGCATTAAAAAGCTAGTACACTCTCAAACATTTCCTCAAGCCTTATCCTCTCTAGGAATACATTTTAGTACGTATCAGCACCATACTTACGGCAGCACAATCCAGGAAACTCGCTTTCTATTGTCACTTAGAAAAAAGAGAAAAATCCTCCTGGTCTGCAAAGCCCTGCAAAGTCTGGTTCCAACCCAGATCTCCAACCCCTTCCTTTCCATATGCTCTCTTGGCTTCAACCACAGTGGCCTATCTCAGTTTCTCAAGCCCATTGTGTAGCCTCCCAGTTGGTGTCCTGATGAAGGCTACTGCATATTCCTGGAAGTTTCTAGCTTTCTCGCTTACTTAAAAATATTTTTCATGCATCAGTTCAGTCACCATTTCTTCAGAAGTGCTTTACCTACTTCTGTGACTAAAATAAATTATTTTGTATAAGCATATAATTGTGAAAATCATTTTTGAATGATTCTTTTATAGCCCCATGGTCTTTATGCTTAGTCTACCTAGGAAAACTGCACTATTCACCATTCCTTTTTTATGATATTTTTATTTATTCATGAGAGACAGAGAGAGAGAGAGAGAGAGAGAGAGAGGCAGAGGGAGAAGTAGGCTCCATGTAGGGAGCCTGATGCGGGACTCGATCCCAAGTCTCCAGGATCACATCCTGAGCTGAAGGCAGATGCTCAACCTCTGAGCCACCCAGGTGTCCCACTACCCACCATTCTAAGTCTGTGTTCTAAAGCTAGGCTCTTGAACATGTCCACCTGTGCAGGTACCCTGGGCCCTGAGCTTACAGTGACACTGCCCTTCAGCCATCTTAAAGTTCTTAAATGTTTTACAATGAGGAGCCACACATTTTCATTTTTCATTGAGTTTCATAGATTATCTAGACAGATATGGTCTCATATTCTTTTCCTTCTCCGCTTTCCTTGAACATCAGAGTAAAACATTTTGTTTCCATCTACATTAATGAAGTCTAAATTTGAAAAATTTGAAATATTCCCTAAGGTATTATTTATGCATTTCATTTTTACTTCAAATTATTAAATTATTCAGATTTTTGAGAACATAAAAATCCTGCAGAATTTTGTCTTTTCCATGTAAAAAATAAAAGGCCTCCACTAAAGGCTTGTATCAAATTTAACTTCTTTGTATAGATAATGATGGGGTGGTAGCTGGAGAAAGGTATGAATTTGCTGAATATAAAAACTCATTTAGATGTTACCCATATGTTATTGATAGATTCTGTTACTAGCCTTCATTGCTTATGAGTTGTCCAATTTCAATCAAAAAGTTGAAGTTTATTTCCCAGTAACCAGCAGATTCATGTACATAACAGCGAATTTCCTCAGAGTTCTCATTTTATTTTGGTCACTGCCCATTATGGATTTATGCTTATGCACAATTTGTATTTGCTAAACTGGAATTTCATATTCACAAATGCCTTCCTCTCTTAAGTCAGCTAATAGCATCCTATTAATTTTATGAACACTGTAGTCTCTTCTAATTTTTGTACATACCCTTTCTGAAAGATTGTCATCGGATTTTGTTTTGTCCGTATTGAAATATGCCATGTTTGGAAAGAAAAAAAAGCAATATTTCCCCAAGATAACTTGGTTATATAATTTGCTTTCAGATTTTCAATTATTAATCACACTTATCGAGTTTTTCAAAGAACTAAATAAAAAGCATTCCCCAGCATGAGCTTCATTTTCCCATGTAATGTGAAAATGCTTCAACTAAAGACATGTATCAAAAGCACTTCCCTTACCAATTAGTTTGGCAGTTACTTATTACATTGAAATTTAGATGTACTAATCAAATGTTTATTTTGTAATTGTGTTACATTAACCCTGATTAAGAATGTATTTATCGCTTCAAGGATTACATTAAAATGCAAATGCTACAACTGTTGATTGATGTTAAATTATATCTATCAAATAAAGCAATTACTAGTGAACAATTGATCAAAGTCTTTTTTATGTTATGAATTTATCACTTTATATGGAAGAAAGTGAATATATTGACTTTATTAAGAGTTCATGCAATCATGGAAAATTAAATAACAGACCTATAACTTATAAACTTAAATTTTGTATATTCTAACATAAATCATTAAATTTATCACCAACTCAGTTTAAAAATGGGATCCCTGGGTGGCGCAGCGGTTTGGCGCCTGCCTTTGACCCAGGGCGCGATCCTGGAGACCCGGGATCGAATCCCACGTCAGGCTCCCGGTGCATGGAGCCTGTTTCTCCCTCTGCCTGTGTCTCTGCCTCTCTCTCTCTCTCTCTCTGTGACTATCATAAATAAATAAAAATTAAAAAAAGAAAAAAGAAAAAAAATGTTTTAAAAAAAAGGAATATTTATTGGAAATGGACACAGTACTATGAAACAAAAATATAATTCCCAACACAGATATTCAGACCCTTTGTTTCTTTGGCAATATGAAGAGAAAGCAAAAATTATAAAGCATTTTAAAATATATCATCTTAAAGATGCCTTAGGATCTTTGACAAAAAAAAAAAGAACTTCAAAAATACCTTCTAGACACAAATATCAGTCTGAAAAGTTCAGCACTTTATCTTTAGTTCAACTGTATTGATAATAGTGTGACACGCTTGTTAGCCCTGTGGTTCTATCTAAACTAGGGCTCAGAACTCAGTTTCCTGTGACATGTTAAGTGTATCATACTAAGTTCCATTTGTTTATTATTTTAAAAAAATAAAATTAAAATTAAAAAGACAATAACTCATGGCAAATTATTTCTTGGGCCAACTCTGGTAGATACACGAACTACTATTACTCTTTGCAGGCATACTGGGTTCATTCTAACCTCCCCTCTTTCCTTATTTGTAACTTCTTTACTCACAATAAGAAATATGTCTCTCCTCTATACTGTTTTAAAAAGAGAGAGAGAGAGAGCTAGTGAGAGAGAAAGCAAGGGTGCGGGATCCCTGGGTGGCTCAATGGTTTAGCACCTGCCTTTGGCCCAAGGCATGATCCTGAAGTCCTGGGATTGAGTCCGGCATTGGGTTTTCTGCATGGAGCCTGCTTCTCCCTCTGCCTGTATCTCTCATGAGTAAATAAATAAAATATTAAAGAGAGAGAGAGAGAGAAAGGGTGCATGTGCAGGGGTAGGGGGCAGAGGGAGAGGGAGAGAGAGAAACCCAAGCAGGCTTCATGCCCAGGGCAGACCCTGATGCTGGGCTGACTCACAACCCTGAGATCATGACCTAAGCTGAAATCAAAAGTCAGATGCTTGACTGAGTGAGCCACCTAGGCACCCCTATAAATACTTATTTTTAAAACCATACCACACACAAACTAGTTTCAGAATTGGTAGCCCTGTGAAAACACATTTACTGACTAAAGTACAATGCTTTTGGTGTTTGGTCAAAAATCAATTCCCAAAGTAACTTAAATGAGCTCTGGTATTTCTACCATTTTCATAAATTATTTATTTCTAATGCAATTAATTAGGGTCATTTATTCTAATTTGCTACAATCCTGTTTTCATTCCCCCACATCATGGTTTGTTTTTTTTTTAAATTCACATATAGTGAAATTCATTCATTGTGATGTATATTTATGAATTCTAATGAACTATGAATTCTGAAAAATGCATAGTTCTGATTCTACCTAAACAATCATGATATAAAATAGTTTAATCAGTCTTCAAACTTTCTTGTCCTACTATACCACTAATGATAGTTTTGTTTTCCATCTCATCATTTTATTTTCCAGAATTTCATACACAAAATCATATTAATATGTAGCTTCCACAAAGATAGCAATGTCAAAGATTCCAAGCATTATAGTGGATTTGTTTTTCCATTGAATTTTATCAGTTATTTTTTCATGGGTTTGGGGCTCTGCTGTTAGGTATATGTTTGTTAAAAATTTTTTTTCTTGGAAAATTGAGCCCCTTTATCATTTTTAAAGTTCTTCTCATGTCATGTCCCCTTGTTCTCAAATCATTTTGTGTATCAATATAGCTACTCTAATTTCTTTTTTGGTTAGTGTTGCATGCTATATTTTTTCCATCCTTTTGCTTTTAACCAACCTATGCTTTGATAATTAAATTGCATTTGTTGTAGAAAGTGTGTAGTTGAACTTGCTTTTCTTTTTTTGAGGGGAGGGGTGTCTGACAATCTCTACTTTTACACTGTCTCTTTATATCTTTCATATTGACTGTGATTATTGATATATCTGGATTGAAATCTACCACATTGTTAATTTTGTATTTGTTTCATATGTTCTTTGTTTTTTTTATGTTCTCTACTTATTCCTTCTCTATTTTTATCTGTATGTCTATAATAATTTTAAAGTTAGTTATTCACTATGTACATTATTATTGAGTCTATCTTTAAATAATATTGTACTTCTTCTTTGCAGTGCAAAGATCCTATACTTGTATATTGCCTTTCTTCCCTCTCTTTCATTTGACCTTTTTTGTCCTGCATTTTATTTTTACCTATCCATTGAATGCACATTATATTAACTATTTAAAGAGATCATTGAAGGGATTTCCTACTGAGTAGTGTTCTCTTTGGTATTTCCATTTGAGTCTTTCCTACAGTTTCTACCCCTCTGCTGAAATTATCCATATGCTCCTATATTTTGTCTATCTTTTCTATTACAAGCTTTACCAGATTCATTAATCAGTGATTTTTACATGCTCTTTCAAATAGCTCAAACATCTGTGTTATATGTGAGTATGATTCAGTAGATTAAATGGTCTTTGGGGAGTGTCTTTGTTGTTGTTTTTGCCTTTGTAAATGCCTCATAATATTTTGTTGAAAACTGAACATTTTGCTTAAGCAGTAGAAATTGAGGTAACTAGCTTTATGCTTGGAAATGACCATTTTGGGGATGCCTGGGTGGCTCAGCTGTTGAGCGTCTGCCTTGGGCTCAGGGCATGATCACAAAGTTCTGGGATCAAGTCCCACATTCGGCTCTCTGCAGGGAGCCTGCTTCCCTCTCTGACTGTGTGCCTGCCTTCTCTCTGCATTTCTCATGAATAAATAAATAAAATCTTTTAAAAAAAGGAAATGACCATTTTCTTCTGCTATACATTTAGTGTGGGGGTTGCATTATTCTTCAAGGAGTTGGACTGGCTTTGAGGTATACCACAGGCTTCAAAGTCCTCTAGCAGCACCTTGGGTTTAGGATGGTGACTGGCTTTCCAAAGCATTTTTCTCAATGTCCATTCTATCCTTAGCATTAGGTCTTTCCTTTGGGCTGTGTCTCAGAGTCCTCCTGCAGCTATCACAGCAATATCGTAACATTACTCTACTTGACATTTGCTAGCCTGATGGTGGAAGCTAGAGAGGTATTCTCTGAGTCTCTGACTAAGCCTGGGTTTTAAGCAGCCACTGTGACTGTGTTAATGAGAGTGTGGCATTTCCTAACACCCCTGGTCCCTCCTTCAGTTCTATTTCTTGACCCGGTGGTTATTCCTGTCTCCTCCCCAGGGATTATGGCCTTTTTTGTTTTTGTTTTTGCATTCCTCTCTCCCAGTTTCCCTGAAGCCACTACTTTTTGTTGCCATTTCCCCAGAATATCGGTACGTTTCTGCTTCAGAGAGATAAGGGGGAAGAGAGAAGGAAGAATTTTCAGTCACTGCTATTCCCCTTTCAAGCCTCCACTTGGTAACTTTTTCATGAGTTCAGTCTCTCCAGAGTGGGACCAGGTATGGGAAAAAAGCTGACCAAAATGTATGCTTCTCTTCACATTCTCTGCACAGACTGCCCTCAGACTCACCACGTCTTCAATGATTCTCACTCAATTCTTCTCAGTCCAGCTTCATTATCCCAAGTTAGCAAGTGTTTGCATCTCTCTTTTACTACTGGCACCTGTCTATCCCAGATTTCAGTCAGCTCATTTTTCTGATGGGTTCACAAAAAGCTATGGCAACTTGTAGCTTATCTGGTTTGTTTCCTTTTGTGTGATTATCTGCTGATCTTTTTTAGTTCTTTCAGTTTCCCAGGGGAAACTAAGATCGATTTTGAAAACCACATAATTCATTATTTAAAAAACCTTAAAGCAGAGAAATGGAAGAAGGACATTAACATTTACTGGCAACTGTAACATGTCAGACACAATGCAGGCTAAGTGATTTGCATATGGTATCATGTTTAATTTTTATGATATTTCCACTTTCAAACCTTGTGAAGGTGAGAATACTGCCAAGACAGTCAGAAAGCAATTGTGTTTGTTGCCCTTATCTGTCTGAACGGTAAATGTTGTATTGTGCCCATGGCTGTTATCTTTCATGCACTAAATGCCCTGTAACCATAGCTGTTAACTTTCACACAAAAAAAATGGAGGAGTCAAGACAAGGCTTATTCAAAAACAATGTATTATTAAAGCATTTAAATATAGTAAGGGTATATTGCTAATTTTATTAGGGATTTGTTCACTAAAATACTATTTGGTAAGGCCAGAAATACTATAGGATTCAGTAGACAGTCTGAATTGAAATCTCAAGTCTTAGACTATCACAAAATATAAAAAATGAATAGCCAAAATCACACTTAGGTTAGTTTTCTCTCTTCATCTTTCTCCGCTAACACATAGTTATCAATTTTTTACCTACAAGATTAAAATTAAGGTGTATGAATTAAATCTTGTATATTAAAGACATTTAGATATTTTTATAATATGACAGCAAAAGATTTTTGTGAGCCAGTGAAGCATATACTGATTTTCTAGGTACCTCCACTGAAAAGTCAATTGTGTTTACAAAAAAATAAAAATGAACTTTATGGTGAGTGCTTTATCGTTTGTCTTTCAGCTCTACTAGAGTTGTTTATGTAACATGTATTTGAGAATACATTGCTATACTTTCAACATTTTTGAAGTTAGATAATTCTCAGAGATTTCCTCTAAATCTGATGCAATTTTTATAACCTAACAGTTACAGTGTTTCTGTTCTGAAGATGGACGAATTTAGAAATGTTCCAGCTGTCTATGAAACTCAAATTGCTTATTGGAAAGAACTACGTGACTGGATTTTTCTTCAAATTCATATTTAGGGAATCAGACATTGAGATATCTTAACACATAAAGATTTTCAGCATACAGAAATATCTTGACATTATGTTGAGTGCTAACATTAAGAATAAAAAAATATCCAATATTTTCCAGAATCATGAAGTTAACACATTTGTTTAGTAGTAGTCTAAGTTGAAAGAGTCAGAAATTCTAAGAATTTCCTTTATCACTATTTGTAGTTGCCTGAAAAATGGTCCCCCCAAAGCTATTCACATCCTGATCCCTAGAACTTGTATATGTTACCTTATATGGCAAAGTCTGTGCAGATGTGATAAAGTTAAGTATCTTGAAAATGGGGATGCTATGATCTAAATGTTTATGTCCTCCAAATTTATGTCCTTAGGTCAAACATGATGGTATTAGGAGGTGAGGCCTCTGGCCAATATTTAGGACATGAGAGTGGAGCCCTCATGAATGGGATTAGTATTAGTATTCTGGTAAAACAGACTCTACAGAGCTCTGTAACTCCTTTTATCATGTGAAGACACAGTGAGAAGATGCCATCTTTGAACCAGAAATGAGTCCTCATTGGCTACCACACCAAATATGCTGGCACTATGATCTTGGACTCTCCAGCCTCCAGAACTGTGAGGAATGAATTTCTCTTGATTATAAGCCAGCTTATCTGTGGTATTTTGTTACAGTAGCCCAAATGAACTAAGACAGGGGAGATTATCCTAGGCTAACCCGATGGGTCTGAAATGCAATCATATGTATCCTTATAGGGAGACAGAAGGAGTTGTCAAGCACTCACGTATGCACACATGCATTAGAGGGCCATGTGAATACAGGCAAGGAGATTTGAGGATTCTGGCCTTGAAGATTAGAGTGATGTGGCCAGAAGCCAAGGAATGCTGGCAGCCACTGGAAGATGGAAGAGGCAAAGAACGGATTCTCCTCTAAAATCTCCGGAGGAGTGAAACCATGATAATACATTGATTTGGGCCTAATGGTATCGATTTCAAACTTCTGGCCTTGAGAACTGTGAGAATAAATTTGTATTTTTTAAATAACAAAGTTTGTGTTAGTTCATTATAGCTGCCAGAGGGAACTAAAACACTATTTAAAAAATAACTTTATGTATTCAAAGTGTACTCAACTATAAATATTTCAAAAAGTACCACTGGTCTGAATTAGCCTGCAATATTGGCCCGCTTTCATTCTGCTAAGGAGCATATATAAACTTAGAATACTGCTATAAGCATCCATATGGTTGATAGGTAGTTGATGATTAGCTAGACAAAGTAATTGCAGTTTACTTGGAACAAGAATCGACTTGGATTACATCTCAAATAGGAAAAAGAAATCCCACTGCCTTTAACTGTAGTTCAATGATTATATAGTCTCATATTGCTTCTTGAACATCTTGTTCTATAAAAAATGATGCTTTTACAACTATCATGTCAATATTTTCCATTTCCCTTCACAACTTGTAATGTAAATCATGTGAAACTATAATCAATATGTTGTTTGCACTGACCTCATCATATTAAATATGAAAATAGAATAGTAGTAGTAATTGCAGTAAATAAAGAGTACTATGGAATTAAAGGCTCTGACAATATGATTAAAAAATGGCATAAATTCTAGCGGCATATACCTACAAACTAATTAGCAACAAAATATAAATGATGATTTTGAAAGATGTGCAGGGAGGGTTGAACAAAATCTACTTTGTTTTTTTAATATCCTTCCAAATGAATAAAGATAATTATAAATTGACTATTTTCCCTCTTGTGCTCAAGAATTGTTCTGCTTAGCTGTTTATCAGAAGAAGGGCATCTGAAACCATTTCTTTTTTATTACCATTTTATTTATTAAAATGAACCATAATAATACTGAAGGCAAGAAATGAAAATGATAGAAAACAATTATGAAAATTAAATAAGATAGAATGATAGTATGATGACATTAGGACATTGTACTACAATGAAACTCTCTCCTCTGAGCACCTTTTAGGAGAATGCTTTTCAGATCTGAATGTGCACTCAGATCACCTAGAGATCTCGTTAAGATGCATTTTCTAATTTAGTGGGACCTGAGATTCTGCATTTCTAATTCCCAGATGATGCTGCTGCTGGCCCAAGGCCCAGGCTTTAAGTAAAGAAGTGTTCAGGATATGAGAAAGAAGAGTCCTATTTATCCCTTGTTACCTCATGATCTAAACTCAGTATGCAAATATCCTTGTGTTTCAATTTAAATGGAGCCTCAAGTGGAACAGCACATAATCAACGCCCACAAAACTATATAACAAGTGTTAATTGACTCCCAGTTCTCCTCATGTTAATTAAGATGCAAAGGTATTATTTAATTTCAAGAGAACAGTTCTTCCTAAAACCTCATGAATCCCCACAGCCTGAAGTGAACTTTCAGGCAATTCTCCACTGAATTGCCTCTGAACTGGCCTTAGGAATCTCCCTATGACCTTAAGAGGGTGTGGGGTGAAAACTCCAAACAGGCCTCTGTGCATTGCAAACTCTTTAAAATGAAAATGATTATCTCAAACTGTCACTGGTGTTAACACTGATTCTCATTTTATTTATTTAGATTTTATTTAGATTCCTAAACAGAAAGGGGGAAAGATACAAACCTTTACGCAATATAATACAGCACAGCAACTTGGGTCACAGGCTTTTTAAAATTTTCATTCTGAATTTGACACAAATGACTGTATCTGAGTTTAAGGAGCAAAACACATATCTAACTTTTATGAAAATAAAATAGGGAAACCTATTTTATTTTCACCAAGAATATGTCTTATTTTTTACATACCTTGTTAGACTAGTATCATAGGCACAATGAGTATTAATGTCAAAAAAACCTTAAACATAGTGCAGGCTAGGAAATATTGGCCAGGGAGGCTACTCAATAGATTCTCCTTCTCTCAGTAAAGTATACAGAGTTTGAGAACCAGGAACAGAGACCCGTTCTTCTGTGAATTGCTCCTGAGTACTTTATTTCTGAGCTATACAAAAACTTCAAATTTGATTCTTTACTGGTTTACCAAACCTCTAAACTGAGACATGTCACGCACACATGGAAATTTGCAATAGATACAGATTCCTAATTATCAACCGATCTGCTGTCTGACAGCACAAACTTGAACCTCCCCAATCTATATCACAGCACTGTATATTAAAAATAAGATAATTTGTAATATTATAGTACAAAAAGCACTTTGTTCAGTGTATTAATGTATAAGTATATTAGAAATTTTGAAAATTTCCCATCAAATATCGAGGGTAAATGAGATTACTTTGAAGCAGGGAGTCAAAATCATATCATAAAGCAAAGAAAAGAAACTGCTAGCTCTAAATCTAGGTTCATTCAGGTAACAGCTGATAAACACTTGTCCATTATATTCTTTTCCATTAGTCAAATTTGCATAAATACCATCATATACTATGAAACTTTTCGACATAACATAAATAGTAAGATAGGATGAGTTATGCTATCGTAAAAATTAACCCTGATATGTAAGCAGCTCAACACGGCAAGTTTATTTTTCACTTTTGCAAATTCTCAGATGTTGTCAGAGAAAAGAGACAAAGGCTCTCCAGGCTCTCTCTCAGATTTAATAATGTATTAAATCTAGAATTGTGTTCATTCACTATGGTTCTAACACTTTACTACTTGAAACCACGGCAGACAATTGAGGTTTAAAGGGCAGATTGCATAACTCCATCCTGGCCTATTTCATTAGTAATAATATTACTTCGTTAGGAAGACAAACAAAAATCCATGACAAATGCTAAATTGAATTAAATGACAGAGAAAAAGGTTCAAACTGAGATCACTCTAGGCAAACTAGGATGTTTAGTCTTTTGATCCTAAGCCATTGATGATTTTTTATGTTAATATCCATAATAATAACCAAATGTCCATTTCTTACTTACTGTAACCAGCATTGCTTATCTTCAACCATTATTATTACTCATTCCTTCTTTGTAATAAGCATATTCCTCTTAAGATCATTTCTTATCGTGTATGAGTCTCCTTCCTTTCCTATTGTTTCCTTCCCTTGAGGGGAAAGGCATAGCTTTGGTATTCTTCAACTGGGGGCAAAAAATTTAGTCAGGGTACAAAACGTGAGAAAACAGAAAACATTCTTGCTTACCCCAATGATGAATTCTGTCCTCCTCTTTTTCACAACCTCAACTGAACACAAACAAATAAATAAACAGGTAAGATATAAACTCTTTGTGTCTCTAGTCATTAGACCACATGGCCTCTATTAAAAATTGCAAACTGTAAAGTGAAAGGTCCACAAACTAGTTAAACTGTTCCTTCCAAAAAAAAAAAACAAAAAAACAAAACAAAAAAACACTGTTCCTTCCCAGAATCTTACACATACACACTTGATAATCTACCCATTCCCGAAAATAATAAAAGCTTATTTTAAACTTTGTGTAATATTTTACAAACTGAAAATAGTTTATTCAATGTAATAGTTTCTACCCTTCATTAAAAGGATTTTGGGGCACCTGGGTGGCTAAGTTGATTAAGCATCTGCCTTTGGCTCAGGTCACGATCCCAAGGTCGTGGGTTGGAGCCCTGTGTCAAGCTTTCTGCTCAGCAGGGAGTCTACTTCTCCCTGTCTCTCTGTACTCTTTCTCTTATAAATAAATAAATAAATAAATAAATAAATAAATAAATAAATAAATAAATTTTTTTAAAGGATTGCTAGTGTAAACTATCAACAAAACAAGAAGGCATCCTACTGAGTGGGAGAAGATATTCTCAAATTATATATCTATAAGGGATTAATATTCAAAAATATAAAGAAGTCATAAGGTAAACACCAAAAAAATAATAATCCAATTAAAACTCAGCAGAGGATCTAAATAGACAATTTTCTAAAGAAGACATATAGATGGCTGACACTTGAAAATATGTTCAATATCACTAATCATCAGGAAAATGATCAAAACCACAATAAGATATCATCACAAACCAGTCAGAATGGTCAACAGCAAAAAGACAAGAAATAACAAGCATTGGTGAGAACACAAAGAAAAGATAACACTTGTGCTGTTGGTGGGAATGTAAATTGGTACAGCCACTATTGAAAACAGTATGGAGGCTCCTCAAACAATTAAAAGTAGAAATACCATATGATGCAGTAATTCCATACTGGGTATTTACCCAAAGAAAACAAAAACACCAATTCAAAAAGATATTTTTGCAGGGCTATTTACAATAGATATGGGAACAACTCAAGTGTTCATCAATAGATGAATGGGTAAAGAAACACACACAAACACACACACAGACACAGAGCCTGAAATATTACTCAGTCATAAAAAGTAATGAAATCTTGCCATTTGCAGCAACATGGATGAACTTAGAGGGAATTATGCTAAGTGAAATAATCAGGGAGAGAAAGACAAATATCATATGATTTCACACATGTGGAATCTAAAGACAAAACAAATAGAAACAGACTCATAAATACAGAGAAAAAACGTGGTTGCTAGAAGAGAGGGAGATAGGGTGATGGGTAAAATAGGTAAAGGGAGTAAGAGGTACAAACCTCCAGTTATGAAATAAATTAAGTCATGAGGATGAACAGGACAGCATAGAAAATAGTCAATAATTTTGTACTAACTTTGTATGGTGACAGATGGTAACTACACTATGATGGTGAACATTTCATAATACTTCTATGTTGAGTCACTATATTTCATACTAAAATTAATAATATTTTATGTCAACTACACTTCTATTTATAGAAAAGATCTTTAGTTAAAGGAAAAGGAAGATATAAAGTGAGTATAGAACACTTCATTCCACTCCTGTCAGACATATAGTTTCAAAAATCCACTATGAAAGTCATTTTATTAATGATATTCAAGCTATTCAGGTGGTTACAATTCAGAATACTCCATTGAGATATGATCCATGCATAATGACAACTTTAAGATAATTTGATTCAGGTGTACTCTACTCTGATTGTCATAAAATTACTGTTTCACACAAGCCCTAACTTAAGGTTGGGTGGAAGATACTGGAATCAAGGAAAATAATTGAAATAATAAGTGATCATAATGACTTAGGTTTCAGAGTCTAGAGGCGATTTAAAGGCATTAACAGTACCAGCGTCTATCAAATTATTAGTTAGGTGGCTTTCACCACACACTATTAGACAATTGCTCCTAAGGAAACATTAAACCAAATCACCAATATTGTAAGATTTAGATATAATTCTAGAATCTAGCCTACTTTGGCAAATATTATTTATAAAAATATTTTCCCATAAGATCTTAATATTCCTTTTCACTCTTGTACATCATCAAAGCTTCTCTACCTTTATGGAATCCATTCTGACATTGTGTGTATATGTATGTAGAGTGTATGTACTTTGATATTCTTTCCAGAGAACATTTATTTTCATACCTGTATTAAGAATAAATTTAACACTTCTAACTCAGATTGCAGTCCATTTGTCACTTCCACTCTTCTAAAGACACTGATAAAAAGAGAGAACAGACGAACCAAAGACTGAGATATAATGTTTTCAAGTCATGTATCTGATAGAGAACTTATAAACCAAATACATGTAAAACTCTCCAAAACTCAATTAACAAAGAAGTAAGCAAATTAGAAATGGACAAAAGATGTAATATGGGCAGACACTTTGGCAAAGGAGATACAAGAATGGCAAATAATACACAAAAAGATACTCAACAACTTTTGGCATTAGGGAAATGCAAAATAAATGCAACTGAAATACTAATATAATCTTGTTAGAATAAGTTATAAATTCTGATCAAATCTAGTGTTGAAGATGTGACAGGACTGAAACTCTCTTGCATTGATAGTAAGAATGCAAGATGGCTCAGCTACTTGGAAAACAACTTGGCAGTTTTCTTAAAGGTAAACATACACCTTGCATATGATCCAGCCATTCTACTTTGTTTACTGAAGAGAAATGAAGCATGTATGTATACAAAAACTTTTACAGAAATATTTCAAGTAGTTTATTTTTACTACCCCCAAACTGGAAACAGTTCAAATGTCCAAAACTCATAAATGGATTGACAAAAATGGAATACTGCTTAGCAATGAAAAGACATATTGACATATATAGCATGAGTAGATCTTAAGATTATGCTGAAAAGAGTCAGAACTCCCCCTCAAAAAAAAAGTACATACTATGTAATTCCATTTGTGTAAAATTCTAAATACAAATTAATCTATAGTAACAGAAAGTAAGTAAGTGGTTACCTATGGATGATGGAGGCAGGGAGATATAGAAAAGGGGCTTGAAAGGGGCATGGAGAAACTTTGGGGGGTGATGGATATATGCTAATTGTTTTGATTGTGGCATAGATTCTTTTTTTAAAGCGTTTTTTTTGTTTGTTTGAATTGTTGTGGCATAGATTCTACAGGTATATAGATATGTCAAATTTTACCGAATTGTACATTTCAAATACACAGTTTATTTCATGTCAATTATATCTTAATAAAAGTATGTCATTTATTATCATTTCCTCACTTCATAGGAAAATCCAATTATAAGTAGTCACCTGGCTCTTTGCAGTATCATGTGACATTTTCAAGGATATTTTCCTAAGGAGATGACACTTTTATGCTTCTGTTCATGTTAATTAGATCTGAGCTGCCTATGATTGGAGTCATTTTACTCAGAGATGCCTTATCTTTATACTAAATAATACAATATTTTTCATGAATATTTACATTTCTCATGTCAATAACTCAATTTATATTATGTATAATCAGATAGGAAGGGATTGCATTGATTTTTTTCTACTTTCATGACCTCATTTATAATTTATAACTATTTATAAAGATTTTGCGAACAGACACTGGAAGTTTTAAACTGATACACTAAAACTAAATGTAAATAGCAGCAATAGAATTGATGAAAACTATAGAGTGAATATATACTCCTATAGAGTAAATATAAATGTCAGTGTTTTCCTGTATTCAGAAATATTTCTGCTTGTGCTTTCAATTGCAAACATGATGTCAACACACAATAAATGTTCAATAAATGCTATACTTTGTTATCTGATGTAATCAGGATGTTAGCTCTTCCAGGAAAGTTACTTCATAGGATGACTTGAAATTCTGCTTGTACAAGTACCAAAAACTTCTTTATTCATGGTTTTGGAAGCATATCATCTAAAATTCCTTGTTCACATTCCTATCTTCCATCTAGCGCATATGCAACTTGACCTAGCCATTTATTGAGAACACAAAATGTGTTCCAGAAACTTTGCTAGGTATTGAGCACACATTATCACCAACAGTCACAATTTTAGTAATAAATAATCTGAGATATTAAGAAAGGTTAAGTAGCTTTCTGCAAATTTAGAAATCTAAACTATAAAAGAGAGGGATCTGAATTTAGGTGTCAGACACAAAACTTTCAAATCTACCCTGTTTATTCTGCAAACTAAAAAAAAAGTTAGGTGTAATGATATCTATATTTTATTCTAGTGAAAATATTTGGAAAAGGGTAATGCTAATTAAATAAGTGTTGAATAAATTGTTCTCTGAAGTTGACAAGATTATTACAGAATTACTTACCTGTTTAGGTAGAATCATTACACATATACACTCCAGTCAACAATGGGAAATACGTGTAATTGTTAAAAAATTTCTCATCCTGTGAAACATCTAGACAATCAATGATTTGATAATATACCTACTATATCTGGGAAATCAAGTACTAGTTATATAAAACATGACTTCTCAATTTTGGCTAATTTATTTCATTTTGATGGTCTTTTTGTTTAACGATTTTTTTTTAAGAAATAGAGAGGTATTTTACTTTAACTTTTTCTGCCTTTTTAAAATAAATATTGAGAAACTCCTATGAATTAGGTGATGGGCTTTTAATTTACTATGAAATATACACTATTAATACCTCCTCTCATTCCAAGTTAAAATCCCTTACGTCTGAAGCTTAAAATAATGATCCTCTTTATGAAACAATCTTCGGTTCACATCAGTTTGCCAAGTTAAAAATAAAATATCTTATGAGAAAGTTCCCTGCTCTTGGCAAAGGATTTGAAGCTTTATTCAAAATCCTAGTAAACGTCTTTGAATCCGTATTTATTGATTCCACACGATTAAGGCCCTATGTGGTCAAAATGCACCAGGATTATTACCCCCCAGAAAAAAGCCTGCATTGCTTTATACTTGAATATCTTTCCAGGTGAACTTTAGTTTGAATTTCAAGTAAATTTTTAAGGTTTTTTTTCCTAGTTTGTTTTGACCTTTCATTTTTCTTTCTTATCTATATGAATGTGTTGTGTGTGTGTGTCCGCACTCGCACACACACAAGCATGTTTTTCCCAGGGGAGGTTTTGTGTGATTCTTTACATATCTATATAGAATATTTTATATTCACCTCTTAAATATATTTTATTCTTCAAGTGTTAATACCCATATTTGCAGACACATATACAAATATGGATTCTAACAGAACCCTACTCTCTTATTTATTCAACTTTGAATTATTTTAACTTTTATAATTCATCAGTGAATCAGAGCAGAGGAACCTGAGAACAAAGATCTATAATTTTCACTTTGGTCAAGTAAAATTAAGAGGTTTTAGGGCAGCCCCAGTGGCGCAGTGGTTTAGCGCTGCCTGAAGCCCAGGGCGTGATCCTGGAGACCCTGGATCGAGTCCCATGTCAGGCTCTCTGCATGGTGCCTGCTTCTCCCTCTGCCTGTGTCTCGGCCTCTCTCTCTCTCTCTCTCTCTCTCTCTCTCTCTCTCTGTGTTTCTCTATGAATTAAAAAAAAACTTAAAAAAAGAAATCAACCTATTAAGAGGTTTTATTAATGAAAAATATTTGTGAAAAATCTATACAAGCAAGACTACATCTATTGTGGCAACAACAATAACAACAAAACTCCAGAAATTACCAGAAAATAACAAATAAAATACATATCAAAAATAAACATATACCATATCCTTACCAAAAAATTATTGGGCTTAGGCAGAATTTCAGAGCTGTAGAAGACAATCAACATGTATACAGGGTGGGTTTCCTGAAGCTTCAGGAAATAGCAGAGATAGAGGGTCAGAGCTCTATTTCACTGTAAGTTGCCCCCATCCCTGCTGAAATATAGGTATCGTCACCGAAAAGTGAATATAGAATGACACCTGGTTTTGGTTTTGCCCATGCCATAGCAGGAGGGAGGATGTCTCAGGAGGACAAAGTGAGACAGAAAAATAATGAAACAATTAAATTTAGAGAGAAGAGTTTTTCAGGAAGAGAATAAGGGAAAGCTTCCAGTGTCTGAATTTTGTATATTGCCTAGGTATAATGCCTAAAGAATATGCCCTTCTTTAACAAAATAGCTTACAACTAGGTGTAGAAGATAAGCCTCGTATGACACTAAAGAAAAGAAAATTCACAGTCCAAAATAGAGAAAAACTCCTAGAAGATTGTGACCCTCAAATCTTGGTGTTCTCGAAATTATAAAAACATTGTTAAACTTATATGCCTCTTTATTTTCTTAAAAGGTTAAAAAGCCTTTGGTAACATCAGAGATTTAAAGTATATTGACTTGCCTAACATAATTTTTTTAATTAGAAAAATACTTCTAAATAGGCTCCATGCCCAATGTGAGGCTTGAAATCATGACCCTGAGATCAGAATCACATGCTCTACCAACTGAGCCAGCCAGATAGTCCTAAAATCCTTTTTTTTTTCTTGAGCTAATTTGATTTGGTTTCTCATTTTAATCACTATTGCATATAGGAGGAACAGGTCATCGTAGTATATTTTTTGAAATACCAACTTGGTTTGAGCACTCATTCCACAGGTTAGTTGTGTGATTTTACTAATCACAGTTTTCTTAGAATTTATTTTTGTCAAGTACAAAATGCAGATCATAACAGCATCTACTTCACTGATATATCTATTCAAAAGTTAGGCACCAAATAGCTATTTATTTATAGCTTGTACTGTTCCATAAAAAGGTATTTTACAAAAATGCACATCATATATCAAGATAAAACAGTACTTGACCCATAGCCGACATTAAAAAAAAAATACTTGATTTATTAATACAAAAACAAGAAAAGAAGCAAACAGGAAGATGTGTTGAAAACTATTGTGGTTAAGTGAATCGCATAAACAAAATGCTCAAAATGCAGACATTTCTATATAATCAATTTTAGGATGAGTTTCTATTTTGACCTCAGTTATATAACTGCATTTTTTTTTCTGTTAAACCTCAAATGCATTGAGTTAATCATCAGTCCTTGCAATTTCTCTCTCTCATTTCATTATTTTCCTTTCGGTCCCTATTATCATGTACCACCACAGTTACTTATTTTTGAAATATATTTTTGATATGCATGTATCTGGTAAAACACTAAGGAAGGAGTAACTTGCAAAATAAGTAATTTTAAAAAATATATTTTTTTAACTTTTTAAAATCAAACTGTGTATTTTGGTTTATCCACTCTGGTTTCTCTTGCTCTGTTCCGGTCTTCTATTGGACTGACTATATTATAGAATTTCACTTCAATTCATCTATTGTTATTTTAGCCTTAGCTCATAGCTTAGAGGTTGATGAATATTCATCCTTAACTTCAAGCAGTCTATTTAGCTTTAATACACGTGCATTATAAATCAAGATATTTTTTTCTTTAAATTCACATGTACTTCAAAGATATTGAAAAGTGCAAAATATATTCTGTATTTTTCTCTCACATTTGTATTTCCCAGTGCCCTTGATTCTTTTATGAAAATGTGACTTATCACTTGGTATTATTTCCTTTCAGAATATTCATGAGTACATATATTTGTGAGTACATATTCGTGAGTATAGTGTTTCATGTGATGAGATGATTTTTTTCTGAAAATGTCTTTGTTTCTATTTAATTCAGCACTTCAAAGATGTTGTCCTATTCCACCTTCCATTGTTTCTGGTCATTTGAATAAATGTTCCTGTGTATGTTAACACATTCCTTTCTTTAGCTGCTTTCAAGAGTTTTTCTATGTCCTTAGTTTATATCAGTTCTAATATGATGCATATAGATGTGGCTTTCTTTGTATTCTTTTTTTTCCCCTAAAGATTATTTATTTATTCACGAGAGACACACAAAACAGAGGCAGCGATATAGACAGAAGGAGAAGCAGGCCCCTCACAGGGAGCCCGATTTGGGAGTCCATCCCCAGACCAGGATCCCACCCTGAGCCTAAGGCAGCACTCAAATGCTGAGCCACCCAGGCGTCCTGGTTTTCTTTGTATTCTTGTACATAGGCACAATGAACTATAGGAGTCTATAAACTTTTCTCTTTCACAAAATATTGGATATTTTTAACCATTACTCTTCAAATATTTTCTTTATTTTATCCCTTATTTCTTTCACTTTCTCAATGACATATATAAACTTTGACCTTATCACACAGGTCCTCCAGATTTTGTTGTTTTTAATTTTTGTCTTTCAAAATTGACAATTTTATTGATTTATCATCAAATTCCTTAGCTCTTTACTTTGGAATCTCCAATCTATTATTAAGCTCTTCCAGTGTTTGTTTGTTGTTTTTTTCTCCACATTTTGTATATTATGCTCCTCAATTGTATAATTTATTTCATATATTTTACAGTTTTATTTCTCTGGTGGTTTTCTGTCTTTTAAACTTACAAGCATGGGATCCCTGGGTGGCGCAGTGGTTTGGCGCCTGCCTTTGGCCCAGGGCGCGATACTGGAGACCCAGGATCGAATCCCACGCCGGGCTCCCGGTACATGGAGCCTGCTTCTCCCTCTGCCTGTGTCTCTGCCTCTCTCTCTCTCTCTCTCTCTCTCTGTGTGTGACTATCATAAATAAATAAAAATTAAAAAAAATAAACTTACAAGCATCCATAAGCATACTTATACTAGCTGCTTTTAAAAACATCATCTGCTAATTCCAACATCAAGATGATCCCAGGGTTGGTCTCAACTGCCTTTTATCCTGACTGCCAATCACATTTTCTGTTTCTTTATGTTCCTAGTTATTTTTTTGTTTATTCCTAGTTATTTTGGATTAGATTTTTAACATTATAAATGATACACTGTAGAGGTCCAGTATTCAGGTTCAGTTAGATCCTTAACAACAGAATTAGTCTTTTTATTTTAGTAGTCAGTTCACATAACTGAGCTTAATTCCAAAACTGAATCTCAGTTCAGGTCTTTCAACCAAAGCTGAGCTCCTTCAACTTTGCTACATTTATTCTTAGGGGAGAGGCAGGCAGAGATCTCAGCAGTTTAGAAGCAGAGTAAGACTGTTTCTCTATGGTTTCCTCCTAGCTGAGGTTTCCCACCTCCCTTTCCAGTCACTATGGTTGGGCCACCTGGTTCTTTAAGTCAGTAAAACTACAGGTGTTCTCTCCATGATTTTGCTGCCTTTGCTTGCCTTTAAGTCAGAGAACTGGAAAGCTGTGCCGTGCTATTTCCTCCTTCCAAGTGTCAACCCCCTGCAAAATCTACTCGCTATTTTTCACTTTTTAATGACCTCAGATAGATTTCCCCACCCCTCACCACCTAGAGTTTATAATTGTTGTCCATGGAAGCGCCAGTTAATAACTGGTCAGTCATTGCTAGAAGTGGAACTTCTTGATTTACCTATTTGTGTTTTGGGAATCTGTCCATATTATTATATGTGCATTCGATGTTTTCCTTGTAAACTCCATGTGGAGTTTTATAGATAGATTCATTTACCATTCTTTGTCTTTCCCTCTAGTATTGAACACCTACAGTGTCTGTAATTCTCTGGTCTACAAACAAATAATTTGTCTAATACATTTATAAACATGTATATACTGCATATTTCATTAGAAAATATTTTACATATAACTATATATAAATTATATATACATATAACTATAAATAATTATATATAAATAAAATATATAAATTTGAACAACTGGAATATAGATACTAAGTAATTCATATTTCACTAAATATTTCCAGGCTGCTTTCAGGAATGTATAGTAATTTTATCCTATCACAGCATCATTATGAATTTTCAGTGATCAAAATCATTCCTATATTTCTAACCATTCCTATATTTCTAATTGTTGTTTCCAATTGTTGTAATTCTCTGGTTTTAAGGTATTATCTCTTTGTTGTAATATGCATTTTCCATTGATCAGTAACTTTGAACATCTCTTCATATACATGTTATCCATTCAATTTGGCTTTCAATGAATTGTTTCTTCATCTGTTCACTTGCTTTTAATTAGGTGTCTTATTGCTTCTGTTATTGTTGACCTTCAAGAGTTCTTGTAATGAAAAATTTCAAATGTCAAATTTCAAAAATTATAAAGTGTTTTCTCTTGGTCTGTCAACTCTGGTAACAATGTCTATGGTGTTCTTTACTGAAAATAAATTCTTAATTTTGATTAATGTGTTCTTTTTAAAAATTTAGAAGTCTTATTTAAGAACGTCATTTCCAGGGGTGACTGGATGGCCCAGTCAGTTAAGCATCCAACTCTTGATTTGAGCTCAGGTCATGATCTCTGGTTTGTGAGATTGAGCCCTGTGTTGGGCTCTCTGATGAGCATGGAGCCTGCTTAAGATTCTCTTTCTCTCCCTCTCTCTGCCCCACCCACTGCTTATGCATCTATGCTCTCTCTCTCCAAAGGCAAAAAAAAAAAAAAAAAAAAAAAGTCACCTCCAGTTCTGTTACAAAAAACAATTAAAGTTTAACATTTAGGGCTTTAACTATAATTACATTTTGTATATAACATACTATTATTGCTATTAGCTTTATTGATCTATCTATACCTGGATCTATTGCTTAGCTCTCTATTCCTTACCGATAGTAAACTGTTTCTCACTTTTCTGCAGCATGTTTCAATGTCTTGAGTGAGGACTCTCCTCCCTTCTCCAAAGTTGATTTCTTTATTGACCTATATTGTTCCATAAGTCTTAAAACAAGCACATTAAGTTTCATAGCCATTTTATCCAAATATTGTGATTGTATTTAATTTAGGGAAAATTTTTATTTTTAAAATTTCAGTTGTTCCATTCATATAAACTGTACAACTCTTTAAATATTCAGAACCTCTTTTTTTTGGAATTCTGTCATTAAATTCTTTTCTCTAAGGGAGTTATAATTTGCTTTAAAATTAGTTACTAGATAATGTGAAATTTCAGTTTCTTTCTATCATAATTTTTTATTGCTTATGTTTCAGTTGTATTTATGTTGTAGATATTTAAACTAATAAGTGGTGGCAGTGTTGGGTTATTTTATGAAGTCTTAAAATTCATTACTCTTGGCTTTTCTAATGATAACCATTTTATCTCAACTCTTTCATTCTTATATCACTTATTCCTTTTCCTATCCAACTATAGAGTTGTTTCGGTTTTAGCATGTAAAAGATTAAAACAGTAACCTTTAACAAATACATTTAAGTTTATAATTTTCAGACCAGTCTTCTCACAAAAATATGGGCTCTCTTAAAAAAATGTTACCATAGGAGGATGAATTAGATGGTGAAAATTAATTTTCCCATTTTAGATATTTGGGGAGGAAAATTCCCAAATCACAATATCCATGACAGATCACCATAATCAAGAATATACAGAGAATGGAGAAAATTAAGTATATAAAAGCACATACTTATTTTGTTCTCACTAGCCAAATTTCAAAACTTTAGAATTTATAAGAATACTTTTAACATACTTTGTAAATTTGACTCTATACAAGCTAAAAATTTAAATAAAAACCCTGTCAAAGTGATTATTGATGACTGCCAAACACCAATATTTGAAAGTGAAAGTGACACATTTTGAGTTTTTCCCAAGTTATAAATACTAGTACAAAATTCTTTCTGTACAATGGATTATGAAACACTTCTCACAGGATGTGTGGGTGACTCAATAGTTGAGCATCTGCCTTTGGTTCAGGTCATGGTCCTGGAGTCCTGGCCTTAAGTCCCATATATCTGGCTGCCCTCAAGGAGCCTGCTTCTCCCTCTGCCTATGTCTCTACCTCTCTGTGTCTCTAATGAATAAATAAATAAAATCTTCTTTTTTAAAGAAATACTTCTCACTGAATTATTTTCTATTGTTCTATTAGAACAAGAAGCTAGTGATGTTACTTAGAACTTCCCTCTGTATATTTAAAATCAGAAGCCTGGAAGTGAAGAAATAAGAACCTTTGTACTTTGGCAATATATGGATTAATAGTGGTTTCAAATATTCTCCATTAATAAAGAATTTTTGCATCTCCCACCACAAATGATATTTTGAAATATTTATAGAATGAAAAATCAGTAAGAAAAGTATAATTCAATTGCATGGTTAGTGAAAACAAATATGATGAAGGCTATAAGTGACTTCAATGAATCACGTAGCATATTTTGTCTGCCCTCTTCAGTTGTGTGGTCAGAATTTAATTCAATATCTACAGAATTACTATGCATAGGTAGAAAGATAACAGGTGAACTTTACCATTCCTCTTCAGTTATAGACAAGCTTCATGGCACATAGGGATTTTGAAACTGGTATTTCATATCCAGAGAAAACATTGAAATAATTTGGATTTTAGGATTATGTATAATAAAAATGTTGCCTGAGGAAAAAAAAAAGCCTTAATATCATACATTGCTCACATTGATACATACTAACTTAATAGATATAACTAAAACTTGTGATTATTTATAGAGAAAGTAGTTTGAATCCAAGGTCAGCAAACATTTTTTACGATAATTCTGTGATATTACAAGGACACACAAAAATCTTGAAAAATACATATATACATATATATGTGATGTAAATATGTATACCAATGTGTATGCACTTAATTTCTGATATTTTTGGGTATAAACACATGTATATATATATATCCATGCATACAAACACAAAGATTATGATATATTTAACATCTCTGTATTGCACACACGTGTTTGTATATTCATGTTAATATTTCTGCATCCACTAGTTTGTGTTTTGAAACTAAAATTCTTATTATCAGGTAATAATATGCCGATTTATTACATATTTTCTCTGAATCCCTTGAGTAATTTAAAAAAGAAATTCATTAGCTTTCCTGCTTTTCCCGAAGTAACAGAAAAATGAAACTTTTTTCATTTTTCCAAGTTTTTATTGTAGTTAGTTAACATATAATATTACTTTACAGTGTAGAATATAGTGATTTGTCGCTTACATACAAAACTGAGTGCTCATTATAACAAGTGACCTCCTTAATACCCATCACCCATTTAACTCATTCCCTCCAGTAACCCTATTTGTCTTCGTATGGCTAAGAATCTGTTTCCTGGTTTGCCTCTCTTCCCCTACTCCCATGTTCATCTGTTTCTTAAATTCCACATGAGTGAAATCTTATGGTTTTGTCTTTCTGACTGATTTATTTCACTTAGCATAATACTCTTTAGCCCATCCATGTCATTGCAAATGGTAAGATTTCATTCTGTTTTATGGCTGAGTAACATTGTATTGTGTGTGTTTGTATTATATATATATATATATATAATACAAACACAAACCACATCTTCTTTATCCATTTGTCAGTTGATGGACATTTGGACTTTTTCCATAATTACTGCTGATAATGTTGTATAAACACTGGGGTGCATGTATCCCTTCAAATCAATATTTTTGCATCCTTTGGGTAAATATCTGGTAGAGCAATTGCTAGATCCTAGGATAGTTCTATTTCTAACTTTTTGAGGAACCTATATACTGTTTTCCAGAATGGCTGCATCAGTTTGCATTCCCACCGACAATGTAAGAGGGTTCCCCTTTCTCCACATCCTTACCACACCTGTTGTTTCTTGTGTTGTTAATATTAGCCATTCTGACTGGTGTGAGGTGATATCTCATTGTAGTTTATTTTTCCTCTGATAATCAGTGATAGTGAGCATTTTTTCATGTGTCTGTTATCTTTTTTTTGTTAGTTATTTTTACATCTTCTTTGGAAAAATGTCTGTTTTTCCAGATATGAAGAAACATATCTTCTGTTCATTTTTTTAACTAGTTTATTTGTATTTTCAAAGTGGAGGGTTTTTTTGTTTTTTTGTTTTTTTTAGATTTCATTTATTTATTCAAGAGAGACAGACAGAGAGAGAGAGAGAGAGGCAGAGACACAGGCAGAGAGAGAAGCAGGCTCCTTGCAGGGAGCCGGATGTAGGACTTGATACCAGGACTCTGGGATCACAACCTGGGCTGAAAGCAGATGCTCAACCACTGAGCCACCCAGGAATCTCTGGATGTTGAGTTTTATAATTTCTTTATATATATTATACTAACCCTTTATAGGTTATTTGCAAAAATCTTCTCCCATTCTGAAGGTTGCCTTTTAGTTTTGTTGATCATTTCCTTTGTTGCACAAAGCTATTTATTCAATGAAGTCCCCGTAGTTTATTTTTGCTCTTCTTTCACTTGCCTCAGGAGATATATCTAGTAAGAAATTGGTACGGCCAATGTCAAAGAGGTTACTGCCTGTGTTCTTATCTAGGATTTTGATGGTTTCCTGTCTCACATTCAGGTCTTTCATCAAGAAAAATGAAAGATCTTTAAAGCCAATGTAATAATTATTGTAAACTAACATCTTTAAGTCAATAAAATATAGGATTTATTTTACTACCACATGTATTCTGAGTTTGAGTTCTTATCACATTTTATCTAACTTTCTGCCAGCTGTTGATAGCGCCTTAGTCAAATAACACAATGCCATGTTGGTTGAACCTCAGTGCCTTTTTTTCCTTTAAATTCATATTTCAGTTGCCAAAACACAGTTAATCATTATCACTCAGGATTATCCCTAGAGTCTTAAGATATATGTATTCCTTCTTTGTACCTATTTCAGTATTTGTCCCCTTTCCCAAAGCAGAGTAATCACAAATTTTCTGAAAAACTTGCAAACAAATATACTTTTCTTTTAGCATCATAAAAAATAGCTGATTTCATAATCACAATGATCTATTGAGTTATGCCAAACATATTCATGTAAGGTAAGTCTATTCGGCCTCTTGGACACACAGGCATTTCCCCTGGCTCTGGATAAATGCTAAGACCTACAGTTTAAAATATTGAAAAGACAAAGTTCTGTTTGAAGCAAAATTCCAAAGAATTTTTTCCCTTCTCCAGAAAAAAACCCCATAAAATACTAGAGTTTTGTGTTTTCTTTGTTGCTTATTTTGCAAAATTCTATAATTATTAAGAAGGAGATTAGAAAATAGGCTTTGCTTCCTGTTTTAAATCAATGGGATCATCAACATAATATTTGTGAGACCCTAAATCTGAATATTTCTTCAATTATTATATAATTTAATATATAATTTAAGTTATATCATATAATTGGATCTTTATTTCTATTCCTAGTGTCACATCTTCTATTGAAAACCTTATAACCCCATTGAGAATTTTATTCGCTTTGGGATTTTCAAAGCAGGAAAGAATATCCAATGGAAAAAGGAGAGTCTCTTTAATAACTGGTGCTGGGAAAACTGGACAGCCACATGCTGAGAGTGAAACTGGACCATTCTCTTACACCATACACAAGGATAAACTCAAAATGGTTGAAAGATCCAAATGTGAGATAAGAATCCATCAAAATGCTAGAGGAGAACATAGGCAACAACCTTTTCAAACTTTGCCACAGTAACTTCTTGAAAAACACTCTATGAAGACAAGAGAAACAAAAGAAAAAATGAACTATTGGGACTTCATCAAGATAAAAGGCTTCTGGCACAGCAAAGGAACAATCAGGAAAACGAACAGACAACCTACAGAATGGGAGAAGATATTCGTAAATGATGTATCAGATAAAGCGCTATTATCCAAGATCTATAAAGAACTTATCAAACTCAACACCCAAAAAGCAAACAATCCAGTCATGAAATGGGCAAAAGACATGAACAGACATTTCACCAAAGAAGACCTACACATGACCAACAAGCACATGAAAATATGTTCCCCATTACTGGCCATCAGAGAAATACAAATAAAAGTGACAATGAAATACCACCTCACACCAATCAGAATGGCTAAAATTACCAAGACAGGAAACAACAAATGTTGGAGAGGATGTGGAGAAAGGGGAACCCTCTTACACTGTTGGTGGGAATGCAAACCAGTGCAGCCACTCTGGAAAACAGTGTGGACGTTCCTCAAGAAGTTAAAAGTAGAGCTACCCTATGACCCAACAATTGTGCTACTGAATATTTACCCTAAAGATAAAGATGTAGTGAAATGAAGGGGCACCTACACCCTAATGTTCATAGCAGCAACATCCACAATAGCCACACCGTGGAAGGAGCCATGGTGTCCTTCTACAGATGAATGGATAAGAAGATGTGGTCTATGTATACAATGGAATATTACTCAGCCATCAGAGGGTGAATATGTACCATTTACTTTGACACAGATGGAACTGGAGGGTATTATGATGAATGAAATAATTGGAGAAGGACAATCAACATATGGTTTCACTCATAGGCAGAATATAAGAAATAGTGACAAAGACTCTAAGGCAAAGGAGGGAAACTGAGTGAGGAAAAATTAGAGAGGAAGACAAACCATGAGAGACTCCTAACTCTGGGAAACAAACGGTTATGGCAGTAGGGGATGGGGTGACTGGGGGACAGGCACTAAGGAGGGCACTTGATGGGATGAGCACTGGGTGTTATACTATATGTTGCCAAATTGAATTTTAATAAAAAAGCTTTTAAAAAATAAAACCTTATAACCTACATACTATAAAAAGGAAGTTAACGTATTTTGATTTTGTTTGTATACTGAGGTCATGACCTTGATCTTTCTTTCAATCTATTAACTTCAAGTAATATACAATACCTAGAGAATTCCATTAAGAGTATTCTAATATTTTTAATAAATTTTTGAGTGAAAATTATAGTGTTTGATCCATGAGGTAAAATCTAATGAAATGGTTATATAATAATAATTAATAATTGCTTATATTGACATCTGACTTTTAATCATGAATTCCCACTAAATACCTCCTTTGATCTCTACCTTGGTCCTGTTTGATAACATTATAAGATGATTTACAAGGGTGTAGTAATGTACTAGGTAACACGCCCAGATTCTGAGCCCAAGAATAGTGGACTTACTGAGATCCTGCTCTGACTAAAGCATATTCCAAGAGGCTTACCTTCTGCTAGAGAAAGAGATTCCATTTCAAAATATATTTAAAGAAATTCCTCTGAGCTAGCCCCCTACAGATTTTCACCCTGAAGGTTTGGAAACTTCTTCACAAAGTAGCAACAGCTTTGCTAACATAAATAAAGATGAAAGTTTTATTTTTTAATCCATTCAGAAAATCCTATTTCTGTAGAGTTATGTAAAATGAGTCATCTAATCCATGTCCCTGCTTCCATGTGAGATGATGCTATGACTAGTCATGTTTCAGATCATCAGAAGGATGTATGCACAACAAGATACCATATGTGTAGGCATTTGGATTAAATGAAGTTTACTTTAATGGGCTCTAGGGAGCCCAAAAAAATTCTAAAAGCTTTTAGAAAAGGAATTGTTATGTCTAAGACAGAGGCTTCATTTTTCTTTTTAATGTGACAATTCTAGGGCATTAAAAATAACAAATATAAATAGTGATCCTGGAGCCTAGATTAACTCTTATATCCTTTATGCTCTTTCTAGTAACTGAGATGCGATTACACTAATTTGCCTGTTATTACAGCCTTGGTCCTATTTGTTTTCAAGCTGGCCAGGTTATGAATCTAGTATCCTTGGTAATTTGTTTTTATATATTTGATGAATTTAAAATAACAAAATGTATATGGAAATAACCAATAGATGAGTGATTCTTTTTTTTTTAATTTTTATTTATTTATGATAGTCACAGAGATAGAGAGAGAGGCAGAGACACAGGCAGAGGGAGAAGCAGGCTCCATGCACCGGGAGCCCGACGTGGGATTCGATCCCTGGTCTCCAGGATCGCGCCCTGGGCCAACGGAAGGCGCCAAACTGCTGCGCCACCCAGGGATCCCCTAGATGAGTGATTCCATTAGGATCTCTGTTATATTTTCAGAAACATTCATTCTAAATTAAATATCATTTTAGTCTTCCCTTCCATATAATTTTATTTATTTCAAAGCACTTAACTGATATTGGATAATACAATTATACATATTGTATAAATATGTAATATACATATTATATATATATCATATACAAGTATATAAAATGCTTAATTTTTTTCTATAACATCTGTCTTCTCTACTAGAATATAAATCCCATATGGACCATAACTCTTTTGTTTGCTGCTATATTAGTAGCTCTTAAAAAGATTAATGTGACAGAGTAGGAATTCAATAAATACATAATAAATTAATAAATAGAAATTTAGTTCTCTTCATATCTCTAATTCCTTTATAGAAACAATTTTAACAACAACAAAAAAAGAAACAATGTTAACTATTTGGTGTGTAGCCTGCCCCGATTTCTTCCTTTGAATATATTTGTTATTACATTTAGTTTGCTTATTTTTAATGGCATCATTTTACCACTTGCATATTTTAAATTGGACATCCATTTAATTAAATATATTCACTTTTGTATTAGCATTTCTATGGGACAGACCTCTAAGGTGAAAATGCTGGACCAATATGAAATATGAATTTTAATACGTATTGAAAGAGTACTTTTAAAAACGTGGCAATTCATGCTTCCAAGAATAATTTAAGAAAATTAATATTTCACTACACTCCTCACTCCTAGGCAATTGTTCTTTAAAATTATTTGCCTGATACATGATGAATGGTATGACAACAGGTTTTAATTTTTACCTCCTTGTCTAGCAGTGAAGATAACCTATTTTCATATGACCGTTGGATAACTGCCGAAGTTATCTATTCCTCACAGGGATTGGAGCTATACCTTGGCCTTATTAATACCTAATTAAACTGAAAGTAGAGTATATAAGGTTTATTAATAAACTCTAGAAAGTTCAAATATGGCTGTTTGAGATGGTAAAATGAATATGCAGTAAAATGAATGTATATTAAAATTAGGAATAATCTCATGTAAATTGGAAGGTAAACAAATATGACATGAATTTGATAATATGTTCTGTATTAAAGAGTTTACATATGCATTTCCTTACTTTGACAAGTTAAACATTTGTATTTACTTCCCAGAATTATGATTTTTTTTAAAAGATTTAATTTATTTATTCATGAGAGACAGACAGAGAGAGAGAGAGAGAGAGAGAGAGAGAGAGAGAGGCAGAGACACAGGCAGAGGAAGAAGCAGGCTCCATACAGGGAGCCCGACACGGGACTCCATCCCCGGTCTCCAGGATCAGGCCCTGGGTGGCAGGTGGTGCTAAACCACTGGGCCACGAAGGTGCCCCCTATAATTTCAACTAATATGCAATAGTTGAGAAAAAGTATTAATCCCAAAGTGTCTTCAGGAGTGGATGTTTATTTAAGATGTTAGACATAATCACAAGTTAATTTCCTGATTGGTTGTTTTTTAAAGCTTATGAAATCAGACTTGGCAAATGCCTTCTGTTTTTGCTTTCTTAAGAATTTTTATAACACTTCAGCCTGATTAAAACCTTTTCCTCCACACCAGTCAAGAGAAATTGTAGTTTTATAAGATTATTGATTATATCTTACCACTTAAATTGAGAAAGTGTTTATCATTAATCTAATACATAATATTCTTACAAATGTTTTAACTGTTCTTGACTTTTTAACTGTGTGTTTCCAGGTGTTTCATGTTTCAGATAATTTCCAAAATGTATTTTGAGTTAATTTTCAATCGAGGTCTTATTGGCTTTAGGAGTTTATATTTCCTCTTCTTCCTCTTTTCTTCTGTATTCTTATTAAACAATACTTTCATTAAAGATTTTCTAGAAGGTAAAGGCTACTGATAAATATTACAGGTTTGTCAGTATGTTTTTGAAGTAGGGTCGTTGGTAAGTAACCAAATCTAAGTTTCTATTTTCTATACCTACAAATGGTTGATGGATTGGAAATGTCTGTGTAACATCTTTGTTTTTCCTTTTCCAAGTGGAGTTAATTGATTATTATAGCAATTCTTAACTAATGATCATTGTTTTAAGAATGTTTAAATACTGTCCTATTGTCCAGTTATTTATATTTCCCTCATTATGATTATTATGTTATCATGTTTAGGAACTATTTAAAAAGGCATAAAATTGGTGTATTGTAATGCATTACTAATAAAGACTTAAACAGAAGCTATTTTCCTTTCTAAGAGAATATTCTGTTGGAGAATTGTAGATAAGTCATATTGGTTCATAAAAGGTTTCAGGTCATTGATGTAAAGGTTATTAGATCAGGTTCAATAATATATTGAAGTATATTTCTGGAAAATGTTAATATTTACTTCAATTTTAATCATTTTGGACTGGTTGTGCAAATAAGATAAAGGGAAGAGGTCACATTTGTACTCCAAATCTTTAGTTCTGGATAAAATCCCTCTTACTCTAATATTGCAGTGTTTTCCAGTCATTTTACAAGTCTACACTTCACTTGATTTTCAAGGACTAACGACATCTGGTCATTGTCTCTAGTCATTTGCTTCTCCCCCTGTTGATCCCCCACTAAGTAGATATGATTAAATATCTTCCTGTCATGCTATTCCTCTTGAAATACAAATTATTCCACCTAACCTCCAAACCCTGACATATTTTCAAGGCTCCATCCATAGTGGGCAGGTACCAATCTCACATCTCTCTGCTCGGCCTTCACTACCACTAAAAGATTGTCTAATGCTAAATTAATACCATTTTTTTTCCTTTTTACTCATATCCTGTTATGAATTAGAATTTAACTAGTTTGCTGTGGGTATCTCATTTTTTGAGATTGTAAATGCAGAGGGGAAACTGGATGGGATCCAGGTCATTGGTGTTCATAATATCTGGCTGAATGGAAAAAAAAAAACCTGTAACTATGTATTATTTAATTATTTATACTACTGCTCAATTGCTGGGCTCTACACCTTGAAACTATTTTGGAAAGTATTCTGGGGAAAGTATTATAAAAACACATTATTTGATGCAATTAAGTTTAGATAAACCCAGAAGCAGAACAATAATATGGTCATTAATGGGGTTTGGACTATGCAGAAAGCCAGCATAAGCAGTATAAAAACCATTGTACTTAATTGCTTCTGGAAATAATAATAAATATTTTGAAACCTTAAAAAAAAAGTATAATGCTCACCATCACACATTCTTATTTTATTACAAAATAAAAATTAGATAATTCTCTGAGTAAAACACTTTAAACTGCTTAAGAGAAATTGAACAAAAATATCCCCATCAGACATTTATTAAATGTATAATTATGCAAAATTCTCTCCAATTATGATACATGCAGTATTGCGTTTTCTTTATGCTTTAAGAATTTATCATCAAAATGGCAAGGCTGGCATACACAAAGACCTAGTGAAAATACATTAAATAAGTAGAAATATAAACTAACAATTCAATTAATAATATTTTTGTATAACATAATATTTTAAAATTAGAACTAATTGCATAATAAAGAGGACAGGGTAGTAATACAGAGAATACAGGTAAAATATACTACTTTTCAAAGTATGTTTGCTTTGTTTTTTATTTATTACTATTTTTTTTAAGATTTTACCCATTTAATTGAAAGAGAGAGAGAGAGAGAGAGAGAAAGAACACAAGCCAGAGATAGGAACATAGGGAGAGAAAGAAGAAAACTCCCTACTTAAACTCCTTGATGAGTAGGGAGCCTGACGTAAGACTCAATCCTAGGACCTTGAGATCATGACTTAAGCCAAAGGTAGATGCTTAACTGGCTGAGCCACCCAGGTGCCCTGCTTTGCTTTTGAGAGAAAATTATTGTTCTTACTAAAATATATAGTCTTGGGTCATCATTTCTTTAGAACTTTGTCTTTTTTTTTTTTTGGTCTTTTTTCATTATTCTTTGTCACTCCCTCCCTTTCCTTCTGAAGTTTATTTGGTATAGTTTGAATTCTAATATTTCTTTCTTGGTACTTCTTGGTATTTGTTTATTTCATTTCATATATGCTTACATGAGGGGTTACTATAGAACTTCCATCTGTGCTGCTACAGAATGGGTAAATTGTTCTAGATTTCCTTCACTCATTTTCTAAGACCTATGGCCTTCTTTCTTGAGGAGCTGGGTAAAGTGTACCATCTACTTCCCTAAACTGAGTATTCAAGGACGTATTAGATAAGGCAATAGGGATAAGTCGGGGTAATCTGGAGCTCATCCTTTGTTAGCAAACTAAACTCTGGGACTTCAGCAAAATTTTATTAAATGCCCTATGAATAATTGTAAAGGACTAGCTTCTGTGTTGGTAGGATATCCAAAATATGCTGCTTTGTTTTTTGTAGTTCAAGTTATTAGGCATTTTCTCTTCTTGTTTGGTGGTTATATCTTTATATGTATATGAAAATTATATGTATACATATATGTATATATAATATAAAATGTATAAAGTTGATAATTTACTAAGAATTACAGTTTTATCTATACTTCTATAATTCTACACTTCTCAGTATGTATTATACATGTCTCTACATGGCTCATAATGCTTAGAGCATAATAATGATTTAAATGTAAATATGCATGCCACACACACACAAACCATATTGCTTTTGTATTAATATTTTGTATATACGTATATACCTGTGTGTATGCCATGTACATATGGCATATAATTGTTTATTTCTTATTGGATTAGGGAAAGCAATATTTGGGGACTTGCCTTTAGTCAACCATTTTTATCCAAAAGACAAGCAAAGCTTTTCCAACTGCCAGATTCTAGCTATTGGCAACATATAATTAAATCCTATCTTGAAGAAATAGTATATGGGATTTCTTTTACTATGATTCTGTTGATATAATCTAGAGTCATCTGCTGGAGCTAATAGATTTAAAACGTACAATTCTAATCAATAAACAAACATTAACTGGCATATTTGATATTCAATAATATAATAACCTAAGTAGTTTAGATCCTATATCTGAAAATAATAAGAAGAAAACATCCATGCACTGCACACACATTAGTGGCTTTGTTGTGTTTTGCTTTTTGGTAAAACTGCTTTATTTCAATTGCCATATTTGGAAATATATCTGATCTACACAAGCTGAGAGGAATTGGATGATATAAAACTCACATTTCTGATTGGTGGTAAGGAGTTGTGTCAGGTACTGGATACTTGAGATTTTCTATATTCAGAGAGGATTTCAATTTGTCTACATTATATTTCCCAATTATTTCCATCTTCCTTCAAAATATGTACATTACTCAAGCTAAAGGCAAAGCTATAATTAGCAAAGATAAAGATTAACAAGATTTTAGAAAAACAAAGATGACTTGCAGTACAAACTTTCTCCATTATAATTATAGTTTAGTGTTCTGGTCACTAGTGTATTTTAAAACAATTTTTGTAACAAATCATAACTCATGCATTTTAGTTAGAATTTAGCTGTAGAACCAGATTTCTACCTTCAAAATGACAGGAACTTTCAGGAGAATAAGGCATATTGATTTAGCACTGAAAATCCTTCTTATTTTAATCACTGCCACGTGATCTGTTCAGAAGCAGGGCTATGGCTTCAACCTGATACAAATGTCGTTGATTGGAGGCAAAGTAATGAAAGTTAAACAGGGTAGCAAGTTGTCAGCACTTATTCTCTCTGCTTCCCTCTATGTGTTGTACAAGGCCTCACGGCTCCAGTGTGGCTTATATAATGCTTACAGCTTAATAATGATTTAAGTGAGGACACTCACTCTCATACTCGGTCTTGATTTACTGCTTGAGCCAGGATAACTCCTTTTAGAATGTCTGGAACAGCAGGTTGTCCACTAATATGCATGGCAATGAGTTCTATTTTTAAAGTCACTGCTTCTCAGCAAGTGATAGGTTTCTCAAAAGATTCACAAGTAGAAGCATTGTCCTGCGGAAAAATCCTTCGCACGTTGCTTTTCTATTAACTCACAAGCAAACTAAAGTGTTGGAGGCTAACGTGATGGGATTCTGCTTCAAAAATTTCCAATGATACAGTGCAAGTTGTCCTTTGAAAAATAAGAATGCAAACTATGGTTACAAAATGAATGATTGACTTGTTTTCCCTGTTAGGAACTGCTTAAAAATTTACTGATCCAATTAAAAGAGTAGAAACTCTAGTTGCACTGCATAAAGTTGTTTTATATTTCTTAGTGGATAGTATACCACATGCTATCTTATACATAGTAGTCAAGACTTTTCCTTTGGTCAAGGTTTCTAATTATTAAACTTCCCATGCTCCCCCTCCCCTTCAAAAAAATTCTTTCTGGCTTGATAATGGTATATGCCAAATTGCTAATGGAAGGGGCAGTTTTCCTACAGCACACACACACACACACACACACACACACACACACATTCACACTAATGTATATACATATAAAAACTCAAATGTAGGTATGACTCAACCATACTCCCCAGTTCATGACTAGTTTCATTCCTCTGTAATAGGAAAAAATCTTGGGTCTACTTTGATTTTTCTTTTCCTTTCTAATTCATCATATTCATATTCTCTTCATCTTTATATATATCTACTTTAATCTGGCTACTATATGTGAATGATTATGAATATGTTATATAAACTATGTAGGGTTGGCTTTGGTACATGAATTTAATGTATATAAATTGTGGGGGTTATCCTTAAGTTTGCTTTCTGTGTCTTAGCTTTTTTCAACACAGATCTATCCATTTTGTTACATATCAGGGATAACATTCCATATGCTTAACAATTTATGGCACCAGCACCAAACAATCAAAATTGATAGTGGCAGCAAACAATAGGTGAAGCCATCTATCCAGGTGCCTCCTGGCTGGATATCAGATTCATGGAATGGGCTCTGTGCAATTTCAATAAGGACTGTCATACTGCATTACAGAAATTTGGTTTTATATGTTACAACTATCTCATTTCAATTTTTAAATCATCTTTTCACTCTTAGTGAATCTGTGAATGAACAGAATTTTTTAATGGCTTCGTGGTCCCTTTACGACTTGTCTTATTGTGTGTCATTTAGAATATCTTCTCCAGCTCTGAGGACCTTTAAAGGTCATAGGACCTTTATTTTCTTCTGAAAAAAGGATATTTTTGCCTTTCAAATTTAAAAATTAATCAATTATAAATTGATGTGTTTGTATGGTGTGAAGAAAGTCTGATTCCAGTATTTTTTTTTCATCATTCAATATAAAGTAAAACCTCTCCCCAGTGATCTTCAGTGCTAGTTCTGTCATAAATAAAGTTTCCCTTGATGTGTGGTGTTGTCTTGCTCTTTAGGAGGGAACATTGACAATGCCTCACCATTAAGCGTAATACTTGGTGTTGTTGCTGAAGCCATCACATTTTAAAAGTAAGGACTCTGTTTGGATGTAAAATTTCTCCCTACCTATAATTTGCTAAGAACTGTAGTTTTATCTTGACCATTAAATTCAGTCATTTCTTTTTCTATTTCAATTGGCCTGATCACAGAAGTGTTGCCTTTATTAACAGAGTGAACTTTAGTGAATGTTTTTCTAATGTTAAACAACTTCCATCTTGGGAACAAACTCAATCTTAACTTTGACAAAATACAGTATCTTTTTATATATTGCTGGACCAGGTCTCCTAATTTTATCTTTAGTATTTTGGCATTAATATAAATTAATGAGATTTGCTTTTCACGTGTAATCCTTATCAAATATGGATGTCAGGTTTATGTGAACTCCCTAAAATGAGTTTTAGAATATGTTTTTTTCTTTATTCTACACCCTGGATTAGTTTGAAGATCACTTGGATTATATTTTGCTTCACAATTTTATTGGTCACATTGGTAAAACCATCTCACTTAGAGCTTCCCTTGTAAAGAGTTTAGAATATGTTAGATATTGTCACTCTATTGTTCAAGTCTCTTAAACTTCCCTTCATACATTCCATTTTCCTGCCGTGATTTTTTTCTGGATAGATTTTTTTCAAAACTATCTTCCATTTGACGAAATTTTTGTTGTATTTTCCCAGTCTACTACTTAACCTCATTCCTTTAACTTTGGATTTCAAACATTTCACTATCATAATTCCTAGATGGTCTCCCAAATGTCTCTTTCTAAAACTATTTTATGACCCTATTATATTTTTGAAGTACTTTAGAAATAAAGTATTTTATTATATTCTGGTTCTGGAAACTGCAATATCTAAAGATTTTATAAATCTTCAACCTCTCTCTCTTTTTTTGCTGTGGCTTGTTAGGAAGTAATAAGAGTATTTTCATGTCTCTGCATAGACACAGGCTTTCTGAGCACAGAAAACTGGAACCTATGTCTTGGTATAAGCCTAGGAAGTTAAAAGATGATAAAATAGAGACCCTACAGAAAGACTGCCTCCCCAAAAGCATACATTTACATTTTTAAGAGGGACTTCGGAGATAATCATTAACACACCAAATGATTTGTTTTTTTCTTTGTTTGCTTGCTTATAGGAAGATTGTTTCTCTCCTTCTCTTAGTTGATAAGGTCAGCTATCCTATATATACTCTCAGATTCTGAATTTGGGGTACTTCTCCTATATCACCTTCATTGGTATACATTCCATGAATAACCATTCATATCTCATTACATAACTTTGAAAGTAGAAAATATAGAATAGGCAAATTATATTTTTACTGCTGTAATAATAATAGTTTACCTTGATTGTGAAATCTAATAAAGGCAGTAGGTGGAGAAGATATTTCCAAATGACATATCTGATAAAGGGTTTATATCCACAAATCTATAAAGAATTTCTCAAACTCAACACCCAAAAAACAAATAATCTGTTTAAAAATGGGCAGAAGACATGAACAGGCATTTTTTCCAAAGAAGTATACAGATGATCAACAGACACAAGAAAAGATGCTCAATATCACTGATCATCAGGGAAATGCAAATCAAAACTATAATGAAGTATCACCTCACACCTATCAGAATGGCTAAAATCAGCATCACAAGAAACAACACGTGCTCACAAGAACATGGAGAAAGCATGTTGGTGGGAATGCAAAGTGGTGAAGTCACTGTGGACATCATTATGGAAGTTCCTAAAGAAACATAAAACTAGAACTATCCTTTGATCCAGAATTTGGACTACTGGGAATTTACCCAAAGAATACTAAAATACTAATTCAGAGGGATACATGAACCCCTATGTTCATAACACATTATCCACAATAGCCAAATTATGGAAACAACCTAAGTGTCTACTGACTCATGAATGGATAAAAAAGATGTGGCATATATACACAATGGAATATTACTCAGCCAAAAAGCTGAATGAAATCTTTCCATTTGCAACAACATGGATATAGTTACAAAGTATTGTGCTAAGTGAAATAAGTCAGTCAGAAAAAGGCAAGTACCTTAAGATTCCATTCATATGTGGAATTTAAGAAATAAAACAAATGAGCAAAGGGAATGAAAACAAAGAGGGGGCAAATCAAGAAACAAATTCTTAATTATAGAGAACAAACTGATAGTTATGAGAGAGGTGGTGGGTGGGCAGACTGGTTAAATAGGCAATGGGGATTGAGGAGGCCAGGTGTTATGATGAGCACCTGGTGTTGTAGAATGTTGAATCAGTACATTATAAGCCTGATACTAATATTACACTGTGTTAGCTAAATGGAAAGTAAATAAAAACTTTAAAAAATAAAACTTACTAATGACCTGTGATGTTTTCACTGCAAAACTCTCAAAAATCTGTACAAATTCTTTTGGTTTGAGTAAAGGTGAACTACACAGAAAATTGTTCTTTTTTACACATTCTCGAGGTATTATTTCTAGTGATATAATTGTAAGCAAATGGTTAAACTTTCTCTGCTTTGGTTTTCTCAGCTATAATAGTCAAATAAAAACATTTTATGTGATTTTGCCTAAATAACAAAAATAATATTAAACATATAAATATAGAGCCTAAAGATAATTAGTGATCCATTAATGTTATTATAAATATTCTACTATGTTAAAATTTTATCATTTAACTTTAAAACATCTAATTATGAGAACTACTTAGAAACGTTTGCCAAATGTTTCAGGTTATCTTTCCATCATAAAAAGAACAAGATAATTTATTGTAATCAACTATTATTTGCACAACATTCTTCAAGTCACCATAGACATGAAAAATATAAGATTAATCCCCTGTCTGCATGCTTCTATAATCCAGATGGGAGATATGGCATATGCACGTAAAGAGAATAAACAACAATCTAAATCAACTATGGTCCTTTAAATTAACAGAGATGGTCATGAGAACTACAACTTTTCAGAGGAATGAGAAGTGAATATAAACTGGAGTTGCTGAGGAAGGTTTAAAAGATAATTCAGACTCTTAGAAACATTGTAGTTAAGTTCTTACATTATAAGATAGAATATTATGTACAGATAAAATGGGAAAATTTACAGATAACTTTTTAATCTCTAGAACAACCATTAGGTTTGGCTAAAATTCAGTATGGGAGCATAAAAATAAAATATATAAAGGTGCAGAATACTGGAAAGAAAGAAGAGGAAGAGAAACAACAAACGAGTAAGATAAATATAAAACAAGCATTTATGCCAGATGTATAGCCAACCGTATCTGGAATTGCATTAAATATAAAAGGACTTAACTCAAATTCAGATATTATAAAATAGAATAAAATAATACTCAACTGTATGTTGTCTAAACACACATAATCACACACATTTTAAATACAAAAAAGGATTTGAAATTAATTTCCAATAACTTTATTAAGAAAATTTTAAATTCCAACAAGAGACACCAAGACATATAACCAAATAGGAAGCCACACTATGTTCTTAAGAGATAAAACTCAATATCATAAAGATCTCAGTTCTCACTGAAGAGAGATAAAACTTGATTTTAACTTAGGTTGAGTCTACATTTCATATGAAACTGGTTTTAATTTCTGAAGGGTGTAAAGAAGATTTTTAGCTAATAATAAGTAGACTTGTTAAGAATTGTGAAGACTGAGATTTTTTCCGACTTGCAAACTGACAAATGAGTTACCAGAGCTTCAACATTCTTGCAGGAAACACAAGAATCCTGAGCTCAGAAACAAAATTGGGTGCTATCACACACAATGATAGCAGTTGTTAAATTATTTATGTTTCTTTGTACCAGAACTCTCCTTCCCAGAGGGTAACAGGAGGAGGACCAGATGACAAATGCATAAACATTTGGTTACATTATAGAAGAGAAAGTCTGGCTTAAGAAAAGAGGAATAATTTATAATGGGCCTTCAACTTGCCTAGACTGTGTTCTGAAGGGAAAAAAAAAAAAAAAAAAAAAGCTTTTTTAACTAAGCAGGAAGGCTGCCTGTCCTTTGCTTCACAGGAGGACCCTGTGCCCATCTTCTAAGCCTGTGCTATATAAGCATCTAGAATATATGAGCTGCTTTTCATTCATATTTTAAACCTTTTTTTATTTTGAAGTAATTTTAAACGTACAGAAAAGATTTACCAATTGTCAAATTCCTACATTTACCTTCTCTATCTCCTCTCCCACCCCAACCTCTTCCTTCTCCACCTGCCCCTTCATCTGATCTATCTCTTTTTCAGCCAGTTGAAGGTAACTTGAAGACATAAGGTTTTATTATCTCTTAACACTTCAGCATATATTTCTTTGTTTTTAAATATTTATTTATTTGAGAGAGACAGAGTGAGCGCACACGAGGGAAGTGGAGGGACAGAGAGTCTTAAGCAGACCCTGTGCTGAGTGCAGGCCCAACATGGGGGATCCCACAATCCTGAGATCACAATGTGAGCCAAAACCAAGAGTAGGATGCACAACAGTATGCACCACCCAACTGCCCTAACACTTTAGTATATATTCCTTAAAAATCACTGTATAATCATATTCCAGTAATTGAATTTACATTTGTAAAATACTACTTTTAATACCCAGACTATTTGATTTCTTCAAATGTTACAATAAAGTCTTTTGTGGAACCAAGAGCTAATCCAGGATCACATAAAGCATTTAGTTATTCTGTTTCTATAATCTATTTCAAAATATATTTTGGAAATATATTCATATTATGAAATATAACATCACTTCTATTTTAGTGCTCTGACCACTGCCACCATCATTTTCCTATAATCTTTCTTAATTTTGTTTTTATTTTTTTTCTTAATTTTAAATACTTTTATTTCTGACAGAAAATTACTAATATTTGTATTGCAATTTTATACAAATTTTAAATGAGGTCTATTATTCTTGGGTTATTTTAACATAACAAATATTTTGTACAATCACGTAACTAACATATGTGCCAAAAATAATTGATCATACTTTGGATTCATGCAAACACAAATTATTTCCTTTCAAATTTTTCCCAGAATGATGTAGCAAAATATGTTAGCAGGGTTTAATAAAATTTACACCTGAATGAATTTATCTATGAACTTTCAAAAGATTCAAATTATATGAAATATTTAAGTACAATATAAATAAGAATTATACAGTAGGACTGAAATAGCATCTGAAAAAGGCCTCTTCTTAAATACACAATATTGTTTTTCACTTAAGAATACACTATCCTATAATTTACCCATCATACTGCTACAGAGAGGAAAAAGAAATTGCTAATACTAAGACACTCAGCAAAGTAAACATGCGTATACTGTTTGTAATACTTATAAGTTAACCAAGTATAAAATTACCTTCATGAGGGGTTGAGAGCAACTACTCTAATATCCTAATGAAATGTTAAAATTACTGTTCTATGAAGCTTTCCCGTGATCACAGAAAAATACACACACACACACACACACACACACACACAAAATGAAGGTAGATTTCTTTTTTGTTTAAGCCTGTGAGTATAATAATTGGGGAAATTCAAGAAAATTCAATTTTTTAGTGAAGCTTGAGGAAAATGAAATCTCATTTAGATATTTCAATATATATTATTCTCTCCTACAGACACGATGAAGATCAAAAGAAATAATACTAGGTTTTCAGGTGAACAGGACAAAATGGAAATATACTTCTTTCCCTAAAACACTGGAAAAGTGAAGTTTTCCAGCAATAGAGATGTTTTATCCAAGCCTAACAAGGTGATCATGAGGCTTTAGGGGACAGGGAAAGAAAAGGTTTTACCTTGCGCCCCTCAAAGAGAAAAAATTCAAGCCTAGTTTTATAGGATAGACTATATGTATCAGCCTTCCACTGTCACCAGCAAGACTACATGATTGACCCCAAGACCAGATGTTTAGTGTCCAACTGCATGTACCCACTGAACTTTGTTTCACATTTCCCTTAGGTTCTTCTTTCTAACTTATCTTTTAACTCAGGCAAAAGACTCCACTGATTGTCAAAGCATCCCCAGATAGACACTGAAACTACCCCCCAAAAGCAATAACAACTGCCCTGACAAAGAGCTCCTGAAGCTCAAACCACCCAAACTATTTGAGCTTAACCACTGACTCATACCTGCACAGATGGACCATGGAGTGACCAGTGACCCATGGTGTGGCAAGAGCTACCTCTACCCCATTGTAATACTAAAATCTTGGCCCAAGGAGGAGCATAACCCTCATTTACATAATCTACAACACATACATAGGCATGTTTCCATAAGATACACGGATGACTTTATGCCTGCCACTGCATACAATGATGAACCCTAAATAAAAGGAACCCATTCACCCCTGCTCAGGAAGTCACAGCTTTGGACGTTATTCCCCATGATGTCCTTATGTGCTGCAAATAAAGTTTCCTTTGTGCGACATCTCCACCATATGTAGTCTCTATCTGTGATTTACCAGGGAGTGAACTCAAGGTTTGTTTGGTTACAACATCATGAGCCATTGAACTGATGCCTTAGAAAAGTGAGGACTTTATACTGGGGAGACCAGAAATCACACCTTGTTTTTGTAAGGCCAAGTCTTATAACTTGTATAAGCTTCAGACTCTTTAACTTTGAGAAGCAATTTTTTGAGGTACATTAAAGATTAAATGATCCATGTAGAAATACTTTTTAAGATATTTAATGTATGATATTAAAATTCCTTGAAATTACTTAGTTGTAGCTAATTCTTCTTGCTAAATTCATACACAGAAAAACCTTCAAATAGGATAGAAATCTGTAATTATGAATGGGGGAATATTGAAACAATATACAGAAAAAAAATTTGACCCAATAAAGAACAGTGACAGTTATTATCTCTTCTATCCAGGATGAACTCTACACTGAAACCGTTCCCTCTACCCAAGCCTGCTCACACTGTTTCAGAATGAACATGCCACCAATAAGCAGAGCCTTGCAGTTCTGTCCTTTCTCCAACTCCTTGCCTGCTACACTCAGGCCTCACCCCGGCCAACATCATCATTGGGAATTTACTTACCTCTCCAATTTTAAAGATTTTTTCAATGTATTCATGAGAAACACAGAGACATAGGCAGAGGGAAAAGCAGACTCCTTATGGGGAGCCTGAGGCAGGACTCAATCCCAGGACCCCAGGATCATGACCGGAGCCAAAGGTAAATGCTCAACCACTGAGCCACCCAGGTACCCCTCTATGTCTCCAGTTTTAATCTCCAGTGTTGAAACTCTGATCATAACTTTCTGTATTTTATTTTTCACTTTTTCTTATTCACTTATTCTTCAATTCCATCTTGATATTTATACTATGATATCACATTTTTCTACTAGTATATCAGTCTGTCCTGGTCTCTGTCTAATTTCAAACTAGCTCAGGTCCCATGATTGGGCATCGAATTGCTCTACTATAATCATCCTTTACTCTCTTATACCTCTATCCTTCAAAACATTTATGAGCCAAAATTCCAGCCCCCATTTTACCATTCCTTCAACCAAATATCTTACATTTTCCACTACCAATTTTATTTTTCTAAGACTAAGAATTGCTCTGGTTCTTTTGAAACATCAGCAAGAGAATCTTCCTTTTGGTTGGTTTTTCTCAAGAGCTCTATTTTTCTTAGGATGAAATCCCTACACCTTTTACCTCAATAAGTCCTACTCCTCTCTTTAGACTCAACTCAGCATTCATTTTACCCAAAAGTCTCACATGAACAGGGACACATGGGTGGCTCAGCAGTTGAGTGTCTGCCTTTGGCTCAGGGTGTGATCCCGGAGTCCTGGGATCCAGTCCCACATCGGGCTCCCTGCATAGAGCCTGTTTCTCCCTCTGCCTGTGTCTCTTCCTCTCTGTCTCTCTCATGAATAAATAAAATTAAATTTAAACACACACACACACACACACACACACACACACACACAAAGTCTTACATAATCATCTCTAGACAGAAGGCATAACTCATGTCTGCTCCCATGGCTATTTTTTATTATTATTTTATGTCTTATTTGAATTACCACAGAAGTAGATATTCAGACAAGGATTCAAGGGCAGGTTGTTTATTTGGGAGGTAATCCCAAGAAATACTAGTAGTAGATTGGCAAAGTGAGACAGGGAAGAAAAGGAATTAATAAAGATACATTATTTTTGAAGTTATCATTGTGGGTGATTAAAGCTTAATTCCACTTGGAAACCTTGAAAGCCAATGTAAAACATACAAATAGAGTTATTCAACTCCAATCATTCATTGATAGACAGCTCCTTGATGGAAACTGTTAATTCCCTGGCACTTCTGACCTGTCCCTCACCCATGTGGCGTAGGCTCCAGCATCCAGAAAGTTACACCTTAGAAGTAGCTGGAGGGAATCAGGCTCTCATCCAAGGAAATTGTAAGTTATAAAGGAAATATGAGTAAGGTACTGAAGTATCTACTACATATATTTACCATGATCTATCATAATTACTTTTTGTGAATGTCTTCTAATAGATTATGAAGCTCCTTGAAGGAATATATATATGATTGAATGTCTGTATCTGTATCTTTACTTTCTTATCACCTAGTTAGGTAGTCATGAAATAAATATTTGTCACTTAATTAAAAAACAAAATGTTAAAAAATATATTCAACTCTTTAGGCCCTACTGAGTTTAGTACCAATAATACATTAAATATTGGATTATTTCTAAAACTATTATTGATTAGAAAAAGCATTATATTATGAATACAAATATGCTTAAGAAATGGTACAAAAATGAGTCTCAGAGACATCTGGAAATTCACTTTTATTTCAATAAGGAAAATATGTAAGACTTTGGTGCTTTACGTATTTTAAAAGAGATCTAGTTATTTCCGAAACTTGTTTTCTTTTACTAATCATTTCAGATGATTGATAAAGAAATTATGGTCATGGCCTTCACATGATGCTGTGCTGCAAAATGCAGAATAGTTCATAATCAAAGGAAATCCATCCTACATTATTTTATCTGTCTAAAGACTATGGAGAAGAAAAGCTTGGACTTTTTTTCTACTCAAATAATATAAAGAAAGAATGCATTCTAACACAGATCTTGGTACATTATATATCAGAATTAAAATAAAAAGATGTCATATTTTCAGAATGGAACTTAGAATCTCTTTTGCCAGCTAGTCAAGAGACCAAGAAAAAGTGTCCAAGTGGGAGTGCAACATTTAGTGGAAATTACAATGCCTCTATTTAGTCATGATCCATGTAGAAAGTCAGAAATATCTCATATCATTCAACAAAGTTTAAAACTTTGTATGTATAGGTCAATTATGAAAATAGGAGAATAATGCTTCTACTCTAGCTTCTGAAGAATTCTGACTCTTGGTCAATTTAACCTTTATGCAGGAAACCCAGGTCTCCAGTTCAGCCTAATATCATGCAAATTATAGGAAAAGCGTTTTTTAGATAAAATGAATGGATTGGGGGTTGGTGAACAAACATGCCAAAGTGGCTTAGTTGTGTTCTATGCATTAATTCATTTGCACCTATAAAATGCAAATGTATACTGATTTAGTCTAGAAATGAAAGTACCTTGCATTTCTGTATGTTAGTTTATACTGGATCGGCGCATTATTTAAACAAATGAGTGAGGTGTCAAAATAAGCTACTAAAGAATGCCAGATGGCCCTGACTCATCTTCTTCTAGTTAATTCTTGTCAGTAATAAGATAATTTGAATAAAATAAATTATTCCCCTTAAAAACAAAACTTATCCAACATGTAAAATAAACATGGATTCAGTGTTTATTGTGCCCAAACAGATTTCCTGGCAAAGAAAAAATAATTTTATTCATGTACATAACCACAGCAGTAAAAGAGACATATGTTCTTATTTAGATGTGTTTGTGAGAATTATGCATGAAAACATCTCATTCATTAACATTGAATGTTAAAATATCCAAAGGAGAGTTGTTGTTGGTTTTTTTTTTTTAATAAGAAATTTCATAAGATAGGAACTGAAAATTAGGACAGTTTCCTAAAATCTCAATTGGGTACATTCCTCCAGCTTACATCAATGCTATGAATCCGTTAATAAAAAGCAAAGCAATAAAAATCATTCCTGACATAGCAGAATGTGCCTCAAATAAGAATACCTTCATAGGTAGACAGGCAAGTAAAAAAGACATTTCTCTAAAGTGTTTAGAAACAATCTTTCCACTAAACTTGCAAGAGTTTTGCTTTCAAATGTGAATTTCCCTCTCTATTTTTATAGAAGGCAGTTCTACAGAGTATAATATAAAGACCTTTTTACTAGGATTGATGAGACATGCTTAAGGCCTCACTATACATCAGAAGTTAAATATCTTTGGGCCAGACTTTGAATGTTTTAAGGTCCTTTTAAGAAAATATAGAATGATAATTTTGTCATGTTTAAATCATTGGTTTATTCTTATAATTCAAGTGATTGATATAAAAGCACTTTGCATTATAAATGAAGAATATAGTTTTCAATGTGGACATTTTATATAACCTCTTTTGAAGCATGTAAAAAGAGAGCTGAATAATACATGCCGTATTCATTTATGCAATGACAAAACATTGTGAAGATGTCAGTTTCACAAATACCAATTTATACATTCAAAAAATAGCAAGCAAAAATTTTTTTGAGGAATCTGACAATCTTTCCAAAATGTGTTTCAAAGACTAAAACCCACTGATAGCTAAGTCCTTTTAAAGAGGGTGCACCCCACTGTTACAGAATTTTTATTTAGTAGTGCCTGCAGTTCTTGGTCACATAGCCTCAAAGAATAAAGAGCTAGACCAGATGAACAGTGGTGGGTAGCAGGGCAAAGTTTATTTGGGACAAAGTCCCAGAGAAGAAGGGGGCTTGAGAGAATTGCTGTGTTGGCATTCAAATCTAGGAGTTTTAGGAGCTCTTTTTCAGAACGATCTTGAGCATCCTGAGTGTGGGCCTCCTGTGGATTGGCTGCTAAGGTTTGCCAATCAAGGCTTTGATCATGCACCTATCTACCTATGCAGTTATTGTTCATATGTTAATTGCCTTTTGGGCAGACATCTGGAGACTAACTGCCTCAGGTTGTGATAGTGATCAATATTTTATGGTTGTTTTGTTTCAGGATGTTTTGCAAAAGTCACTTCTGCAGAGGCTGCTAGACAGGATGCTAATGTGGTCTTGTTTAAGATGCAAAAAAGGATGCTAGTAGTTTTTTCTTAGTTGTCAGCTCCTGTTTTCTTGTTGGGGACCCTGGCCCTGACTACCTAATTGTCCGACTAACTTCTAACATCATGAACTATCCCTAGATCTTTGGAACAGAAATCGGATTTCTGAAACAGACCTGCATTTAAATAAAAACTTTGATATGACAAAGGTGACCATATAATCCAATGGTACATGGTACCGGGAAAGCCAGCTAACTAGATAAGAAAAATGAAGCTGAATCCCTGGCTAATCTAGATCCTGATAAATTAAGGACCTAAATATAAAGAGTAAAACTATAAAGTCAAAGAAGAAAATTCAGGACACTATCACTGTGAGGTAAGGTAGGAAGGGAAGCCTCAATAGGATGTGGAAAGCACTCACTATAGGCAAAACACTGATAAACACCTGTTGAAAGTTTAGCTAAGTTACTCCATGTTATTGCTGCTTTAACATCCATTTTGTTTGGCTAAGCAGCCTTCAGGGACCTTAAACTGACACTAGATCCCTCACATTAAGTGCATGCCATGGATAGCAGCCTGGAGAGGCACAAGCAAATGTTAAGTTTCTGATAGGATTTCTCCAACAGCTCTTTGGTCTCCCCTGTCTCCCAGTGTTTTCTCCTTATGGGCCTCTTAGATAAGACCCTCACATGGCTTACCAAAACCTGTTCTTTTCGTTTAAATTGGTCAATCTGGCCTTAGCCCAAGAACCCCAAAGCACTTTATCCACAGATCCTAATAAAGGCAAATGTCCCAGATCCTGTCTTTCTCTGTTTGTACTCTGCCTTGACTTGTGTGGCCCTTTCAGGCATGCTGGGTATTTTCTTCAAGGCCTATGATAAATTCATAACACCAAAAATGTATTTAATGAAAGATACCACAAATGTATGTACCAGACCTGATGATACTCTGGGAGAAGATATTTAAGATGCTAAAACTAGTAAATCATTAGTATCTCGAATACATCAGAAAAGTCCAACAAATTAATGAGAACGTGATGAGAACAAGATTTAAAATGGCAAAGCAACAGAACTGGAGTTTTAAGATTTATTTATTAGAGAGACTGAGAGAGAGAGAGAGAGAGAGAGAGAGAGAGGAGAGCAAGTACATGAGTAAGCATGAGTGGAGAAAGGGGAAGAGAGAGAAAGAGACAAGGATCCTGGAACAGACTCTTGCTTGAGCATGGAGCCTGACATAGGGCTAGATCCCAGGACCCTGAGATCATGATTTCAGCCAAAATCAAGAGCTGGCCGCTTAGCTGACTGAACCACCCAGATTTCCCAGGAACTAGAATTTTCACAGAAGAGATAGCCCAAATGATTTCAAAGTCATTAGAAATTAAACAACAAGAGAAACTAAATTATCAAGTCAAATTAAATTAAAACAACAGTAAGATACCTTTATATACCTATAATGGTAAGAAGAGACCTATCAAACATATAAACTTATTAAACTGGATAAGGAAGAAAATAGGAGTCAGGGACAAAGATCAGAAATAAAAAGTTTTTAGTGACAAAAAATAGCATATAAAAACTGAAGAATATACTAATAATTTATTTCTCTGCCTAAGAACTCTCAAAGAAGAAAGCACTAAGGATTTACTTTTAATATATAGAGTAATGACAACATGAGTGTCCATCTTTTAAAAAAATTACGTATATTTTGGAAAGTGCTTGGTGATAAAGAAATTCAAGAAGGTAGAAAGTGATGCATAAAGAGGAAATAGGACAAGATCATCTCTAAGTAAGAGTTTTAACTTTAACAACTTTAATGAATTTGAGAATGTGGCTAAGCTGGTAAGCATGCTACTGACCTCAGTAACTGAGCAACAACATGGGGATGATACAACATTGCCAGTCCAGTCCTCATCACGCCTGCCATTTCCTTTAAATCACTCAGTATTGATGATGTGATACAAAGCAGGCGTCAATTTCTTTGGCTTCCAGGAAGAATCAGTTGTATAACCAACAATGCATAGTCTAGGGTTGCTCAGCTGTCATGATACCAAGAAGCACTTTCTAGGGAGGTCATCAGCTATTACATAAGGGAAGGTCATGCTCCAGAGGTGGCTGATATGAGCTTTACTGAAATCCCTGACTTGATCAACAAATGCTTAAAAAAAAAAAAAAAATGAAATGGGCTCTCATTAGTAAGATTCATTATGCTGAAATAGACTCTATTTCGCCTTTAATTAAGTATCCAACAGTTTACAGAGTTGGCTTTATCCCAAAATATTTCAGCATTATGGTGTTACATGGCACTGTGTTCTGGCACTGGTTTTTATTTCTGATAAGATGCCATTGATGAATCATGGCTCTGGAATGTATGTGTCTGCCTCATAAAGATGTTATCAGAGTACCTGAAAGGGTGGAGAGTTTGGACTTTTCTGTTGCCTGGACAGGTTTATGAACTGCTCTGTGACCACTTTCTCATAGATATTTGTCTAATACATAACTGTATGTAAGCTGATTTTGACCTGAGGTTTTGCTCATTACAACCTCACAGAAAGGTTGTGGGGGATATAAAATTAAGAGTAGTTAAGTGGATAAATGTGATAAAATATTCCACCAGAGCAAGTTTAATATAATATAAACTCAGCATTTTTTGGATTTAGCCACATGAAAGTATGAGTTATACAGTTAAAGGAATTTCAGAGTTGTAGGGAACTGAAAGCAAATGTAAGAAAGTAGAAATAACAATCTGGCTATTCTTTCTGGAAGCATAATGCAAAGAGTAGGTTTGTCCATCCTGCATATTCTCTTTGTAATGCCTCAATTAAGAGCTACCTGGAACAGTCTTCCCCCACACTTTTCTCCTAGGGAAAGAGGCTGCATCCAAATACAGCTTCCCATAGAAACTGATTCCTTCCCCCAAGCAGGGAAAGTCTCTTGTGCCCTCAAGGACTCCAGGTGCTAAGCATCATGCATTCCCACACAGCTCCTGTTAACAGACTAGTATCCAAATCTACATAACCTAGTGCCAAACAGTTTATTTCAAAATTGACAAAGTACTTTCGATTGTATGATAAAGATCAAGGCAGGCCCAAACACACCTCTATCTGGTATTAGGGAAGAATGAGAGATCTTTTTTTTTTTTTTTTAATGAATTCTAGCCATGTACAATTTTACTTTCAAAATAAAAACTCTACCTCACCACAGACCATGCTGCGGAGGAGTTCCAGGAACCTGATACTCAACAGGCGACAATGGGAATTGTTGCACAGAATGGGTATGAGAGTATTAGGTAAGCGATATAAAATGAAAATTGAGTCAAAGGAGGTTTTGTAGTTGAAAGAAGTTTGATAGTTGTTTTATGGGGTAAAATAGACCTGAAAATATTTGAATGCTAATGGAAGGTGAAATGAGAATGAAGGCTAACGAGAAAGTGAAAGATGTTGAAGAGCATAGAGGTAGAGGATAATCAATAGAGGAAAATCCCTGAGTAAGACAGAGGGCACACTATTCAGGACTCAAGTTGGAGACTCAACAGTCACAGGAACAGCTCTCCTACTGCATCAAGAGGTAGGCTGGTTGCCAATACTAAGAGCTGGTTTGTAAGACTTCCTTATCTTTAAATCTCATACATTCTTAATCAGTATCTATTGTTCTCTCTAATTGGGCAAGATTAAGCTATGTGATGTCCTAATTATTGTGGTCAGGACACATGCCTCTCACTATTCAACCTATGACTGACTTCCATATCTATCCCTAAATCAATCTCTCCAGCAAGGAGTATGGGAAATACACTTGGATTAGTTAGGGCAACACTAATTGTTGTAATAAACATAGTTCACAAAAAATTGACATTTATTTCTAGGTACTAAAGGGTTCAATATGAATTTTTTGTATTGTTGGGTCTCTCTTCTGAGTAATGACTTAGGGATTCTAGCTCTTTTGTGTTTGTGGCTCCACTATCTTCTGGCGCAGTCTTGCAAGGTTGCCTGTGACCAAACTATTAGAAAGAGAAAGAAAAGTCAAGAACTGTAATGAGAAAAAGAAGGTCATTATGTAGGGATATGATGGTTGATTCATCAAGAAGATATAACAATTATAATTCTATATACACACCAAATGTCAGAGTACCTAAGGGTAGAAAGCAAATATAACAGATCTGAAAGGAGAAATAGACATAAATGCAATAACAGTGAAGACTTTTTTTTTTTTTAAGATTTTATTTATTGGGGCAGCCTGGGTGGCTCAGCAGTTTGGTACTGCCTTCAGCCAGGGCATAATCCTGGAGACCCTGGGTCAAGTCCCACATCAGGCTCCCTGCATGGAGCCTGCTTCTCCCTCTGCCTGTGTCTCTGCCTCTCTCTCTCGAATAAATAAATAAGATCTTTTTAAAAATATATTTATTTATTTAATTAACAGAGCAGAAGTAGGGGGGATGGGAGGCAGAGGAAGAGGGAGAAGCTGATTCCCTGCTAAGCAAGGATCCAGATGCAGAGCTGAATGCCAGATCCCTGAGATCATGACCTGAACTGAAGGCAGACTCTTAACTAACTGAGCCACCCAGGCATCCCAGTGGGAGACTTTAATAGCTCACTTTCAATAATGAATAGATCATCCAAACGAAAAAAATCAATAAACAAACATTAAACTTGAGCTATACCACGGATCAATGTACCTAACAGATATACACAGAACATTCCATCCAGCAGCAACAGAACACACATTCTTGTCAGGTGCACATGAAACACTATCCAGGATAAGTAATATCTTGAATCACAAAATAAGCCTTAGCAATGGAAAGAAGAATGAAAATCATACTATTTTTACCTAGCAGATGGTATGCAACTAAAAATCAGTAACAGGATGAAAACTGGAAAATTCACAAGCACGAGGATACTAAACAACATGCTCTTGAATAAACAGTGGGTCAAAGAAGAGATCAAATTGGAAATTAAAAATAAAAAGTCTTCAAACACACAAAAATGGAAATACAATATAAGAAAATCTATGAGATGCTGCAAAAGCAGTTCTAAGATGGAAATTTATAGCTATAAATTCATTAAAAGAAAAATGTTAAATAAACAATGTAACCTTACATTTCAAGGAACTAGCAAAAAAAATTAAGCTCAAGTTAGCAGAAGAAAAATAAAGATTACAGCAGAAATAAATGAAATAAAGATGAGAGAAATAGGGGAAAAAAACACAACTAAGAGCTGCTTTTTAAAAAGATAAACAAATTTAACAAACCTTTAGCTAAAATAAGAAAAAATAAAAATCAAATATAAAATCTGAAATGAAAAAGGAGACATTATAAACATATCATAGAAATACAAAGAATCATAAGAGACTTCTAAAAATGAGTGAGGGACATGACATAAGTAGGGGACCATGGAATCAGGCTCAGAAAAATCCCAAAAATGTGGAGATGAAAGGAAACCAGAGATAAATAAACCAGACCATCCTGTCCCAGGTGCCAGAGATGGGGTCCTTATAACAGCTGCTTGTGCCCAACAAAGAATTACCAGATCCTAAAAAGTAAGTCAGCCATTAAAGATGTCATCACTAGTCCTTACTCAATGATGATATCAATAGATACGTTAAAAGAATTTGGGTTCTCTGGGTGGCTTCAATAAAAGACCAACCCTACAAGCCCTCAGTGGCAACCCTGTCAGGAACCCCTTCTGAGAGCTTTCTCTGTATCTTTACTTAATAAACTTCCATTGCTTTACTCACTCTCCTTTGTCTGCCAGATTCGTTCTTTGACTCCAGGAGACAAGAACCAAGCTCTCTGGTATCAAAAATATATGCCAACTAATTGGATAATTTAGAAGAAATTGATAAAGTCCAAGAATATGCAACCTACCGAGGCTGAATCATAAAGAAATAGAAAATCTGAACAGGTTAGATAAATAATGTATAAGAAGTTTGAATAAGCGACCAAAAACTTCCCAACACAGAAAAGCCCAGACTTAGATGGTTTAACAGGTGAATTCTTCCAAACGTTTAAAGAAGAATTACTGCCAATCTTTCTTAAACTCTTCCAAAAAATTAATAGAAGAGGGAATACTTTCAAATTCATTTTGTGGCCAGCAAGTGTTACTCTCAGACGAAAGTCAGATAAAACCACCACAAGACAGAAAACTACAGTCAATATCCCTGATGAATATAGATGCAAAAATTCTTGACAAAATACTAGCAAACAGAACTGAAAAGCACATTAGAAGAATCGTGCAGTCATAATCAAGCAAGATTTACTATTGGGATGCAAGGACAGTTCAATATACACAAATTGACAAATGTGATATATCACATTAATAATATGAGGGATACAAATTATATAATCATTTCAATAGAGGCAGAAAACTGCATTTAACAAAATTCAGCATTCTTTTATGATAAAAACTAAACAAATTGGGCATAGAATGGACATACATCAAAACTATATATATATATATATATATATATATATATATATATATATATACTAACATCATATTAAATGGTGAGAGGTAGAAAGCTTTCCTGTTCAGAAAGGAACATCTCTCACCACTCCTTTTTAATATATTAATGGAAATTGTATACAGAGAAATTAAGCAAGGAAAATAAATATTCAAATTGGAAAGGAAGAAGGAAAACTGTCTCTGTTTGCAAGTGACATATTATGTATAGAAAATCCTAAGAAACCCCTCTGCACACACACACACAAAAAAACCTCTTAGAACTAGTGAATGAATTCAGTAAAACTGCAGCATGCAAAAATCAACGTACAAAACTGTGTTACATTTCTAAACACTACAAAAATTATTTGAAAAAGAAATTAAAAAAGAATCCCATTTGTAGTAGCATCAAAAATAATTTAAAAATGAGGAATAAATTTAACCATGGAGGTGAAAGATCTACAAACTGAAAACGGAAAAGCAACGATAAAAGAAACTGAAGAAGACACATATAAACAGAAAGACATCCCATGCTCATGGATCAGAATAATATTAAAATATCCATACTACCCAAAGCCACTTATAAATTCCATGCAGTCCCTATCAAGATTCGAATGGCACTTTTTACAAAGGTAGGAAAAACAATCCTGAAATTCATTTGGCACCACAAAAGACCCTAACTAGTAAAAGCAATCCTGAGAGAGAACCAAGTGGAAAGCATTACGCTTCCTAATTTCAAGCTATATATGAAGCTTGGTATGGTATGGTACTAACATAAAACAGTAATGATACTAACATAAAAATACATAAACCACTAGTACAGAATGGAGAGCACGGAAATAAGCCCATGCATATATAGTCAACCAATATTTGACAACGAAGCCAGTACTACTCAGTGGAGAGAAGACTGTCTATCTTCAATAAGTGGCCCTGGGAAAGTTGAATATTCCATGTAAAAAATGAAACTAAGCCCTTGTTTTTACCACTTAAAAAAATGAACTCAAAATGGATTAAAGATTTTAAAAACTGAAAATTATAAAACTAGAAGAAAACACAGAAAAATCTCCTTGACAGGCATCTTGGCAATGATTTTTTCAATATTTTTATACATTAGAATAAGAAATAGCTGTTAATGTGAGTTGCATAGCCTAAAATATTTGTGATAGCTAAGTTACTAAATCATGGATTCTTTCAGAGGATTTCTCTCTCTTTCCTGTGGAAGACATGAATAATTTATACATGTAAGCCTCAAAACGAGAGGACACTTTCCCCTTAACCTGAGTATTATTGACTAGGAGATATTTAAAATTGAGAAAGAATAAACAGTTACATTTACTACTGTTATTGTTATTATTATTAATAGGTAAAGATATTCCTGACGACTTTCATCCCAGAAGAAAATATTCATTCTTCCTAAGTCTAAAAATCCTCATCAAAATAAATAAATAAATAAATAAATAAATAAATAAATAAATAAATAAAATAAAATAAAATAAAATAAAATAAAATAAAATAAAAATCCTAAAATTCCTACAAGAGAATAGAGGCACTGACAAAGCATAAGACTGCCCTACCTATAAGATAAATGTTCCCTTTATCACTCACTCACTAGGAATTAAACTTAAAAATCAGTATTAAATTATATATGTTTAAATGTATTAAATATTAATTATAGATATGAATTAAATAGCAATTTTACAACTTTTTATTTGCTGCTTTCCAGATGAATAAAACCTTTACCAATTGGAGATGAAGCACTTTAAGTACTCAAAAGAGGGTGTTTAGCATATTGCTAGGAGACCACATTCACATCCTCCATAATAACAGCAGTAATTATGCGCTTCCTGGTGCAGGGCATTAGAAACACTGCCAGTTATGTCTCAGCATGCCACAGAATTAACTCACACAATCTTGATCATCTATTTCAAGCAGCTCATCTGCCAAGCTGACCTATACTGTAATCAAACTAAATTGTATACTTTTGCTACATTTGCATTTTATTTTCAATTTTCATACATACACTTCTCATTCATTCTCTGAAATAGCCTTGCTGTAAGACTCAGTAAATGAATTTTCTCCCCTCAATTTCCAGTTCAATAAAAAAGCATAAAATTTCTGAAAGTTAAAAAGTCCTAGTATATCTATTTCATTTTTTTTAGATTTCAGTGAAAAACCTTCACAATTCATATTTCTTCTAGTAAAGACAATTCTCGAAATTATGCCTTTAGCATTTACATTGTTTGAAAGAACTAGTTCATTTTTGCCAATCGAGTTCAAGTTCTCAAATTATTTTTTCCAAGGATTTTATTTATTTATTCACGAGAGACAGAGAGACAGAGAGGCAGAGACACAGGCAGAGGGAGAAGCAGGCTCCATGCAGGGAGCCCGACGCGGGACTGGATCCCGGGACTCCAGGATCACACCCTGAGCCAAAGATGCTCAACTGCTGAGTCACCCAGGCATTCTGCAAATTATTTTTTAATAATACCTTTAAGTGTTAGACAGTACTCAAAATTTTGAGGCATTAAGTATCCTTTCTACTCGTAGGTGAGACTGTTGTCTTAGAGGCACAGCATTCCCATTTCATGAAAATGTTCAACCCCTCTTTACCTTACTGCTCTTATTTGTAAAAGAAACATAATACTTACCTCTCGGTGTTGTTAAAGATGATAATTTGATAAATGTATGTGAAGCATTTAGTGTGTAGCAACATATAGATGACCAATGAATAGCCAGTACTACAACTTTTTATTTCTGTTAAGGAACACAATATACATTTTCTCTCTCCCATTCCTATCAGCCAGTAGACTTAAAATAAAAGTTTGTGTGCATGGGTGAAAATTAAATGTATATGTAGAATTTCATAATTAAAGTTTACTGTTCATTCATAGCTATAAATTTCCTTATGATTGATATGCTAAGTTTTTTAAAAGTAATCCTTAAAATTTCTAAGGAGTTTATACAATGCTAGCTTTCATGCTTCAAATAAGCCTCCTTACTGTGGCTGACTTTAATCATACTGAACAGCATACTAGGCTCTCTTACTAGGAAGGCTAATATAATGGCACACATATTTCTTTTGAATAATCCCTGAGATCAGGTCCTCTGAGGTTAAATGCCCTAAATAAACAATATGGCTATACTGTGGATGATTTTGGAGTTTTTTGTTGTTGTTTAGTTTTTTTTTTTCCACTAAACATGTTATTGCAGAGGCTGCTCATTGCCTACTTGGGTATTTGTTCTTGTCTCTGGTCCTAGAATATCTGGTGTTTAGCTTTAACTGCAGATCTTTTAAAGGTCTTGTGGCCTGGTTACTAAGTTCTGGTTGTTGGCACATACATGAATGTGCTGTGCATCAGCTTCTAGGAAATCTCATAAAAGGTCTTTTCCTCCTTCCCCATCTTCTTCCTGTTACCTAGTATGAAGAACTGAGAATAGATCTTCATCTTCTACCTTGAACTTTGAACCACATTTTAGAGATCAGAACAGAGAGAAAAGCACAAAGTAAAGAAAAAGTAAAGAAAAAAAAATGCACTAATTCATGGGTCTTGAGCACCAAATACTCTTGGTCTGCTTGTATCCTGATTTATTTTTTTGTCACTCAAAACTAAGTTTTGGGATGCCTGGGTGGCTCAGCAGTTGGGCGTCTACCTTTGGCCCAGGGCATGATCCTGGGGTCCTGGGATCGAGTCCCACATTGGGCTCCCTGCATGGAGCCCACTTCTCCCTCTGCCTAGGCCTCTGCACCTCTCTCTGTGTGTCTCATGAATAAAAAAATCATTTAAAAAAACAAACAAACAAAAACTAAGCTTTTTTCTTCCATTAGTAACCCTACGCAGAGTTTACTATATCATGGAGGCAAATCCAACATTTCTATTATGAAATATCTTTATTTTTCTATAATCTTTTTCCTCTAGGACATTTCAGTAACTTTTAAATTTCAATGGCATAGTATTCATTTTACTATCGGGGAAGTTCCAAAACTTGTCTCTATTGTACATTGTTCATAAGAGGATACAGCTTACTTTTTTATAAGTTATAAAATAAACCATATCTTAACTGAAGGGTTAAAACTGTTGAAGATATATTTTTAAAGATTTTATTTATTTATTCATGAGTGATACAGAGAGAGAGAGGCAGAGACACAAGGAAAAGGAGAAGCAGACTCCCCTGGGGAGCTCTATGTGGGACTGGGACCCTGGGATCAGGACCTGAGCCAAAGGTAGACACTCAATCACTGAGCCACTCAGGTGTTCCAAAGGCATCTTTTTCCTACCATAATTTGATTAATACCTAACTGCTATTAAAAGGTAGAAAATTTATCTTCTATTATTTGAGATATTTATTGATAGTTTTCAACAACATTTTAAATGTTATTACTTGGTTGTATTCTGGGGAAGGTAGCAATATAGAACCTTAGATTCCTTGGCATGGTTTCAAACCATAGAAAAAGGCACAGGAATAACATCTATATTTAGTTTTTCATACCCCATTATTTTTAATCAATTATTTCCTAGTGTAGCTATAGATGGGATTAGCAACAGATTAAAATCTGCAAAAAAAAAAAAATTGAAGCTATAGTAACGTAAACAATTCAAAATGAAATAAACATAAGATCAGTGAACTGTGGGGAAAATTAGAGAAATAAAAGTATAATTGGAGTCCCCAAGGAAAAGAATGAAATAGAGACCAAAAAATTGAAGAAATAATGGCCATAGTTTGTTTTCAAATTTTTTTTTTTTTGTTTTCAAATTTTGATGAAATATTTAAATTTATATTTATAAAGCCAGTTAGTTGAGAAGTGAACTCTTGGTAGAATCATGCCTCCTGCAGTCACTCAGAATATAGATCCAGATTACAGAAAATAACAAAACTACAGTGTAATCCATAGAAGGTAATTCTAGGTCTCTGAAATTCTGGTTCATCACTGAAAAATGAAAGAACAGACTAACTGATCCCAAATTTTAGTTTCAAATTATATGATTCTGTATGTACTGCACAAAATGAACATTAGGCATGGCTGTGAAATACAATAAAGCAGAGGCAGTCTATCTGGGAAAGATGTACTATCTTTGTCAAAGCAAAAACTTAATGAAAGAACTGATAAATATTTGATCTCTGCTGTACAATCAAGATTCTATTAGAAGACATTAATATCTTCTGAGTTTGTCATCTGTGAGTCAATGATTGTACTGTAGGAATCTTCCCCTAATCATATTATGTGTTATTAAGTCATTCATTAAAGGACATAATTATTCACACAAAAATGGGTTCACTTCATAGCTTTTAAATGTACTTTATAATATATGATTTATTTTTAATTAGAGGTCATCTGTTACAACTCAGTTTATTAATGCTTAGCCTTTTATGGATGGAAATTGGCTCCAAATTAGCAGTCTCTAAGCCTAGAATCCTCTTCATCATAATATAATCTACTGTAAATGTATTTAACAAAAATTGAATGTAGTTTCTGGGTAAAAGGAACATTTATAGTCCTACTTACCAACTTCATAACCATTATTTGTGAGCAAATCCTATCTTCTTTATGAAACAAAGACATTCATTTAAGTATCCTTAATCTAAATGGAATTATACTACTAAAATTTTTGCTAGCCATTTTGTTATGTTAATTAACAGCTGACATTGAATTTGATTATGTACATTTATAGTTCTCATAAAGGAGTTCCTTTGAAAAAAAATATTTAAATTTTATCATGAAATTTGAAGTTTCTTACAAAAAATTTCCAAAGATACTCTTTAATGCTTTTCAAGGCAGCATGGCTCAATGACTTACAGGGAGATTTGATATTTGAAATTCTAATCTCAGCTTTTAATTCACCTACTGGGGGGTGCTGGGCAAGGCACTTAACCTCATTGATCCTTCATCTGTAAAATTGGAAGGGTAAAAACATGGTTGTAAGGAGCTGTAAATAAACATAAGTAGCTATTAAAGAATGAATTCCAACCTTTATTCTATATTAAAAAATTAAAGGAATCTAATTGCTATTGTTTAGCATGAATCATCAACCCTGAAGCAAGCAGTTAACAGAAGTATTATGAGTCATGGACCCTTTGTAAGTCTTTGAAACTCATTAATCTGACACAAAGCTGATGGATTAAATTTTAAAAACTGCATTGATTAAAAACAGATCATAAAAATCAATTGACTTCATTATTAAGACAGAACATAAATTCCCAAAACATCAAAAACATTGTAATCCATAATCTGTATCTGTGCTTACACAGATTACCGTAAATAGGATTTGATGCTTCTTGCAGTTAGCTGGGTCAAGGCAGAATAATTAAGTATATATAATACATGGTACCATGAACAACGTATGTCCAAATCAGGGAAAAATGGATTTGAATCTCTTTGTTGCCACAAAATAAGCAAATAAGGGAAAAAAATATATATATATATATTACCTCAGGATCACCCTTCCCAGTGAGAAGTGCAGGTCTGGTGAGAATCTGGGGAAAAAAGGAAGTTTGATTCAAGGTTCTTCTAAATAAATTGGCATGGTAGTGTCCTCTGTCATAAACTTCTTCTCACTCATCTGAGGTGTTTGTGTTGGTTGTGAAAAATTCTGAATTCAGGGCAGCCCGGGTGGCTCAGCGGTTTGGCACTACCTTCAGCCCAGGGCCTGATCCTGAAGACCTGGGATTGAGTCCCACATCGGGCTCCCTGCATGGAGCCTGCTTCTCCCTCTGCCTGTATCTCTGCCTCTCTCTTTGTGTCTCTCATGAATAAATAAATAAAATCTTTTTAAAAAAATTCTGAATTCAAGTTAGGTAATTTTGAAATTTAGGAATTTCAAAAACATTGAAAGATTGGCCTAGAAGAGAAAATGACTATTTTTTCCTAGTGGTTTAATTCATGACTTCAAATTTTAACTTACTATGTATTACTATTAACATGTAACATTCTAATGTATTCATAAAACAGAAGAAAACCACAGGATTTCTTTGCAAGAAGTCAACTACAAACAGAATAGGAGTAGGAGGTCTTCTTTCTATACTCTTTTTCAAAAATTAGGAGGAAGATACTGATATAGATCAGAAAAAAAAAATCTCTTTTCCCATAACTACACATGTCAGGGTTCATATTGGTGACAAACCCAGCATTTTCTGTTTGAAAGCGGTAAAATGTCTAACTCTCTATGTGTGCCTGCCATTTTTTATCATACTTGCCTTGATCTTCTCCTCATTTGGGGAAGGATAGGTTTTAGCTACAACACTGATGGTTGTGAATTAAGTGAGAGAGAGAAAGCATGGATGGATTGGTAAAATTCCATTGTGACTTAAGACTCTGGGCAAATATCCAGAGACAAATATCTTCCATTCTCATAGATGGAAACTATAGCTCAAGCCAACGGCTTAAGTATTCACCTAATACATTGAAGACAGTCATCACTCGAAGCATATTATTTCAAAAGTTATTTATATTTGCTTTATTTTTTGCCTGTAAGTCTAGACACTAGGAAAATATAAAATTATTAACCAAATTAAGAATGTCACTTGAGATTATTCTACCAGTAAGTTAAAAAAAAGAAACTACCATTGTAGTGACATAAATCAAACAAAAAAAATGTCATTTCATCTCAAATTCCACATCAGAGTTATGAACCACAGTTTTTGACACAGCAGGTACTATTTCCTTTTTTTATTGTGTTTGAGGTTATAAAAATATGTTTATACTACTCAAATCTTTGTTTTTTTTTTTCTACTCAAATCTTTGTATACTAAATGTTTTATCTTATATTTACTAAAAATCTGTATTTTTCTTCCATAGATTTTCTTACTTTGTGCTTAGAAAGCATACTTTTTAGCATTAATAAAAGTGGTAGCTAAAAATTCAATGACATACAGCCTACTGACATAGAATTGTAATAAATTTTAAAAATTATCCTCCTGAAATTACTATCATTTGATATACTTAATTTTTTAAAGATTTTATTTATTTATTCATGAGAGACACAGAGAGAGGCAGAGACATAGGCAGAGAGAGAAGGAGGTTTCTCACAGGGAGCCCAATGTGGGGCTCGATCCGGGGACCCTGGGATTAGGCCCTGTGCTGAAGGCAGATGCTGAATCACTGAGCCACCCAGGCATCCTGATATGCTTTAGTATTAAAATCACCTTAAAATCTGAAATATCATAACTTCTCTAATATATATACACGTATTAAGAAAAAGAATACTATAACCTTAATTTCAGCAAAGCTTGATTATCTTGCTTGATATTATACACCTCTGCATTGTCTTTCAAAAGCTGAAAATTCAAGGTCTTTGTGGAGAAGAGGTTAATGATAAAATTAGCCCAATGAATTATTTAAAGCAAACCATAAACCTGATAAACACTAATCTCTTATTAGATAAAATAGAAAGAGACAGGCTTTAGGTTTGCATTGAATTGAGTTCAAATCTCAGCCCCTCCCTAAGCTTCCTTATCAGTAAAGTAGAATGTAATGCTTCACCTTCAGGGTTTTTTAGAAAACTAGAAATAAGAATATAAATAATCTAGCCTGGAATTGATCACATAGAAGATGCTGAATAGATAGTAACTCATGTTCTTACAATTAATACATAACTAGATGTTCACTTAATGAGTTTTGCTTAAGCTCTTGAGTGCTAAGACAGAAAAGGAAGTATATACAGGGAGGTATATACTTTCTATGCCCTTGGGGAGTCTAAACATAAGTATTTGTTAACAAGCAAGAAGACTTTTGAGAGAACCTGGGTATTGCCATTTCCCCATCATACAGAGAAAGTCTCTAGTGGAAGAGAATGAAACCACTCTACAGAGAAAGGCAGATCCCTTTCTATGCGTCTCCGTGTGTGTGAATGAAGAAAAACATAGGCCATCCTGAGTGTTTTAGTCACTTTCAGATTTATCCCTGTACTTCTTGTGGTTTAATAATATTTCATCTATTACTTAAAATTTATGAGCCAACAAAAGCCTCAACTTTAAAAAAAAAAAAAAAGATTTTATTTATTTACTCATGAAAGACACACAGAGAGAGGCAGAGACACAGGCAAAGAGAGAAGCAGGCTCCCTGCGTGCAAGGAGCCCGATGTGGGACTAGATCCCATGACCCTGGGATCATGCCGAGCCAAAGACAGATGCTGAACCACTGAGCCACCCAGGTGCCCCTCAATTTTTAACTTAAGCCAGGAGGTTAGGTTTCGACTACTTGCAAAGAAAAAAAGATAGCAACTAAATATTTCCTTTAGGTCAATAACATATGAACTTGAAGAAAACCTACATTTAAGTACTGACTCAGTTTGTAATAGGTAACGGAGATGGAGAAAATCACAACCTCTTGAAATCTCATGGTCTGCATGTATAAATTGGGAATAATTGTATATGCCTCATAGCACTGGGCTTTGTCAAAACTAAGTACTTTTATTTTCATGATTTCTACTTAAAGTAATTTTTAAAAACTCTTTTTCCTAGTTATCTAGTTACTCACATGCATATAGCCAGGGAACTATTGTTTTTATGTGAGGCAAAAGACTGCAAATGCCAAGTTAGCAAAGCAAAACCCACCGAATCAATTCAAGGTCTGACCAAGGACCTCCTGATTCTAATTTTACCTTCACTGTGTTATTGTGAGATCACAGGTAAATAACTCAATCTTTCTCTTTTCTCAGAGATGATGATATCCCCAATGATCTGTCTACCAACATTGTAAAATACCTTCTAAATGTTTAAGTTTGTTATATTATTTATCTTGATTAAATGTGAAGTACAGAGTTCAAGGGTGTTAAATTTACTGGCAATTATTTCCCAATAAAATAGTATAAAATGTTTCCTTCTGGTTTATTAGGGTTTTATTCTCCTTCATATTCTTGTCTTTTGCTATTGGAATGAATAAATGCCAAAGCTTGTCAGTAATTTAAGACAAAATCACATTATTTTAAAATACAGTATCATTCTTCCTTGAAAATACACCAATTCTGGATTCATTTAGGTCTTTGTGTGGTCTCTTAAATATAGAATATTTTGAGTTCTGCTCTCCTAATGTAATTCGTTTAGTTGGTTGCTACCATGTAATTAATATGAAGCTATTCTATTTAGATAGAGTATTAAAAAAGAAACACATATTTGACAGCTTGCATTTTCCAGTTCAGCTACTAATTAAAAAAAAAAAAAGAGAAAGCTCAGCGCTTAGAGAATGTCACTTTGTAAGATCTGCACAATGCGCAAGATATATATAGTCATTCAGAGCACTAAAAATAAAATAAAAGGTGACATATGCAGTATACAGCCTCACCATCATCTACTTACTTAGAGCTTAAAATTTTTTGATAATATGAATATTCTAGAGACAGATCCTGGAATAGGGAAAAGACAATGGAGCATGATAGCAAGCTCTGATGTTAATTTTGTATCTGGCAACTTCTACAATATAGGAATTGTTAAGTCTTATCTGGATAGGATTTTCCTAATCTATAAACCAAAGAATTTTGGATAAATTATTTTTAGTATCCCTTTGAGTAATACATTTTTAGAATCCTAACTCTAAGTATCTTATTTACATTATAGAAGGTTTACATTTTTCCAAATATGAAGTAGAACAAAATATAGTTAGTACTCAACTTTTTGGAACATAATATAATCTTTCAATCATGTTACTGATTAATAATTGAAGAATTGCAAATTACTTGAATAAGCAAAAATTCTTCAATCACCCCAAGTGTCACAAACATATTCATTTACATGAAATTTTTTTCTTACATCAAATAGGAAAAAATGAACATTAACTTTTTTATGGGTGCAGAAGAATTCTCTATTAGGTATTTACTGGTGGTAGCTTAAACAATACAGCATTGTTTAAGTAATGTTTTACTCAATACTGTTTATATCCTAGAATTACAATATAGGAATTTATTAAGGAAAATTCAGGTTTGTCATGAAGATTTATTTAAGGATATTCATGGTTGTATTATTGCAAAATAAGAAAATTTACAAAGGCGTAAACTGAAGGAAGTTTTTCCTCCCAACACACTGGAGGAGATTTACCTCTTATTTACTTTTTGCCTATTACTCTAGAAATCATCTAGCTGCCTACCTACGTTATAGAATATTTTTTATTTTTGCAAAAAAGGATATCATATATACTATACTGCTACTTTACATATCACAAATACAGTCATATTTACTCCACTAGCCCTAATGACTATGAGATAAAAATCTCACCGTTGAGTTTAACAACTCTCAGTGGCTCCCAAAGGTAGGCATCATGAATTAAGTCATTCAATGACTTAAGCAATGACTTAATTAATGACTTTTTTGAGGAAATACCTATATAAAGTTGTTTTCAGATACTTGTTATGCATATTCTACACAGTGCATATGAAAAATCATGATTTATAATTTTGAAGGATTAGCCACTTGAAGTGATTTTCCCATTTCTATTCCTAAACTCACCTTGGAAATGTCATTATTATTTAGTAAATTAAATAATATTCTGTTTAAAAGTAAATAAAACTTACTTTTAATAAGGTTATCTTAAGGCTTATGGATGCAGTTAAGTGCCTCATATTTTGTTATAGATAATACAACACCAATAAAAAGGATAAAACTAGAAATAAGTTCACACATTTTAAGAACTATTGTACCAAAATTCCACTGATTTATTTAAGATTAATTTTAACTTAAAAAGGAAAATTAAAAAATCTGAAATTTAAAAGTATATCATTTTAGGAATCTTCTTCATGTTGGAGCCATAGAAATAAAAATTGGAATCAAGACATGCTTCTGATAAGTTGTTGATGCAAAAAATTATATTTCAACACATTATGTATCTCTTTAATTCCCTTGCAGAGCAAGAGTTTTCACACACAGCAGTTGAAAACTAGGTTTTAAAAAGAATTTCTCTTCATAGTAAAACATTTTTACTCAAATATCAGTTTAATAACATTGTAAAGTTAATAAGATATTGACAAACAAGGTATTTCTATACTTTATCAAAGAACTACTAGCCATTTCAGGGAAATATATGAAAAGATTTGATTCTATGTCAACATAGACCTTTAATGTCCCCACAAATAACTCTGAATTTAATTTTCATAACTCTATACACCGAGAAAACAACCATTTGTCTGATTATACAGATCTTGATAATCTTACCTTTATCCTTTATCTGCTCAGGAGCTAAGAGAGTGGGCTGTAAAGCGTGAATCACAGCTTCCTTCAGCTGTGGCTCGTAGGCAAATGACCGACTCAGCTCTTCAAGCTTTCCTTGTTTTATGGGCAAACTATAAATACTAAAACGTGTTTACAAAAAACATAGTGCATGCATTAAATATGATCATGCAAGCATGTATAAATGGGACTTAGTATACCTCTTGATAATAATAATATGCTCAATAAAATATTATTATATTTTCCTTTAAGGTATTATATCATTAAATCCACATTCTAAATATAAGCAAATCACTAAGAAGCTTTGTAATTCAACTACTATTATTTATATTTATATACAATACACCTCAAAATAAAATAAAAAATATTAATATACTGTGACACCTCCCAGAAACAATGTACACATTCCAGAACAAACACTCAGACGAGATTACAGGTATCCTAATTCATAGGCCATGGTTTATAATGCTTTTCTGCTTGTACTCAAAAAGTTTTATGGCACTAGTGAGCAGCTGCCAGATGCCCCTGAAAGTGAAATCTATAAGCAGATAGGGCAATGGAGCTCAAGTGTAGCTCCTGGCCCAGCAGTATCAGCATCACCTGGAACTTGTTAGAAACATTAATATTTAGGCCCCAGGCCAGATCTACTAAATCTGAACTCTAGGGGTGAGGTCCAGCAATGTGATTTTGAGCAGGCCTTCCAGGTGATTCTGATGCAGGCTCTAGTTTGAGAACCACTGGTTTATGCTAGATACCAGGTCACTGTTGGCTAGAAAAATCTGGCAAAAAGTGTTTGTAAATGTTCAGTTCCTGACAACCTCCAGACCTTGATATCCTCACAAATAGGAAAAATATAGGTTGTTTCACACCAGAAGGGTCAACCTCACCAACCCCCAGGAAGGAATAAACACAAGAAAAATAGAGAAGGAAGATATTCTTCTCAAGATTAAAACAAACAAACCAAAAACTCCAAATAACATGAAACAACAAACGAGTCAGCCAAACTGACAAACATATCCCATTGCTAGAGAGGTGAGTCAACACTTTACATTTTTATTGAGACTTTTCCCCCAAGTCCATCAATTTTGCAGGGACAATATTTTGAAAATATATAGTAGGGGCACCTGGTTGACTCAGTGGCTGAGCATCTGCCTTTGGCTCAGGGCATGATCCCAGAGTCCTGGGATCAAATCCCACATCAGGCTCCCCACGGGGATCCTGCTTCTCCCTCTACCTATATCTTTGCCTCTCTCTGTGTCTCTAATGAATAAATAAATGAAATATTTAATATATATATAGTAAACTATTTCACTTAGAAATTGGTTAAGTTACAAAAAAATGAGCTGCTTTAATTTGTGAAGTCCTGTAAATTGATAGCATTATGATTTCCTCTGCTGTCCTATATGGTAGCCACAGACCACATGTGGCTTTTTAAAGAAAAATTTTAAATTACTTAAAATAAAAAATTTAGTTTCTCACTTCTAATAGTATCATTTCAAGTACTTAAACAGTTATATGTGGCTAATGGATAGCATATTTGAAAATCCATGTGTAGGACATTTCCATCATCACTGAAAATTTTGATGAATATTACTGATTTAGGCAAATGTCATGATTTATACTTTGTCTATAATAGGCACTTTGTTTATTTATTTCTTGGCCTAATTACTTAATTATTTATTTCTACTCTGGTTTGTTCCATAAATAATTTAAGGCAACACAGATAAAATATGAATAAGCACCTGCAGTAAGCGATGAAAAGACTATAATTACAAAAAAGATAAGAAGAAATACAAGATGAAGTTATGGGACAGGAATCCATGCTTCCTGCAGATTTTCTATAGGTAAAATTAGAAATTATGATTTCTAGTAGCCAATTTAGGAAGGAGGCAAAAACCAAATTGTTAGATTTGGGAAGTTCACACAAGAGAAATTGACAAGTACCCCATTCTCTCAGGAGAAAGAAACACAGTTACTCAAGTTCTAAAACCTACCAGATATTTATTTTGTGACTCTCATAAGAAAATATGAATTAAGTATAAAAATATGGTCTTACCATCATTTCTATATTAAAATGATGAATTTCATCAAGCTATTTCACATAATGTCCCTCTGTGATATCAGCAATCATACCAATGCTCATTTAGGATAATAAATCCTCTAGGATAACAAAAGAATGGAAGCATTTAGCAAACAATGGAGGGTCTAAATTCACAGAACTACTTTAGAATAATTAGTCTTATAGACCTTCTCTATGTTATTTGGTACACTTATGATTTTAAGAATTTTATAGGTATGTTACAGAACCCCACAAAGAATATTCAAATAAATTTGAATATAATGTAGGGGTTTCATTTAACTTGTACATATGTGTTCACACACCAAGTGGCTATTACCCAAGTAATGGGGGCCAGTGAGAATTGTAATTGTGTAGGATATATTTCACAAAGAGTCTCATTCACTTAATATTTGGATAGATGTAATTAATCAATGATCAAGATTATATTCTTTGAAAGGTCCCAGAACATCTTGTCCCATTTTTTGGTTAAAAAAATAAAGTTATATACTTTACATGCCAACCAGGAAAGAGGCTGTATTAGTCTCTTGCTTTAAAAATTGATGAGATTGAAAATTATATGTAACTGAATAAAAAATCAGTCCACTTCCCAATATTTATTTATATAAGGGAATGATCTTGGGCTAGAACCTTTGCAAACACTCAATGAATACTTGTCTACTAGCATGAGTAACATCACTAGCAACCAGGGGCCTGGTGGACAACTAGTGTTTAAAGATAACTCATTGATAGTACAACGTTAGGCTGGATGGAAGGGGTGTTGTGTCATGCCAAAGAACTTAGATTTGGCCCCTTCCATTTCACTGGAAACTAATTTCAATATATTTGCAAAACATACAAATATGTAAATAGGTATGGTGTGGCTGACAGAATTTAAATTTAAAAATATTTAAGACAAAAACGTTCAATCTAATTATTTGTTAATATTTAATATGTATGAAAGTGTTAATATGAATCTAAGTGTTAAACTTAATTAACTATATGCTTAAGTCTTGTATAACAATTTTTGTGTGTATTTTGTTTAAATGTAAATTCATTATGAGCCATAAATGATATGGGCTGCTACAAAGTCTAATGCCTTTATTTATTTATTTTTTTTGTCATAGCAATAAAAGCCTCATGTAAAGTTCAAGGAAATACTGAGAAATTATCATTGGGCTCTGCACTGATATTTTGTTTGTCTGAGCAGCAAGTTTTAAAACAGACGCTGACAAGTTATTGATGTCTAAAAACATATGCTAAGATTGATGAAAGTTCTCTAAACTCTGTCATCTGAGTAGCATTTGCAATAACAATGAGATTGAGATGACAATCAGAGCGGCTGGAGGAAACTCAACCTGGCAAGCCAGGATGTTATTTGGGAATGGTGAAACACAGAGTAATGGATCTAGGATTAATGAGGTGAGTATTCCTCATTTTAGAAAGCCATTATCAGAGAAGTTACAACATCAAGCTAAGGAAAGTGAAATTGTCAAGAGAAAGCAGAGTCCCCTTCTTACAGGAATTGGTTTCCAGACTGGACAGTAGTTCTCTGGACAGTAGTTTTCTGGGGGAGGACGGTGGGACAGACTGGGTATTTAAGAATAGGTGGAAATCTAGAATTTAGAATTGAAGTGTCCAGGTAGAGCTAGATTAACATTATTAAAGATAAATGTATGAATTTAAGTAATTTAAGAATTACTTAAATCATTTTTGTTTAAGTTTAGGTAATGATTTATGGCTATTACACTAATTAAATGACAACTGAAACACAGTTCTACCCTCCTGCATCCTTGGCAGAAATTGCTATATACTCCTGACACTCTTACTCACTGAGAAGTCACATGGCCTACAAATCATTTTTTTTTGTTTTTTTTTGTTTTTGTTTTTTTTTCTCATTTTTTTTTAAAACAGCACTTCAAAGTCAACACTACGTTCAGAAGAACCAGAACATATAAAATGTAGAGACTGGGTAGACTGGTATCGAAGAAGGCTGGAGGGATTAAAAAAAAGAAGATAGGAATGTGAATGGTAAAATATTCATATGGCATCTTACCATTCTTGAAGAGCGCTCTTACGTGGCATTCACAAAAGCAATAATCAGCGTAAATATGATGGTTATAAGCACAAACTCGGGAATCAGTTTGAATCCTGGTTCCATCAATTACCACCTGTACTAACTTAGCAAATTGTACAGCTTCTCTATACCTTTCATTATCTGTAAAATAACAGGGATGTTGTGAGAAGTAATGAGTTAATACATCTGACTTGGTGATAGCAGTGCATGGTGCAAAGTCAAGGCTCTAGGAATACCAACTATTATCATTACAAATGTTTGAATATAATTTTAAAACAGACAAGGTTGGCAAGACAAGGTAGCAAAGTATCACAGCATATGTCAGGAGTAAAATTAAGCTAGATTTGAATTATGCCTCTACTATTTATTAGTGGGATGTTTTTAGCCAATTTAAGCATTAGTCTCCTCACTTCTAGAGGGAAAATCACCCTACTTGCCTCTTAATTTATTATAAGGTCTAAGCACAACACACACACACATATACACACACAGAATTCAAAATACAGAATCTGAAATAGAGCAGAATCTTGATAAGTGAATGGTATTAAGATCATTGTTGTTGTTGTTTTTTTTTAAGATCATTGTTGTTAACACAAGTTATGAACTTGAGTCACCTCACTGTTTCTTTGTCATAGAATGAGTGAACTATAATCTTTGTCATATAAAATATAAGTAAAACTTAATGTGAAATAAACCTTACTTGAAGTTGCTTCTTTGCCAGAGTTGCAAGGACATATAACTTCTGAATTTGTCAATAATATTTTTCACATAATTTGCCCTCCTTTCAAGAAAGAAGAAAGGCAAGTATCAAGAATGGCAGCCGTGTGTGTGTGTGTGTGTGTGTGTATGTATATATATACACATACATATATATAGTGACAATGATAATTGCATTTCAAAATGTCTAAACAGCAGTTTTAAAAAAATAATTGTAGATTTACTATTGCTGTTATTTAGAAATATCTCCTCAAACTTATCTAAAACCTTTGGTGTTTAAAATTTTCCACTCCAATATCCGAGGCTAAAAATAAGTGAATAATGCACGATCAAAGGAGTGATTTTAATTGCATTTCTCTGACTTTAATAACTTGAAGCACAGAATTTAATAACCTCAAGCACTGGAGGAGTCTATCAAAATGTCAATGAAATGCCTATTAAAACAGAGATAAACAAAGCACAGATACCATACTAAGTGTAGCCCAATCCTGATAAGTGGTAATAAAATTTAACTGGGTGCTTTTGTACTGAATTTTATCTGAAAATCTCAGTGACTTTTAGAAATGTTAATTTAGTCCCAGATCATTATTTTGAGGATGTTTTGAAAGAATCGGGGTATCCTTTCTTCTAAAACAGAAGCACAGTATGTTGGGGGGAATCCTTACACATCAACTTGTTACTGGAAAAAAATATAAAGACTAGACCAACAGATCCAGAGATTATCAATGGGAAAAATAGAATTTTGTCTGAAGATTCTGAAGCGTACATTAATCTGCTTAGAAGTTTGATATATGATTATAACTTATAATAGCTATTTAAATGTTTGGGGAAAAAAGGTTGTGTCTCATGTGAGATATGGACCTGAGGACTGGATAGCCAACCCGAGTCTCTTTGGAACAATAATTGTATGACTTTCACGTAAAAAATGCAGGAATAGCTCTAAAGTGTTGTAGAGTTTGTTGTACCATTTTTCTTTCTATAGCTTTTTCTTCTCAATCTTCAAATACATTCTTTAAGAGTTCTTACCTGCCAACACACCCCTTCCTCTCCAACATTTCTGGACTGTTCTCTGCATACAGCTAGATGGTGATACGAGGGAAATGTGTCTTAAGTAATGGAAATGTAACCTGGTTTTCAGAAAACTTGGGCTTTTAGCACATATTTTTATTATTGTGGGAAATATCAGAGAGGGAGACAGAACAGGAAGACTCCTAACTCTGGGAAATGAACTAGGGGTGGTGAAAGGGGAGCTGGGTGGGGGGTGGGGGTGAATGGGTGACGGGCACTGAGGGGGGCACTTGACGGGATGAGCACTGGGTGTTATTCTGTATGTTGGCAAATTGAACACCAATAAAAAATAAATTTATTATTTAAAAAATCTCTTAATTTGAGTTATCTTTGTGAAATAAAGAGCTGGAGTTAAAATTTCTTCTTAATCTAACCCAATTATTGATATTTTCCTAATCTGGTATTAATGCAAATAAATATGCAAATGCGTACCACACTGACTTTAAAGATCATTCAAGAAAAAGTTGGGTGATTTTTATTTATTTTTTGTTTAGCTTTGTTTTATTTTTAGACAGTGTAAAATACTGATGTGGCAAATTTAAACCAGTAAAAATTTCTTTTTTTTGGAGGAAGAAGTATTTCCTGTATACTTTACATGATAGCTACCTAGTAATTGTATAAATATCCATCTCCATTTTTCTATTAGCCAGATAGGCTACGTTCTGCTACCCTAACATGTAGACTAATTTCAACAGAAGAAGTTTATTTCTTAATTACAATGCCTCATACGGGTTGACAGTGGAAGCCTCTGCTCATTGCTATCACACACAAAATCAGGCTGTTTAAAGGCCTCATTCTGACACATGCTTCACAATTACTATAATATGAGAAGAGAAGGCCAGAAAATTGGCCATCAAAAATAAACTCTCTGCCCCAAAATGACACACATATCTACTCATATATCACTGGTTAGAAATAATCACATGGCTATATACAAGCTCAGTGACAAAAAAAAGAAAAAGTGTTCATACACTCAACATTGACTAAAAATAGCAAGTTAACTATGTAAAATGTGTCTAATTGTGCATCAACCTATTCATCTTTTTTGCATAGTGCAATGCACTGGATATCTTTTTCACTGAATATCTATGGCAACTTCGAAAGTATTCTCTAAACCTGGACTCAACCAACACTTGAGAGATTAAAACATCAAAATGCATTACAAGGATCATTGAACAAAGGGGGATTTTGAATATGAAGCTGGTATTTCATTTTGAAAGTATCAGAACTTGCCAATGGAGTTAGGACCCTGGAGTACTATAACTCACAATCCATGCCCTAGAATTTCATGCCTGTTGAACCAGAACTCAACAATAAAAAGAGATCTAATTGCTCACCCTAGAGATGTTTTCTAATTCCTTAAGATCAATCATTCATGAGCTGAGATTTATTTAAACATACCCATGGCATGAAAGAGTCCATGATACTTCCTAAATACAAGATTCTATGTCTCAAAAATGAAAATTGAAACGGGATACTCTTTCCCACATCGAAATTAACTTATAAATAAAATAGAAAGTTCATACTTCTACTTTGCAGTCATATTTCAAATTCATCAGATTGAATCTGAAGAGGTTATTAGAAAATGTTCTTCCTTTATCATTTAAACATTATTTTAAAGAAGATTATAATGAACAGACATTCATTTTATACAGTATGGCTGAATCATAGCTACCAAACAAACCTGAGGCCTTCCTATTACAATTTTAAACACCAGTACGTCAGGTGTCATTTATTTTGCCACAGTAGCAACCCACACTAAACACATTATTCTGAGAGAATAACTGTCTCATAATACATCAGGTATCTAATACTTCAGGTATCTATGATGCTTCACGACATGGATTGAAACATTCTAGAAATATAAAGAAAATGTTTAGAAGAGTCATGTCTTGTTTTCAAGGAAAGCAGTATTTATTTTAGTTAGGTGAACAACTTCTAGTTTGTACACAGGTTTTGTCATAAAATCTTATTTATAGGTATGTTATTTGGGGTTCTAAATTGGTTTTCTCAAAAGTGCAATGCAATGTTATGTCTAGTAGTTCCTTCCCACAAAATTCCATTTAGCCCATGTTGTATTTGAGCTAAATTACTGATATAGCTCCTCTACTCCGGATCTAACATAAAATTTACCAAAAGATGCATGAGGGAGAAAAGAGAGAAATGGGATCTCCTAGGTATTGAAATAAGAAGTATTCATCTTGGGACACTTGGGTGGCTGAGCGGTTAAGCATCTGCCTTTGCCTCAGGGCGTGATCCCGGAGTCTTAGGATTGAGCCCAAATGGGGCTCCCTGTGGGGAGCCTGCTTCTCCCTCTGACTGTCTCTGCCTCTCTTTCTCTATGTCTTTCATGAGTGAATAACTAAAATATTTTTAAAAAAAGAAGTATTCATCTTCAGCTTCTTCCTATATAATTCCTTTGCCCCTCTCCAACCTCCATGAACTTCTACCCCTGCTTCAGGCACTCATCTCACACCCTTGAATCACTTTAGCCTCCCAGACTAGATTGTGATGTTTTGGAGTTAGGACAGTAAGCAAAAATATGGAGGTTAATTCAAATGACTTTCCGCATTTCCTCTGATCTTAGGTTTCACGGAGATAAAAATACATTAAAAAGAATTTACATTAACATATTTATGACCAATGAATGTAGCAAATCTCAACAATAGGCTTTACAGACAGTTCTAAAAAGATAAATAGAGAATTCCAGGCTCTGTTAGAGAGAAATTTGTGTTAGTAGCCTTAATACTCATGGTATATTTTTGGGAGTCTGTACTTTTCCTCAGCACTACTAATTTATCAGAGTTTTTAATAGCTTTATTGCTTCATCTACATATTACAGATTCTCTAAAAGTTATAGCATTTCATATTTAATTAGAGGTTAATAGATTCTTATAAATTTCAACAATCAATTTATTTTTATGATTTATTTTGTATTCTAATTGACATACATAATTAATTGGTAAAATGTTATTTTTTAAGATTTTTGCCTTGTAAACTCAAGAAACTCTCTAATTAAAATTATTCATAAACTTGATAGAAAAATAATAAGGTAATTTGAATATGACTTAAGCTATGCAAAATATCTAATAGTGTCTAAAAATCCATATCATATTTAAAATTTAAAATGAGAAGTACCTCAAATTTATAGTAAATACTAAATTCCATGTAGTATGATATAATGGGGATGGCATGTATTACACTTTTTTGCTGAACAATTAGCCAGGACATGAGTACATACCCAAAAGAGTCCCCAAAAGAAAGTGAGAGTAAAAGGCAAAATCTGAAAAAGATATTAACAATACATTTATGTGACCAGGGTTTAGTATTCAGAAATAATACAGGACTATAAAAAAATAAAATACTCTAAGAATAAAATATAAAGAAATATGCCACATTAATATGAAAAAATCAAATACCATAAAGAACATTAGATCTTTATCATAATTTTTACAGTAGCTTTAGGGACTTCCTTAAACTTTGAACCTTAAAAATGAAATCACTTTGATTATTATTTAGCATTTCCATTGAGGCAATGGAAAGGAAATTTCCCAAAGGAAATTTCCTGGGTATCTTCCCAATCTATCAGAACTGAGTGTTGTTCACTGCCCAAGGCACTTATACATAGCAAATGGCATGTGGATAAGATCAAAGAAGCAAGAGTAGGTGAGAGAGTTTTCATACCCCAATGCAGGTCTGACATCTGTAAAAGAAGAGTGGGAGGAAGGAGGATTGTGTAGGAGGACTCTCAGGCTATATAGTGTAGAACATAGAAAACACTTTTATAAGACTAGATCATTTGGTCTATTCCAGTTCTGAAAAATTAGATGTTGAGATGTCTTATGTTATTGCCCTGAGTAAGAATAGTTCACTCCTCAGAGAACTTAACTATTGCTTATATGCATCATACCAGCTTATTAATTTACCAAATGCTTATGCTGATTATATATGTGTATGTATGTGTGCATACACATGCACACAATATATATATCTCGGTACTAATAACCCATCAGGATTACAGATGAATATACTACACGGTAGAGTCATAAATACAGATGAAACAAGGTAGTTTCATTTGGTCATTTACTTTGCTCTACCAAGTATATTCATTAATTCCACTTATTTTTATTGAGCACTTATATGGTGCAGAAAACTTTGCTAGGTCCTAGAGAAATAATAGCAAACCAAAACTCATTTGATTCCTCATGGAGAGCACTTCCTAGTGAGCTGTTTATCACTTATTGCATAGAAGGAAGGAAACCAAGTTTATACGACAGTTTCTTCTTAAAACACACACACACACTAATTTTACTCAGACTTTATTAACTATTTTTAATTGATTTTTAGAACTATATAAATAATTTGCCCTGGAGCATCAAGAGCAAGACCCATCTCTTTCAATCTCATTCATTTCAGAGACAAATAATTGTGTTAGCTTAATTGCTGCTTTAATTTGTGTCAATTTTCATTTGGTTCTTATGGGTGGAGCAAATTAGTATTTGTGTCAAGAAATCTAGCCTCTTCTTTTTCTATTTTTTTAAGATTTTATTTATTTACTCATGAGAGACAGAGAGAGAGAGAGAGGCACAGACAGAGGCAGAGGGAGAAGCAGGCTCCATGTAGGGAGCCTGACATGGGACTTGATCCTGGGTCTCCAGGATCAGGCCCTCGGCTGAAGGCGGCGCTAAACCACTGAGCCACCAGGGCTGCCTGCTTTTTTCTATTATTATTAATTTGTTCTTATCCCTTTTCTCCATGGTATATAACACCTATTGACAATGTAATACATTTAATTTGTTCTGGCTTATAATTACAAAATTTTCAGAATTAAAAATTTGACTTGACTACATAATTATATTTAAATAATAGAAGATACAAGTAAAAAGTTTCTTTCTTACCTATTGTTCTTATTGTTTTGGAACCAAAACATGGCAAAGCACCAAGGAGAGAATCCATGATGTTTTTATATATAATCTAGGACCATGAAAAATATCTAGGCTGCCTAAGGTTTGAAAAAATAAACAGATATGAATAAATCAGAAGGAGGGCAGAAATATAGAAATAAGTTGAGTAGGAAATGGTTAAAGTTAAAGTTAGTAAGTGTGACAAAAACAATGGGAAAGAGGCAAAAGCATAATTAAAAAGTCATGGATATAATTTAAAAAAAATAGAAATGATTGGGGTATGAAGAGACCAGTACCTGATTTTTGTCAAATGCTGAGAGGTGAGTTGAGGTTTGTGATCTAATGCCAACAGTTTAACTGGACAACTAAGTCTTTCTGACCATCCCTCCAGGTTGTACAGTAGTAATTGTTGCAGGATGTATTAAGGGTTCCAATAAAACTTGAATATCTTTACCATCTCAAAATATATATAAAAGAAATATTTAATTATAATACATTTCAATAAGATGAAATAGGCAATCATTTCCTGAAAAATGTTATCGTTATGGAATTACTGAAATATTTATAAAGTTGGAAGTTACAGTTATTTGCATATATGAGCACTCTTAATTGCATTTGCATACATGTCATTATAATTATTCAACTTGCATATAAATTGAATGATTGGATTATATTATTTGAATACTTTAGAGGAATTGCAGAATTATAGCAGTATTTTGCAGGAAAAAACATTTTAACCTCCAAATATATGACTAACTGTTCTTTTAAATTTTATTTTATTATGAAATATATCATTATCACCAACTTGTGTATATAAGGAACATTTTGTGGTTAAAGAAGAATAATGAAATAAACACCCTTAATGCTGTACATAGATTGGCAAATAAAATGTTACCAGTATCTTTGATGTCCTCAAAGTAGCTCTATCCAAATGTACCCCTATTCTTCCAAAAAAAATGCCAATCAGTAATGTGTTATTTTACCCATTTTTTTAAAAAGAGGGAGAGAGGGAGCAAGAGAGAGAGAGAGTAAAGGGAGATAGAGAATCTTAAGCAGGCTCTACTCCCAGTGCAGAACCTGACATGGGGCTTGATCTCACTACCCTGAGATCATGACCTGAACCAAAATTAAGAGTAGGACACTTAGCTGACTGAGCCACCCAGGCATCCTTATTTTTATCCATTTTAATAATGAGATAATTAGACATAGAGAATACAAGCAGAGAAAAATGAAGAAAATTAAAATGGCAATCTCCATTTATCACAGAAAAAGACTCATGTAACCTCCAACTAGGAAAAGAAGATATAATGAGCACCAGTAAAGCCTCTCTTGTGGTCCTTCTCAATATTTCAGCCCCCGCCCAAAGTTAACTATATACTGACTTTTTATTTTATAGTAATTATGGCCATGAATTTCTTTAGCGTTTTATCATCCCAGCAAGCATCTGTTAAGACTTTGGTTTAATTTTGGTGACTTTAGAACTTCATATAAGTGAAATCAACAGAATATATGTTCTTTTGGGTCTGGATTTTTTGTTCAATATTCTACTAATGTATTATATGTAGCTGTATTTCATATATATTGCATTATTGAATGCCACTGTAGGATTTTATCACAATATATCCATTCTAAGTGCACATTTAGAATGTTGCAAGTTTTTAGTTATTATTCCACAACTTAGCCATGGCTATTCTTGTACAAATTACTCAGTGTACATATGTAATAAGTTCATTTGCCTGTATCCAGGTATGAAGTTAAAAAGTGGCATGGCATATGTACCAGTACTAGTAGAAATCTTTCTTAACTGGTTGTAAAATTTATCTCTAACCAGGAAAAAGAGCCATCAGAAGCTTATAAGATTTCCTATCCACATCCTTATCAACTTGTTTTTTGATTTAAAATTATTTTAATATATAATAAATCTTGTGGTCATACAATAATGTATCATGTTTTAAATTATAGTTTTCATCTAATTTTTAATTTCACATTTTTTGTACTGTGGGGTTTTTCTTTTAGTTTTTATTTAAATTCCAGTTAGTCAACATGTAGTGTAATATTAGTTTCAGGTGTACAATACAGTGATTTAATATTTAAGACAAAAAAACCATGTGATTTTGCTTATATGTGGAATTTAAGAAATAGAACTATGGGTTTTTTTTCGTGAAAAGTTTAAGTGTCTTATACAAACAAGTATACATCTCAATGAATTTTAACAAACTAACATATCTATGAAAACAAAAGTTAGATAATGGAACAAATATTACCAACATCCCAGAAGAAGTCTGTACCCCTTCTAGTGATTTCCCCTGGTAACCATGATACTGATCTCTAACTCCATAGGTTAATTTTGCCTGAAGTCATCAATGTTTCATGTCTCCCTATATAATTATTCCTATCTGGTAATTTTTCATAATTTTCCATTCTAACTCTGGCTTGGTTCCGAGTCACACTGTGGGATGACTGCAAAAATAATTTAAGCACATACTGATATGCACTTCCCCTATTGGGCTTACTTTTCTTTTTGCTCTCAGCCATTGACATGAAAACCTTCTACAAGTGACCTGAGAGAAAACGAGAAACACATGAAAAAAAGGAGTCACTCAGTATTTCCAGATGAAGCCAATTTTTTCACTGATGTTTGGTCTTGTTACTTCCTTTCTTCCACTGTTTTTGAGTGAATTTTCTTCTTTTTAAAGGTTCTTTAAGTGGATGCTTAGATCAATGCTTTTAAGACACTTTTCTTCACTAATGTATGCATGTTAGGGAACATATTTTCCTCTAAATACTGCTGAGGTACATTGCTCAGATGTTGATATATCATAACTTAGTTAATCCACTCAAAATGGTTTTTAATTTCGCCTCTTTTTTCTTTACTCACAAGCTATTTAGAAATATATTCCTTAATTTCCAATCAGCTAGGGTTTTCTATTTGTCATTTTGTTATTGATTTATACTTAGTTCCACTCTAGTCAAAGAAAATACTTTGGATAATTTAAGTTTAATGAATTTAAGATAAAGCTTATTTTATGACTCATTATGACAAATTTTTCTTGAGTTTTGCATTTCATTTTTGCAAGGCCAAAAATCTTGTATTCTGACATTGTTCAATACAATATCCTATAAGTTCTAACAGATTGCTTTATTATATTGTTTTTTTCATAAAATCAGTCTATTCCATTTAATTTTTTTTGCTTGTCAATTATTGAGTGAAGTATATTAATGTTTTTTCCTATGATTTGGGATCTTTTTGTTTCACTTTTCAGTTTAGTACATTGTTTATATTAAATGTATGTTATTGAATGCATACATATTTAAAACTATTAGTTGAAAACAAGTAAATTGATCTTAGTTCGTCAACATTAGTATAAATCTCCTTTATGTGTCCCTATTAGCTATTTTTGCCTTAAACTTTAACCTACCAATAGCATAGTTACACCAGATAGGTTTGTTTTGTCTACATTTTCTGTATTTTCAAATTGACATTTTGTATCTATTGTACTTTTAATTTTTAATTAGGGAATTTACATTTGATGAAATCACGGGCATATGATGCAACTGCTTATTTTTGAACCCCAGAATTAAAAGACATGGCATTCTGTCTCCCTGGCCAATTAAATGAATGAATGTTATAGATGTTGTTTTCAGATAGAAACACAAAATTTCCAGTTAAGATATTATACAACTCTTTTCCCTCTAGCACACCAATCATGGAAACACAGGGTTAGAGCTTCCTTAATCTGTGATCCTTAAGGGAGGATGGTGTAAAGCAGATTCTCAACCCCAGCAATACATGATGATACTGTGGGCATGAAATGAATATTTGCCCTTTTAAGTCTCTAAGATTTTGAGTAATTTGAGCCTAGCCTATGTTCAGTGGTGCAGGAAGTTCTACATTATGGATTCAATTATAGAATTATTTGAATTTGCTACTTTATCTTCATTTCCTTACAACACTCAGTGCTCAGTTTTTAAGTTGCATTTTTTATTTTTTTCTAGGATCTTTCCATATTACCTTTTTATTATTAGCATAAAATTATTTAGAACTTACTCTGAGAATCTCTGCAATTTTATTTGTAGTGATTATCCATTTGTTTCATGATGACCCATTGTTTCTTTTCTTTTTAAGATTTTATTCATTTATTCATGAGAGACAGAGGGAGAGAGAGAGAGGCAGAGACACAGGCAGAGGGAGAAGCAGGCTCCATGTAGGGAGCCCGATGTGGCACTCGATCCCAGGACTCCAGGATCATGCCCTGGACTGAAGGCAGACGCTCAACCACTGAGCCACCCAGGAGTCCCAACCCATTGTTTGACAGTGTTACTGTGTCTTCTTTTTTTTTTTGTATTAATCATTCTTACAAGATACTTATCTTAGAAGATATTATAGGTTAACTCTCTGAGTCTGTGATATACATTATTAATTTCTGCTGCTATTTTTAATATTTTCTTCTATCTACACTTTCTGGGTTTAGGTTTCTTGTTGAATAACTTCTTGAAATAAGGCATTGATTTTACAGCCTGTCTCTTTAAAAAAAAAAAAGATTTATTTATTTGTTTGTTTCTTTGTTTGAGAGAGTGAGAAAGCAAGACAGCAGGGACAGAGCACAAGCTGGGGGAGAGGCAGAAGGCAAGCCAGAAGCAAACTCCCTCTGGAGCAGGGAGCTTGGGGTGGGGCTCAATCCCAAGATCCTAGGATCATGACCTGTGGCAAAGGCAGACACTTAACCGGCTGAGCCACTCAAGTGTCCTACCTTTTTCTTTTTTTAATATATATTTTAATAGTGATATATTTTCTTTGAACATGATTTTTTATGTGTCCTGGATATAAATATTTTGATTATTCTTCAGTCCAATATATTTTCTAATTTCTATATAGATTTCCTTTCTGATACATATTCCTAGAAGTATGTACCTTACTTTCTAAATTTCTAAAGATATAACTGTTTGTATTCTTGTAATTGTTTTCTTACTAGATTTTTCCATGGTCAGGAAGCACAATATAAATCATTTAAGTGTTTTGAGATTTGGACTCTCCCATGAGAAACTATAGCATAAACTATATTCTCATGGGATTCTCTGCTTAAATTTGTGTAACTTTTGAGGTCTAAGACATTCTGAATAGAGAATGTGCTTAAATTGGTTCTGTCTTTAAAAAAAATGGTTCTGTCTTACTAATATTCCTGTACCTCTATAGAAACAGATATTCTCTGGCCATAAAGTATTCCCAATGAAAACATTTCAAGAAAAGGAGATGACAACCTAACAACTAATATGAGGAAACTAGGTACTTTGGGTAAAAATGGCATAAAAACAATAAAAGCAGAAATATACCCCCAAGACATTATGTATTATAATTTCTAAAGTAATATTAAATGACTGTATTGATGTATTTAAAACAATGAATGCTTCCCCCTCCAAAATAGATTCTTAAAAAAAAAGATTTTTTAGAATAACCACAGCTGAACAAAATTCAATAAACTATAATATAGACCTCAATAAGTTTATTAATAATCTAATTCAGAGAGAAAAATAAAGGGATAGAAGACATGGAAGATTGTAGGGAGTTCTAAGCACATCTACTTCTATAGAGAGATAAAATAGAATGTAGAAGTGATAATGTGGGGACGCCTGGGTGGCTCAGCAGTTGAGCGTCTGCCTTTGGCTGAGGGCGTGATCCCAGGATCCGGGATTGAGTCCCACATCGAGCTCTCTTTGAGGAGCCTGCTTTTCCCTCTGCCTATGTCTCTGCCTCTCTCTCTCTCTCTCTCTCTCTCTCTCTCTCTCTGTGTGTGTGTGTGTGTGTGTTTCTCATGAATAAATAAATAAATCTTAAAAAAAAAAGAAATGATAATATGAAGGGTGACTAAAAACAATAATCATTAAATCAAATTTGTGGAAAAAGGCTTAAAATAAAATACTGGGCAATACAGATAAGGGCTGGTTAGAATTTTTCATATTGATTGGGAGGAAAATAAAGAAGGTATGTTAAAATACCTAGGATTCTACTAAGTTTAGACAGAGGGTATATAACATTCAAACAACTAGAAGGCAGAGCAAAGCCAATTTAACACAAAGAGAAGACCTGGCTAGGCCTCAAGAAGTGACTAACCATCCAGAAATTTAATCAGTACACAAAAATATCCCACAATGAAAGTCTCAGGACTAGATGGATTTGCTAGTGGATTCCAGTAAATAGTCTATAAAGTCTTCTCAAAAACAAATCTAAAAGAGAGAGAGAGAGAGAGAAATCCCCAAACTCATTAGGTGAGGCTTACATAACCATGGTACCAAAATTTAGACAATCCTAATGACACAACTGAGCATGGATTGAAACATATTAAATCAATTTATTAGTAAATTGAACTTGAAATTATTTATTAATTAATATATTATGATCATATATTAATCATAAGCAAGTTTGAAACCTAATTCAAACTTAGAAGTATAGATGATATCAGAAAACCTAACAATGTAATTCAATCTGAAGGGGAAAAATTGTATGATGATCTCAACAGCTAAAGAAAATGTTTTGGATAAAGATTTTAAAACTTTTTATTGTATTAACTAAAAAAAAAAAAAAAACAAAATAGAAAAGGGGTGCCTTGGTGGAACACTCAGTTAAGCCTTCAACTCTTGATTTAAGCTCAGGCCATGATCTTGAGTCATAGGATGGAGCCTCTAGTTGGGCTCCAGCTCAATATGGAGGATACTTAGCAATGAATTTATGTCAAAATTCTAAAGCACATGTCATAATTATTGATGAAAATAATATTAATTATTATTATTATTATTATTATTATTATTTGTGAAATATTAGAAGATTGCCTTTTGGGTTTTTTTTTTTTTTGCCTTTTGGGTTTATTGTTGTTGTTATTTTATTTATCCATTTGAGAGAGGGAGCTCATAAGCAGGGGGAGGAACAGAGAGAGAAGGACAAGCAGACTCCATGTGCAGCACTGAGCCTGACATGGGTCTCCATCCCATGACCCTGAAATCATGACTTGAGCAGAAATCAAGAGTTGAGGGCTCAACCAACTGAGCCACCCAGGTGCCCTGAGGATAGGTTTTTGAAATCAAATTAGAAATGATGCTTATTATTAATCCTACTATTTGAGATAGTTCTGACATACTTTGTGGGTAGATTTAAGACATAAAAAAATAGATGTAATCATTGTAATTAAAGAAAAACTATCACTTTTAAATATAACATAACTACCAATGTGGAGAAATATAGATAATTTGAGCTCTTACAAGGTTGTCGACTACAAGGTTGTCTTTCTGTATGTCAGTAACATCTATGTAATAACGTAATAAAACATATCATCCATATACTAACAAACTTAACAGATGTTTAGACATGAACTAAGATCACATAAGTCCTCTCTGGAATGAAAAAACAGAATTTTGAAGACTAATGAAAAGACAAAATACTTTATCTAAATTAAAACAATAACATTATTTTTTTTAATATTTAATTTATTTATTTATGAGAGACACAGAGAGAGAGATGGAGATACAGGCAGAGGAGGAAGTAGGCTCCCTGTGGGGAGCTCAATGTGGGACTCAATTCCGGGATCCCAGGATCATGACTTGAGCCAAAAGCAGACACTCAACTGCTGAGCCACCCAGATGTCCCACATTCTCTATTTTTTGATATGATATTTTAAATTTGGTAAGATATGAATTATCCTCAAAATAGCCAATAAAGTACTTATATTTTCAGTCCATTTGCACACTTTGGAATGTGTGTGTGAATGATAACTATGCCTTAGTGTGCAAATGGCTAAAATAAGGGAAAAAAAGACAATACCAACTGTTGTGGAGGATGTAGAACAAATGGAATTCTTATGAACTCTTATAGGTTATAATACACTTACTCCATGATCCAGAAATGTTACTTCTCTGCATTTAATCAAAACAATATGTGAATAAGAATATTTTTATATTCTTTTTCGATAATAGGCCCAAAGCTAAAAAATCCAAATATCTGTTAAGAAGAAATTAGGTAAACAAATGTTTGTGTATTTATATAATAAAAAACTACTATGTCTTAGAAATGAATACACTGTTGATAAGTGTAAATCTCAACAGCTCTATGTGGACACAAAGTGCTTAGTTCTTCATATGTGACATACAAAACTAATCAATGTCCCTAGAATTCAGAACAGCAGTTGTATCATTGCCTATGGGAAGGACTGGCTGGTTCACAAAGATTGCCTGAGAAAGAACACATTTTTTTTTTCTGTTGATGTAAATATTCTATATTTCGATCGAGGAACATTCATATGGGTATATTCATTTGTCAAAACTCACTGAACTGTACACTGAAGATTTTTCCATTCCACTTTATTTAAATTACACTTTAATTTAAAAAGACATACATTTAGAGCACCTGTGTGGCCCAGTTGGTTAAATGTCCAACTCTTGACCTCAGCACAGGTCTTGATCTCAGGGTTGTGAGTTCAAGCCCTGTGTTGGGCTCTCAATGGGCATGGAGCCCACTTAAAAAAAAAAAAACAACCAACCAAACATATACATTTAAAACATTACAAACAAAGATATACATTAAACAATTTAGAATGGTTTACTATAGACATTCAGTGCAAAGGAAATGGAGAAAAGAGAAAATAAAAGAAAGGAAATAAAGAGAAGGTACAGATTAGTAAAACTAATGATAATATGTTATTCAATGAGTATCATTTCATTGAAATGAAAGCAAGAAATACATGTTTGGGGAATCATTGTTTCATGGGTATTTTCATATATCTGCAAGGCCAGGGCTTTCTGATCAAAATCATCGGCAATTTGTGTGAAGGGATGATTGAATGATGACCATGCCTGAGAAGCCAGAGATGGTGAATTTCCCAGGAGAGATTTATAGATTTGTCACTTCTAGAGCCACCTATTTATATTCCACAGGATAATGGACGAAGACTGTGGTTGCTCACAGGTTACTAAAACCTCAGAAGGCAAATTCACAGACAAGGGGTAACTCTTGTAAATAGCTGATCTATCTCTGATCCAGAAACTTCATGTTTACTGTCAGGCTAAATTTTATATATGTATTATATACACATATCTTTTTAAAATCTATTTTAAAAAATATTTTATTTATTTATTCATGAGAGACACACACACAGAGAGGCAGAGACACAGGCAGAGGGAGAAGCAGGCTCCATACAGGGAGCCTGATGTGGGACTCCATCCTGGGACTCTGGGACCACACCCTGGGCCGAGAAGGCAGACACTCAACCGCTGAGCCACCCAAGCATCCCTATATCAGTTTTTAATAAAAATTTAAGAGGCAGATGTACTTTGACTTTATATTAAGGTGGAAAATTTGCCAGATACTGTCACTGAACACAGTGTGGTGCCCCTATAAACAAATTTAGCATTAGAAGTGTTGGAAAGCAAATTATGTAAGAACTGGGAAATAGCAGAATGATATTAAAAAGTGGATGAGTTTTCCCCTGAAGCAAAATGTAGCTGTGACCCAGCAGCATCTGTATCACCTGGGAGCTTGTTAAAAATGCAGAATCACAAGATACACCCTGGATACTCAATCCAAATCCATGTTATCTGTATATACACTAAAGTCTGAGAGGCATAAAATTAGAGAAAAACTAGACTCAAGTGAAAAATGTTAAACAATAGATACAACCAAAAAGCTATGTTGGAGAAAACTTGGGTCCCAGGGGTGTCTAATTGAAAATAAGAGATCTCAGAAAGTAAAGTGAAATTATTATTTTAACAGAAATTCAAATCAAGGATCTTATTAAAAGGTGCCCTGTGAAAGCTGGTGGAGATAAAGAGTTGATAATAAGAGTAACGTGGAATCCTTCTCTTGATGCATAGAATTACAGGACACCTGCGGGTATAAGACGCTTCAACTGGAAAGATCTGATTAAATACATCAGGAATTCATATTTTTTAAGTAGACCCAGTAATTACAGCTATGAAAGTGGTGTTAATAGTTTCCTTGAGTGAGCAAGTATATAAAGTTTTATGCTGTTTATAATTAAGAAAAAGTACTTCATACCTGAGATACACTATTGGAGTGCCAGGCAGGATTATAATTAATTGGCTTTAGACTTGCTTAGTTATTGGACTGATGTTTGGGAGATATGGTCTCGATTGAGATAAAAGTGGGTGCTATTTGTCCAAAAAATAGATGCTTTGAACAGCCTTAATTAACTTAGTTCTTATTTCTCATTGAGTGTTGTCCACAAAACAAAATATATAGAGAGTAACATCTTAAGAAATTAAATGCATGATGAAGAATAAAAGTGTTCAGAAGCAGAGGTTTTCGGACTCGGATTTTTAATAATAAAATATTCTATAATAAAAATAGAAACATAGACCGTGTCGTCATCATTATCATTATAATTAACCCCAGGATGCACATTTATCAGGAGTGTCCCTGGTGTACACTTGTCTGCTTTGCACAAAGTAATGTATCACCTCAGGATTCTATTAATGTGCACCCTTTTCCCCAGCGCTTTATCTCCACCTCTATGAGTTTCCTGCAGCTGCTGTGAAAAACTATCACAACTCTTGTGATTTAACACAACTGGAAATTGTGTTACTCTCACATTTCTGTAGTCCAGAATTCTAATATGAAAGTGTCAGCAAGCCTGCATTCCCTAGAAGCTCCGGAAAAGAATACTCGCCCACCTCTTCCAACTTTGAGTGGCTGTTGGCATTCCTTGGCTTCCTTGGCTTGTGGTCCATACCGCTCTGCTCTGTCTATGCCTTTGCTCGACCTTTTCTGGGTGTCTTCTTTTCTCCCTTGAATGAGGACACCCATCACTGGATTTAAGATGCACTTACATAATCCTGGATGACCTCATCTTGAGATTCTTAATTACATTTGCAAAGTCTTTTTCTACCTCCCCCCCCCCCCCCCGCAAGGATAACATTCACAGGTTCTAGGGATTAGGACATGGACATATTTTTCTGAGGGCCTCCATTCAGCTCATTACACAACCCTTCTAACATGTGTTGCATTCTGTATAGGGAGGGAGAAGTGAAGGACGTTAGAAAAGTTAGGAAGCCCTTAAAATAAAAATAGAAAATGGTGCCTTCCTGTTATCTATTAAGTCAGCATTAGTAGATACCCGGTGAAGAATGAACCACTGTACCATCCCAAAATATTGTTCCATAATGTACCACCACTCTTACTTCCAGTTAATTAATATCCTTCTATGCATCCCCTATACCTAACAGTTTACTGATCTTCCAGATTGGCAGGGTTTCTTTGATTCATGAGACAGAGCATCAGTAGAGTATGATTTCTTTAAAATCAACTGTCAAGTATACATTATGAAAATTGCTCCCATATTTTTTTAAAAGACATTGTCTATCATTCTGAGTTTTGTGTTGTGAGTTTTTATCTTTGAATCACTTTCTTCACTGGTACTTTAGTGGGAAGTTAGAAGCCACCCCGGAAGCTGTCACTGGAAGCTACTTTAAATGAGGCTTTTTTTTTTTTTAAGATTTTATTTATTTATTCATGAGAGGCACAGAGAGAAAAAGGCAGAGACACAGGCAGAGGGAGAATCAGGCTCCAGGCAGGGAGCTCGATGTGGGACTTGATCCTGTGACTCTGGGATCACGTCCTGAGCCAAAGGCAGACTCTCAACTGCTGAGGCACCCAGGCGTCCCTAAATGAGACATTTGAATCAAACTTTCCTAACTAAAAGAATAGATGATTTTTATTTATTATTAATGCTTTCTTTTATATCATTAGTAAGTTAATGAATACATTTTTATGAATTCAGAAAAGGTAATAATTAACAATAAAAAGAAACCAGAAGAGTTTAAGGTACTCTTAAAGGTTAGTTTTTCTGCCTTTTTTACAAGCTTAAGTGTAAAATGTAAATTATTATAGTTTTTTTTCTTTAGCAGATTGTAAATATTCAATACTCTTATTTCATTAAGCAGTTTTCCTGAAAACCATGAATTATATCTAAATCTAAATGTATCAGCAATGCAACAGTTCAAATCAATTATCATTAAGCATTTGTCTTCCATCCAGTACAGCCTGGGTAATTTCTTTGCCATGAAGTACAATGCTTAGCAAAGTAAAAGAGAACATATTTTCTTTTCCTTTCTAATTTGGAAATATACATGGCTAATGTCCCTGGCTTTTGAATACATTCATCTTTTTCTAATGCTTTCCCTAGGTCATAAATTTGATTAAGATATATCATACTATCAAAAGAAAGCAGGCATATAGTCATGCAGAATTGAATACTGCCCATCTTTAATGCTTTGATACCATTTTATATCTATATCTTTATTAATATTTTAGACATATTATATTGAAAGTGCAACTGCATATCCCAATATATCAAGTTTACGATCAGCCTAGCTCTATCAAAATGTTTCTATGGTTGATAGTATTAGATGTTCATTCTGTATTTTCAAACTGCCTAAGAATGGACTATTAAGTAAATAACATAGTTTTTTAAAATTATTTTTGTGCACATTGAGAGCATAATCTGAAATTGTTCTTTGAGACTTTGCTTATTATAGCGCTCACGGCCACCATGGGAATGGTTCTGATAGCTATTATGCCATCATAAAAATACAAAGAGAATTTGACTCCAACTGCATACAAATGAATTAAGCCATCTGATTTATTTCCATAGAAGGAAAGTGAAAAAGTAGTTCAGGTTATAGTGTTTCACTACATTGGGCAATACATACCAACCAACTCTCAATACAGTGGGTAAATTAGTGAAGGAAATGGCATTTCCACAAAATGCATGGCTTCAGAAATGCTAAGGGAAGCTTCAAGCACACAGGATTTCTGAGGAAGTGCAGAGGGTGCCATAAATTTGATCCTTATTGTTCCCCATAGCACGCGTCACCACAGTTTGACATTCCCAGTTCTGCTGCCTCATCATCACTGTGTGGGAAGCCAGGTCTCTCCAGTCATCAGTGGGTCCCTGGGTGGAAGTTAGGTACTTTGAGTTTCTAATATTATGCAATTCAAGAAATGAAACTCTAGGGTCAGGAAAAAGCCAATGCATCTCCAAGCAGTCTCTAACTTACTCCCCAAAGAGTCTTTGGTGTTCTAGAAAAGTCTAGCCTAATATTCCTCAAATACCACGGATGGTCTTAACTTTTGCTATGTGTCATAAAGACTTCACTAAAAAAATGCTAATACTGCCTTTGGCATCACCGAGCTTTAAGTAGTGAAATGTCTTTATGAATATATACTGTCTATTCCAATTTCTCAGCCCCTCTTCTGCTTTTCTTTAGTTGTATCACCTCTTTGTACTGCCAAGTTGTCCATACCGTTGTACAAGGTTGATTGGGCTATGCCTTACACAAGATCACACCAAAGATGGGCCTTGAAAGCCAAATCAATCTGAGAAGCTTAATATGGCTTTATTTCAACGTGGAATAAATACATATATTATACTGCCAAAAGGATATCTGAAAGAATTTCTTCCAGTGTAAGTGTATTATTTTAAAAGGGTATGTCTACATTATGAAAACACGCTTATAGTTTTAAATTTTACTTGGGATGTGATTTCATATCATTCAATAATATTAACTGATTTTTGATAAATCAATACAATATTGTACACTAGTTATACATTTTGATATACAGTAGTTCTGACAAAAAATATAAAGGAAATGAGGAAAATTTTCCTGCCCTCAGGAAACTCGAGAATGCATTTTAGAAATGGTCTTATCAAGGGGATCCCTGGGTGGCTCAGTGGTTTGGCGCCTGCCTTCGGCCCAGGGCGTGATTCTAGAGTCCCAGGATGGAGTCCTATGTCGGGCACCTTGCATGGAGCCTGCTTCTCGCTCTGCCTGTGTCCCTGCCTCTCTCTCTCTCTCTCTCTCTCTCTCTCTCTGTGTGTGTCTCTCATGAATAAATGAATAAAGTCTTAAAAAAAAAAAAGAAATGGTCTTATCAGGCACCAGGGTGACTCAGTTGATTAAGCCTCCAACTTTTGGTTTTGGTTCTGGTCATGACCTCAAGGGTTGTGGGACTGAGCCCTGCATTGGACTCCTCCCTCAGTGGGGAATCTGCTTGAGATTCTCTTCCTCTACCCCCACATGCTCTTTCTCTCTCCCTCTCAAATAAATCTTTAAAAGAAAGAAAGAAAGAACAAAAGGGTTTTGCCCTCTATGGAGTTGGCTTAAAATGTCCTCAAGCTTCCTGTTTGACAGTTAATTATTACATTTAAAAGAAAAGGCACATGCAGGCTGTTACCATTTTTGTTTAAGTAAGGAAATTGTTGGAAGAGGAATAACTTTAAAATCTGGAATCTAAAATCTGGAATGCCTAGCTGGCTCAGATGGTAGAGTATGTGACTCTTGATCTCAGAGTTGTAAGTTCGAGTCCCATATTGGGTATAGAAATTGCTTAAAACTAAAATCTTAAAAAAAAAAAAAATCTCAGTGTCTTAACAACCACAGTTTGATGGGATAGATGGTAGCCCGTGCTCCATAGTGGTCTGGGCCCTTCATCTTTCCATTTTGAGTTCTTTGCCTCTTCTCATGGTGATGCAGGCTAAAAGTTTTACTAATGCCCTTGACACCTCTTGCTTTTATTTCCCTCATTCATCAGTATTTTCCTCTTATTAAGAATCATTCAAAGAAAATTTTCATGTTTTGATATAGGCCATCTTATCTCACATAGCAGTTCACTTCATAGTAATTGTGAAATTCTTATTTTATTTTTTCAGATTTTATTTATTTATTCATGAGAGACACAGAGGGAGAGGGGCAGAGACATAGGCAGAGGGAGAAGCAGGCTCCCTGTAGGGAGCCCAATGCAGGACTCATTCAGGGGGCTCCAGGACCATACTCTGAGCAGAAGGCAGATGCTCAACCCCTGAGGCACCCAGGCAACCCATGAAACTCTCATTCTTAATTTTAAATTATATTTTATATAACACATCATTCTAAAAGTTTTAGTGCAATAACCTTAAAAATCTAATTCAATATACACTTTCATTTATTTTTTTTCCTTTACGTACATTTTAGTATTTCATAAACATATTATTTTCTGCATTCTATTTTTCCACAAAATAAAAAAAAAACTTTAAAGTCATCTTTTTAAATTTAATTTTGAATAAGCTATACACTAAAATGCTCAAGAACAAAAGAGTACATAAAGTGTATATAGCTAAAAGAAATACTTGTCCTGTCTCTTATTCACTCATTTTTAACTTCAACCATTTGCTGGAGACACAAAATTCACTGTTATTTTCCTATGTGTTTCCTCTTTCTTTAAGCACAAGCAAGCAAATATAAATGTAGTTCCGTATTACCCCAATTTACACATAATATATATTATATACACTGTATTGCTTTTTTTTTACTACCAATATATCTCAAAAGTCTTTCCATAACAATACATAGAGATCTACCTCATTCCTTTGACATCTGTGCAGTATCCCATTAAAAGATGTATGCACCTCCATTTATGTAAGCAGTTCTCAATCGATATGCATTTAGAATACTTCCAATCTTTTGTTATTATATGTAGTTCTGTTATGTCCCTCCATAGGCATGCAATTTTATTTTCAGGATAAAGGTTTATGGATATATGCATCTTTATTTTGATAGACAACACCAAATTCTCTATGGAAGGGTTTTATCAATTTATACTACTTCTAGTAATATGAGAGTTCCTGTTTCTTATCAACTTCATGAACAAAGGGTGTTATTAAACTTCTGGATTTGGCCAATTATCAAAGTGGAAAATAGTATCTCGGTATGCTTCCCTCATTAAAAACAGAGTAGCCCACCTTCTCATATATTTGAGCCATTTATATTTTCTGAGATTTATGCAGGCATATCCTTTGACCATTTTTCTATGGTATTATTGGTCTTTTCCATATCAATTATTATGGACTAAACATTAGTATCCTTCCAAAATTCTGTGTTGAAGCCACAACCCCCAATATGATTGTATTTGGAGATGGAGCCTTTGGGAGGTAATTCAGATTAGATGAAGTCATAGGAGTTGGCCCCTCATAATGGAAAGGTGCCTTTATAAGACAGGAGAAAGCTTGCTCCCTTCATAGGCATGCACCAAGGAAAGGCCATATGAACACCCCTGGTAAGTGGCATTCTGCAAGCCAGAAAGTTAACTCTCACCAGAAACTGATCTTGGACTTTTCAGCCTCCAGAACTATGATAGGATAAATTTCTGTTGTTTATGATACCAGTCTATATTTTGTTATGGAAGCCAAGCTGTCTAATACAGATTTTGGTATTGAGAAGTCAGACACTGTTGTAATAAATACTTGAAAATTTGGAAGCAGTTTTAGAACTGAGTGATAGAAGAGACCGGAAGAGGTGCATCATAGAAATATAAATGTTAAAGACAATTCTGATAAGGATTCTATAGAGAAAGGTTCCATCTTCTTAGAGAATATATAAATAATCATGAAGAGAATGTTGATAGAAATATGGTTGTTAAATGCTATTCTAATGAGGTCTCAGATGGAAAGTATCATTGGAAAGTAGAGGAAAGGCAATCCTTGTTTTAAGTGGCAAAGAACTTGGCTAAATTGTATTCATGTTCTAGTGTTTTGTGGAAGGTAATACTTGGATATTTAGTTAAGTGATAAAATTGGATATTTTGCTAAGAAGATTTTTTTTTAAATATTTTATTTACTTATTCATGATAGGGGGTGGCGGAGCAGAGACACAGGAAAAGGGAGAAGCAGGCTCCATGCCGGGAGCCCAATGTGGGGAGCCCAATGTGGGACTCGATCCGGGGACTCCTGGATCACACCCTGGGCCAAAGGCAGGCGTTAAACCGCTGAGCCACCCAGGGATCCCTTCACTAAGAAGATTTCTAAGCAGAGTATTAAGAATAGCTTGGTTCCTCCTAATATGGTAAAACATAGAAAGAGAGGAATGAATGGAAGAAGGGATTGTTAAGTAAAAAGGAACCAGAACTTAAAGATTTAGGAAAACTCTCAGTTTGTTCACGTTTCAAAAAATAAGAAAGCATATTCAGAAGACAGCATCAAGGGTGTGGCTAAGCTACAGAATGAGAAAGGGATTATGGTCTTATACAAGCAGAAACACGCCAGTTTGAAGTGTAGGAGATGGAGACAGGATGGAATGAAAGAAAGCTGTTGGACTTCTTAGATCCTACAGGAACGGATCATATTTAACAGCAAATACGTGCTATTCTTAAAGAAGAGAAGAGAGATCCCTAAGGTGACTCAAAAATCATTGGGACTTCCTTTTCATTTTCAAAGGGTAGGCCAGCATTGCTTCAGGTTTCAATAGGCTCAAAGGTAGGTGCCTAGAGCCTTGGGGGCAGGGCCCACTCCCAGCAGAGCTGCAGAGGCAGGATCACTCCCTCATTAGATCCAGAAAGCAGAGCATAAAACCAAAGAGGATTAATTGTGAATCTTAAGATCTAATGCAAGTTACCTTGCTAGGTTTTGGACTTGCTTGGAATTCACCAACCTTCTTGGATCCACCACCTTCTCTCCTATTTCTTCCTTTTGCACTGAGAATGCCTATCATTTGCTTGTCCCACCATTGGATTTCGGCAGCATGTAACCTGTCTGCTTTCCCAGGTTTGCAGCTGGAGAGAAACTGTGCCTCAAGATGAACCACACCTTGAGCCTTATCCATATCTGATTTAGATATTTAGATGAGACTTTGAACTTTAGATTTTAGAGTTGATACTATAATAAGGCTTGTAGTGGTAGAGGCTGTGGGGATGGATTGAATGCATTTTGCATATGCGAAGGACATGAATTTGGGGGAGTTACGGCAATATTGATGCAGGAAAGCTTGGTCCTTGTCTCATGGAGTCGAAGAATGAATCTCACTGACGGAGGAAAGCAAGTAAAGCAATAGAAGTTTATTAAGCAAAGATACAGAAAAGGCTCCCAGAAGTGACAGGGATCCTGAAGGGTTGCCACTGAAGGATTCTGGCTGGCCTTTTAGAGAAAACCTGACTAGGGAGTTGATGGCCTTGAGATTTCTTGAGTGAATCACATATGACGGTTTTGAGTCTTGGTGATTACTTGATAGCCATCAAAGGAAGATACCCCCTAGTATTTTGGAGGCTGGAGGCAGAATTTAGCTCCTTATCCATTTTTGTTGCCTTATTTCTGTTGCATCTCATCCTTGGAATTTATGGGGGCCTGACCTTAGGGCCTCTTGGTGTCCTTGGGATTTATGGGAGCCCAGAGATTTGCAGGAGCCTGACTCTGGGCCTTTACCTTATCTTTTCTTGCCTAGCCCCATTTGTGTCTTACTCAAAATGTTAGTCAGGGACAGCCCAAACTAACTAATGCATCATTCTTCAGCAGTTCTTTGTACATTAAGTAAATTATTCCTTTGTCTATATAATATGATATAAATAATTTTCTTTTTGTTTTGCTCATGATGACTTCTGTATTTAATTTTTGGAAGTATGAAGAGTTGATGCTTATTATGTAGTTGAATATATTAGTTTTTCTTAAAAGGATTTGGATTTTGAATCATAAACAAGTCTTCCCTATTTAAAACTTATAAAGAAATTCACCTATTTACTAAATTTTTTATTAAATGATATGTTAAATGTACATTTCTTACCTATTTAAAATTTACCTTGGTATGAGTTATAAGGCATATATCTAAATTTGTTTATATTTTTTAGATGCTGATCCCTTGCCTCATCATTATTTCATGAATAGTCTATTTTGTGCCCACTTGAATGAAATACTGTCTTTAACACTTAATAATTTACATTTGTATTTGTTCCTATTTATGGGTCTTTTTGCCCTACATCTTTATCTAGTGCTAGATCATACTGATCAATTGCTAGTTTTATAACGGCATAATAATTATAATTCCTATTCATATTTCTTCTTTTTCTAAATTCGAATTGCTGTTCTTGATTGCTGGTTTTCCAGAAATTCTTTCAAAAAAAAAAAAAACTAGATAGTTGGTATTTTATCAAAATTTCTTTAATTGGACAGCCCAGGTGGCACAGTGGTTTAGTGCCGCATTCGGCCCAGGGCATGATGCTGGAGACCTGGGATCAAATTCTGCGTCCGGCTCCCTGCATGGAGCCTGCTTCTCCCTCTGCCTGTGTCTCTGCCTCTCTCTGTGTGTCTCTCATGAATAAATAAATAAAATCTTTAAAAAAAAATTTCCTGAATTGTACAAAACTTTAGAGAAGTTGGCATCTTTACGATAGAAGTTTTCTTACTTAGGTACAAGGTAGATCTTTATATTTGTTCAAACTCTTTTGAAGACTGTTTTAAAAATAGAAATTGGGGATGCTTGGGTGGCTCAGTGGTTGAGCACCTGCCTTTGGCTCAGAGCATGATCCCAGAGTCCTAGGACCAAGTCCCACATGAGGCTCCCTGGAGGGATGCCTGCTTTTCCCTCTGCCTATGTCTCTGCCTCTCTCTCTGTGTTTCTCATGAATAAATAATAAAATCTTAAAAAAAAAAAAAAAAGAAATTGATGTCAATTCAGCTTTCCAGTTTGAATCTTTAGAAAATCAGACAATATATTAATTTCATATTGATAACAAAACAAATTATGATCACCATTAGTTAGTGAATTTGAAAATATCTATGTAATGTATATTTTTATATTTCTAGCTTTTTTATTTGATTTTGGAGCTATGTATGAAGTCTTTGAGTAAATATCTAAGGCTGTGTTTCTGTGTATGAGAGTGAGTTAGGATGAAATTCCTTTCTTGGCTAAATTGAGTTCACCTGAATCCTTGATTTAACTCTTGTCATATAGGATACAACTATTTTTGTAGTTTTTTTTTTAAGAAAAACTAATATATTCAACTACGTAAGTAAGTATACTTAATACTTCCTGTGGGTTGTATAAACATCTATTAGAGATACATCTGGCACTTTTCAAGATAATCTTGATTTTTAAAATATTTTATTACTGAACAGTTTTTCAAACATGTACTTAGATATGCCATACAACAATAGAGTTATCCTATATTTAAATCCTGCAGGAAAACTAGAATTGGTTGTAACATCATGGACATAACTAATGAGGGTGTTTAAGTACTTTTATTTAATAGAAAACATCAAGGTGCTCAAATTACAAATCCAATATTTTCAGCACAAGAAATTCTTTACTTTCTTCTACTGCTGTTTGCACATTTTGCTTTCTTAGTCCACTCCTTCAGCAATGTTTGAGGGCTTCCTACTGCATATTGTCATTACTTTGCCTCAGAAAAAAGAGAAAGAAAAATCTATTTTTTCCACTTTGGCATATTGTTCTCAGAGATTAAATTGGTGATAAATTTATGTTAATGACCAAGATTTGGCTACAAAATTATTTCAATATTTATACTAAAATCCTAGGAGATGCAAGATGGCATATAATGATTAGCAGTTGGCTCCAGTCCTGTTTAATCCACCTTCTCTTATTGAATATAAATAGGTTCAAGATTCTCCCTTATGGTCAGGGAAGGATTCTGTTACAAGGTGTATACTTCTGGATCATTTAGAACTTGTTCATTTCAGACTTCATTTATTTTTGTGCAGTGTAACGTTCCTTGTTTTTAATTTTACCCTTGTGAAAACTTAAAAATGACTAAAATTTTTGTGTGTCATTATATTCTCAATGGTATAATTCCAATTTTATGTGATTGAATTTTTTGACCCTATTTATTTTTTTAATGGGCATTTACAGTACTAAGTAAGTCTTATCTCTAACTCTCCCTAAAAATAAAACAAAATACCACCTGGAAGTTAACACAGAACATTGCTCTGTAAACTGCTATTTCTCACGGAATAGTCGTGGGAGAGAAACCTGCATGTCCACAGAAGCTTAATGTAGAAGGAAGGAGGATGCTGTGAGACAACGAAGGACTGACTATTAGGTGCAGATGGTTCCCAGAAACTTCTGTGGGGACATAATACAGTCAAATCAAGGTCCAGTAGCAGAATTATCACAACATTCATCACCAACCACTTCTATCATGAGTGGGACCTTGAGGACATCCTCCCTTAGGATTACAAGTAAGAAAAATGTGGAGGGTAAGATATCAAATATTATCTTTACCTTCTCATTTCAATGTTATGTTCACTTTCATCATCTGAATCTCTTCCATAAGTTTATTTTATTGCTCATTTAACATGTCCTCCCTTTACCTTTCCCTTGTTTTTAAGTTTCTGGCACTAAGTGGTATTAATTGGACTATATAAATGGATTAGGGAGTTTACTTTTCTTTAATATTGATCTTCTTTTTGCAGTGATTTACCAGAGTCATATATTTCCTTCTTTGACCTAACTGAGAAACCACAGAGGCAGGAAATTCTTTAGTTGCTTTCTACCATCTACTCTTCCATCTTAGTTTCTGGACCCTCAATACAATCCTCTCAGATCGTTCCATCACTTCTGCCATTTTTCAAGCTTTCCTTTTTCTCTTTCCATAATGAAACTTAAAACAATCGAAGACCTGAGGTTGCACAGCAATCACTAGTTTGAAAAACCAAAGTAAAGACAGGAAAAAATGAACTTGAAAACTGTCTTCCCTAGAAAAGACACTTGGTGTTACCATAAAAACTGGTAAGAATAATTTAGCTAGGGTTAAACAAATGCAAATGGTCACATGTAGGCTAACTTGAAAATACAAAATACTAAGGAACTGCAAATGCAAGAGAATCCACTGCCCCTTATAGTTTCTTTGACAAAGATTGCACTACATTACTAATCAAAAGAGCTGGAAAGGGAGAGACTAGAGAAAATTTCCTAGTAGTGCAGAGTTGGGTCACAGAAACAGCAGCCACTATAGAAAAAGCACAAAAATGGGATCCCTGGGTGGCGCAGCGGTTTGGCGCCTGCCTTTGGCCCAGGGCGCGATCCTGGAGACCCGGGATCGAGTCCCACATCGGGCTCCCCGTGCATGGAGCCTGCTTCTCCCTCCGCCTGTGTCTCTGCCTCTCTCTCTCTCTCTCTGTGACTATCATAAATAAAATAAAAATAAAAAATAAAAAAAAAGCACAAAAATCTCATCTGATGTTCTCTCACCTATCTTTCATACTACACAAAAGACCTAAGCCTCTAGACAAAGGCAGAAAACTATCACTCTCAGGACACAGATAAGGATAAATTGCTAATGGAGGGAGAAAAGAAAAATAAAAACCATTGTTCTCTGTGGGACTTTCAGAAAAATATCCTTGACTATTATACAGTCCCTAGCATGGGAGGTGGTTACAAGGTCTCTGAGAAGATTCCTCCTGTGAGATCCAGAACATAGTACCTTCTCAAGATGGAGCAGAATACAAGTAAGAGATAACAGCCTTTCACAGCCCTCTGCCCACACCAGCAAGTAGCAAGTCTGAGAATCTAGTAACAGCAATTTACTCCTGCTGCCAGGCAAGACTGGGAAGCAAGAACCTCTCTGAGGTGTAAGCACAAAGACAAGACCAAAATGGAGGGTGAAGTAGACACTGAAGAAAACTTTAGCCAACTCGCTCACCCACTAATACTAGAGGAATTTAGAAATATGTTGTCCATGGAAATTAAGTAGTGCAACAACCAAATCCAACCTCATATTAATTCCTAACAAGATTGACTCAACCCCTCACATTAAAGCCATGCCAAGAAGAGATGTGCCCATTTCCAGATATAAATTACACCACAGTCTCTACTGTACCACACAACATGTCTAGGTTTTAACTAGAAATGATGAGATGGAGACAAAAAATGATGGGATGCCTGGGTGGCTCAGAGGTTGAGTGTCTGCCTTTGGCTCAGGACATGATCCTGGAGTCCTGGGATTGAGTCCCACATCAGGCTTCCTGCATGGAGCCTGCTTCTCCCTCTGTCTATGTCTCTGCCTCTCTCTGTTTGTCTCTTATGAAGAAATAAAATCTTTAAAAAAATCACTGTCAAGGATTAATATACAGAATTACATTCAGATATAATACAGAAATCCTACCAAATAAGGAATTTATTTATTTATTTGAGAGAGACAAAGAATATGAGTGGTGCTGGGATGAGCAGAGGGAGAGGGAGAGGCAGACTCCCCACTTAGCAGGGAGTGATACAGGGTTTGATCCCAGGACCCTAAGATTAGGATGCAAGTGGAAGGCAGACACCCAACTGAGCCACTGAGGAGCCCTTCAAACAGAATTATACTAGTTAGTAATTAATATGTTAAAGGTATAGTGGAAAAGGTCAATACGATGCAGAAAAACATGAGTAATTTGAGCTGACAAATGGAAATTCTTAAGAATTTGATTAAAATGTAAAAAATGCAAAACATGGTAACAGAGATAAAGAATGCTGTCAATGGTCTCATAAGTAGACTTGATAAAACTAAAAAGTCAGTGCTCTAGAAGATAAATCAATAGAAATTATGTAAATTAAAGGAGAAAGAAACAACAATTTTAAAAGGAAATACTGCATCCAGGAGCTGCAGAAATGTATCAAACACAAAAAAGGAGAGATTATGATAGAAAAAATTAAGGAAATAATGGTGGAAATTTTTCTAAAGTTAATATTAAATAAAAAATCAAATATCCAAGAAGTTTAGAGAACATCAAACAGGATAAATGCAAAACACCACACACACATACGCACACACACACACACACACACACACACACACACGTATGGACACAATGTCCAAGCTGCTAGAAAACAAATATCAAAACAAACTGTTTGAAGACAACTAGAAAAAAAGATACACAACATGACAAATGGGTTAAGAATTACACATAGAAGACTTGTCAGCAGGGATACCTGGGTGTCTCAGTTGGTTAAGCAGCTGCTTTCAGATCAGATCATAATCCTGGGTCCCAAGACCAAGTCCCATGTCTGGCTACCTGCTCAGTGGGAAGTCTGCTTCTCTCTCTGTCTGCCCCCCCACACACACTTATGCGTGTGCACATGTGCACACACACTCGCTCTCAAATAAATGAACAAAATCTTTAAAAGTCTTCTCAGCAGAAACTATGCAAATCAGAATAGTGACAGAAGAAGATGGAGTATATACAAGAAATGGTGAATTTTACTGTATATAAATTGGACTATACAAAAAAATGACACCCCCAACATAAACTTATTTTATCAAATACAATAATTTTGAATGTTTTAATCAAATTAGTAGTAGTATTTTATCAATATTTATCAGAATATAGTAAGTAGTTACTACATAAGGCAAAATAAGAGTCTAAAAACATTGAAAGGAATAGCAGGAAGATTTATAAAATGGAAAGTATCCTTGCTCCATAGAAATGCAATGCATATTTCATTTTTTTCTTTTCATTTACCTCAAAATTTTAAAAAGTCAATAAAAATGAGCACATTACAAAAAATGAGCACATTGCAATTATGACATGCTATTCTAGCACTCTAATATGGTTCATATGGGCTTGTGAAAAAAATGCACTTCATTTAATCAGTAATTCTAGTCTTGAAACATAATTATCATGTCAAATCTGCTTTTTTCCACCATTACTTTCAATAAGGCATCCTTAAAATATCTTGATATTGCATTCATGTTAAGACATTCAAAGTAAGAATATTTTGAAACTGAAAAAAAAAGAATATTTTGAAACTTGGTATGACCTCTTAATGTTTTTAAAGATATTTTCTTAGATTTTGTAGTGCAACTTGTAAAGTTTCAGACCTACACAAAGACAATTAGGATTCTATAGAAAATAACTCTGGCTAAGTTAAATTTAAAAAAAGAAATGTATTGAAAATAGGTCACTTAATTCATAAAACTGAAGGAAATCTTGGAGAATGAGAGTGGAACAGGTCAGGATTTCAGCAGGAACTGCACCCATGGATATTGCAAGAAACAGATTAGTTAGGATGTCATTGCTTCCCTCACTATAGCATTGATGCTAAATATTAAGCAACTTTGAGGTTATTGCCAATAGGCAATGGATGGTTCCATCACCGGATTTATTTACAAAGGGTTCTGGTTTTCTTTGTGTCTCCTCCTCAAAAGTCAGTGTCCTCAACAAGTGCATTTAATTAGGTTATATGCCTTCAACTAATATTCTAAAGTCTTTGTCTTCAGTTCATCTTTGCTCCCACTGCTAGACCCTAAGTCATCTCTCTTAAGTAAAACTGATTATGAGTGTCCTCTACTCATAAAACTTTATTAATTCTGAACCTCCTCTAAAGAGAGTATGAAACATTTTGCATTGCATTCATGTACCTCTATGATCTGAATACTTCCTAATTTTTTTCTAATGAGTGCTCCCTCACATCTCAAGTTATACTAAATTCTTGCAGTTCTTATAATATGCTTTGAACTTTCACATCTTTGTGTTTTCACACATGCCTTGTTTTCCACATAAAACATCATTCTTTGACTCTTCAACCCCACCAATTGCATTCATCCCAATTCAAATTTCAACTTAACATGCAGCTGGAATTTCCTTCAATTTACCCCCAGGAAAATGAATCACCACCTCTTTTTGCTATCTCTGTATCTTATATATCTTACTATTATTGCACATTTCACAATGTTTTAATTATCTATTTACATATCTTTCTTGGCTGACCATGAATTTCACAAGACCAAGTTCTTTTTTTATTCAATTTTTCATTCTTTGTACCCAATATAATATTTGTCACATAATAATGCTTGTAAGAAGATCTAGTTCTAGGGATGCCAGGGTGGCTCAGCATTTGAGTGCCTCCCTCGGGCCCAGGGTGTGATCCTGGAATCCTGGGATGGAGTCCCACATCAGGCTTCCTACATGGAGCCTGCTTCTCCCTCTGCCTGTGTCTCTGCCTCTCTCTCTCTCTCTTTGTGTCTCTCATGGATAAATAAATAAAATCTTTAAAAAAAAAAAGACCCTGTTCTAATTTAAAAGTAGAGTAGGACAGAAAACCATTCATACACAGATAATTTTAGGTCTGATTGGAAAATGTTTACACTATTATAGAGGTACAGATAAAACTTTATGGGATTTCAGAGGCAGAAGAGATTATTTCTGGCTTAGAGGAGAAATCTTTAAACAGATGTTCAAACTAGTAAACACATCAAGAGTATGCTGAGATATTTCGAAAGAAGATGTATAAAAAACACAAAGTTATAGTTGTCTCTAATGGATTTAGCTAAATACAATATATCTAGAAGGCAGGATGAAATTACTTGCTATACTTCATAAAAGTTAAAACAAGAACTACTTGGAGCGAAGCTAAATGAATAATGATTTAGAACCAAGGAAAGGTTGACTGTGAGAAAGCAATGAGGCAATCAGAAGGTGATGATGGCAGATAAACATTATTGTTTTTTAAAATGACAAATGTTAAAATTTTAGAACTTAAATTTATGTATGTATGCCAAAACTAAATCCTTGACATAATCCAATAGGTTATTAAATATGTAGGGCATAAATACCTCTAGAGTAAGTCAATGGTTTGATAGAACTGAGGGCACATGTTATGATCAAGAATAAATTCCACTAGGAGCACCTGGGTGGCTCAGTTGGTTAGGTGGTTTCAGCTCAGGTCATGGTCTCAGGGTTGTGGCATTGAGTCTCGAGTTGGGCTCCGCGCTGGGTGTGGAGCCTATTTAAGATTTCTCTCTCTCTCTCTCTTTTTAAGATTTTATTTATTTATGAGAGACACAGAGAGGGAGAGAGAGAGAGAGAGAGGCAGAGACACAGAGGGAGAAGCAGGCTCCACGCAGGGAGCCTGACATGGGACTCGATCCTGGGTCTCCAGGATCACGCCCTGGGCTGATGGCGGCGCCAAACCGCTGAGCCACCTGGGCTGCCCTCTCTCTCTCTCTCAATCTCCCTCTGTCCCTCCCCCGTTCTCTCTCTCTCTCTCTTAAAAAAAAAAATTCACTAGATTCATTATGTAACTCAACCTCATTTTGTTTTAAAGATTGAAAGGTTTTCTGATCAAGTGGAATTGCACCACATTTAACTATTTATCAATTTCCACCTATTAATTCCCCAATTGTATTACTTAGATAATGAACTGGTTGCTAAGCAAACTAGACATTCCTCCTTGGGCTCGTGTCCTGTGAGCTTCTGACAATATGGGCTATGAGAGGAAGAAGAGGGAATGGACTCTTTCTTGTTGAATCATTGTTCCTATTAGCATCTTACCTGCAACAGGAAGAGACAATTGCAGTTTCTGCTTTCTGAGCCATTAGCTATGCACCTCTTCAATGGCGGTGCAGTGCATCAAGTCCTCCTATGAGCTCCTGGAGTTAAAGAATCCAAATTGTTTTCCTTTTTTGTCCCACAGCTCATGCATTGGTATTTTTTCTATAGTTATGGTGTTTGTGTTATTTTTTTCATTCTGTCCTTTTAATCTTCCAATATTTCTTTATACCTAAATCCTTCCATTAAATTCTTTCTGTTCAAATAACTAAGTATAGTTGTTGTTTTCCTAACTGGCTCTTTACTTCTATAATCATTAACTACAGATCTTTTGTATCTTGACTTAACCAATACACTTGATGAAATGATTGAGGGTTTTCATCACATAAAATGATGAAATGCTACATGGTCATTTAGCAATTGAAGAACTTTGCCAAGAGGTATAAAGTAACAGTTTTTTAAGGGAATTAAATGAAATCTTTAGGGTCATGCTATATGACTTTTTATTCAGTTTCTGTCATTTAAAAAAAAAATTCCAGTATCATATTATTATTGACCATGTTTAGTATTATCAATAACAATCCAATAAGTAATATTGGCAGTGATTTCACAATTATTGTTGGTGTTAAGCAGAAGATAAATGACAGTTCATCTAAGATATTTTAAAATTCTTTTCTAAAGTGAATATTTGGTCTGCATCTCTATTAAGTGCAATTAAACCTCTAAATCTAATGAACAATATAAGTCTAAATGTTTTAGAGACTATATAATTATATTTAACATGTAGTTTCCTATCTTAAAAGGTTTAGTCCACTGGTTTAAAATAATCTTGGGAAATTTTTGATAAAAGCTTTCATATCATGATACAATCATGTTAAATACAAACACATAGACAAAAGCTGGTAAGTGATATATTAGAATTAGTGTTAGAGTGGTGTGATTATGTGTGATATTTGTTTCTCAGTGACCTTAACATGAACCTAGGGAGAAGTGCCCTACTAAATTTATCTAAAATATTAAGTCTTGTCCTTTTTGGGACTTTAGCCTAGAGAAGAGAAATCTAAATACCTATTTGCTTTCCTACTTTCAGCTAGAATCTATTTCCCAGTATCCCTAAAAGCCAAATTAGCTTATAAGAAAAAGGTCTAAATATACAGATATTTCAGGGTTTTTTTTTTTCTTTTGTCTTTTTTTGCTTTTGTTTGTCTGTTTGTTTGTTTTTAGTATTTCTTTCTTAATATTAACATACTGCTATGGAACACTTTCCATTTTCATCCAATCTTGGTCTTATGATATGAGTCTTGTTCTGGGCCCTGTAATTCCTGAATAGACATAAAAAGGATGTGATGAATGGCAAGTGTGAAAATGATAGTGTACAGGGACAGTTGGAGCTTTTTATGTATTGCAGTCAACCATGGTGCCCTCATTTGGAGAGCAGTATATGAATAGGTATAATTTATATTACATTTATTAATTGGATCTCATTTAAAATGCAAGCCTGATAGACACAGCAAATTATCCAATAAAATTCATGCTTCCCCATCTTTTTTTTTGTTTTTATTCATGAAAGACACAAAGAGAGAAAGGCAGAGATGTAGGCAGAGGGAGAACAGGCTCCAGGCAGGGAGCCGGATGTAGAACTCAATCCGGAGACCGCGGGGATCATGCCCGGGGCGTGATCACCAGGAGCAGGCACCCAACTGCTGAGCCACCCAGGCATCCCCAAGCTCCCCCATCTTAATCACGAAGTTATGACTGGCAAGAAGCTGAGTAATTTTCAACTACATATTCTAGCCTCTTTGGAATCTGAGTGTGGCTACATGACTAGATCTTGCCAAGTGAAATAGGTAGAGAGAGAGAGAGAGAGAGAGAGAGAGAAATAAGTTATAGTTATATATACATACATAAATAACATCCTGGCCAATGTAATTCAAAAGAGGAAGTATAGTCTCCATCTATCTTTTTATTTCTGCCAGATCGTTGTGAAGGAGCACAACAGCCTTGAAAGCATTGTGTTTAACATGGCAGAGCCGCAAGATGGAAGGAACCCAAGAGCCAGAAACAGTACTGTTTGAAAAAGGGGAACTTGCCAGTCAGAAACATCTGTTTGGGGCCTTACAAAAGTAAAAATTAACTTTGGTTGTTCCTGAGATATTATATGTTTTAGACCTGGGTTTGTTTGTTCAAGTGGTTAGACTCATATATCAAGGTATTAAACTCATACCCCTTTCTTCACAGTAGTGCTTTTAGCAGATTTTATATAATTTCATCTTTAAAATATATCATCATTATTGTATATATCTTCAGGCACTTTGAAAATAGGAAGTTTAGAAAGGCCATGAGGAGAACTGTGAGGTTTTTCTAACATTAATTTGGACCTAGTCTAAGTGCAAGTTCACAGTTCCACTGTCACATTTCTGAAACACAAAAATCTTTGAAAACCATTATTTTGGGGATGGGGGTTGCTATTTTTTTAGAATTCCTTTGATGGAAAAACTCAACTTGACTTGCACTCAGTTGTTATCTGACCTGAGCTAATGTGAAGCTATGTACAGTGTAAATATTTATGAATTTTGCTACAGTAAATATGTCTGGTTGTAAGATGCCCCATGCTAGGAATGTTATATAATAAAGGGTATTTGTTCCTTATTCCTTTCAGTCATTCTGGAACATTCTGAATTCTGAAGCAATTCTAAGCCCAGATACTTCAGATGAGAGTTGGTAGACCTTCATTTTCTAGCTGCTTTAAAAATGGCATGTGCCCCAATACACAAAAAAATGAATAGATGATAGATAGATGATAGATAGATAGATAGATGGGATTAAATATCATTTCATAATATTTCCTAATGGGAAATCTCCTAGTGAGGACACCATGGTTGACTGCAAAGCACAGTTTCATAGGCTGGTACAGCCAAGTGTCTATAAATTTTCCTTCTGTTCCCTATACTTACTTGCTTTATAACAGTGTAAACAAAATATTCTATCTTCTGAATGATTTCTTTAAGATAAGAGGCTTTATCTCCTGTTTGAAGATTTATGACAAGTTAATTTAGAAGGCAGTCTTTTTCAGCTTCTCCTAGAAATCTCTACTATTATTTCAACACTTCTAGATTTACTAGTGATGATTGCTTCAAAGTTCTTTTTAATCTGGCAGAGGTGTGGTAATATTTTCAATAGACCAACTCTAGATCAGTAATTAGGGAGCGATTTTAATGTGAACTGGAACTTCAAGACAAGTGCATCAGTGTTATCTTTAAAACAAGAGATCTGAGGCTTTCTTTGAGTATTTCCCAGCTACATGAATCCTTCATAATTCTATATATAATACTCTCTCATATTTATTTTAAATTTGAATTAGAGTCCAAGTTTATATGCTGGCCTATAACTTGTTATTATATATTAAATATTATTCCCTAAATAAAGATAGGCTTATTGCATTAAGATGGGTCTCTATTTTCTGTTTGGTTCTTACAGATGTTTGTAAGAATATTGTCTTATAGCTGCTATTTTTCTGTCACATGTGGGGTATAATTTCAAGAATAGCTGTGTGTGCTAGAACCACAATTATTTGGGAAGAGAATGAGATAAATACATATCATATATATTTAGTATATAGAGATTTGTGGTAATATAATCTACTCTTGAAAAATGTTACTCAAGTTCTCTTTTTTATCTGAACTTCTAATTTCCTAGACAGTCTTAATGAAGTCAAATTCCAGTCTATTTTCAACTTGAGCTTGAATAGTTCATTGAGTTTCTTTGAATAAACAATCAATTCCTCCAAGTCCATTTTCCTTATACATGACTACCCAGATGAGTTCAGGCTGTCTTGAGATCTCATTTGAAAAAAGTTCTGAAGTATGCTCAATCTTAACAAAAATAATGGTCTTAATTACTCAGCTCCTGAGTTATTTAGAACTGGCAGCTGATCCAATGAGTAGTATTCAATTAAATTTGACATTTATCCAGAAGAGTATTCTAGTGTATTGTAGCTAAATGTTATTCAACCAAAGACTCCCAAGAAACATTCAACTAGCATTAGTATAATCACAATTTACATGTCTACTGGTTCTTTTTGAATTGTATATCTGTAGCAATTAAGCAGAGTCAAGGCTGGCAAAGAAAGTGTCTAAGGGAAACATCAATTATATTTTGTGCACTTAGTAATTATAAAATGGTCAAGGATGTTAAACACAAAATGGGCCATATATAAAGTTAATTTATCTTTCAAGTTATTCAAAACACATTTTGGAACTAACTATAAGAACTCTAAACAGGTATTTCTGGTTTATTCTGTGCTCTTTAGTCCTGTCTTGCCTTCAGTAGAGTAGAAGGGAGGGTGTCTTTATAACACAAGATAGGGTTAAGTGGATGGCTCCTGACACTTGTTTTGAGTATCTTGGAAGCAATATATGACTTTTGAATTATAGGAAAAAATACATTCTAAAATTGTAAGGATGTATAAATTCCTATATTATATTAGGCAAATACAAAGGAGTCTACAGACACATGAGCAAGCTTGATTTTAGCAATGCAAATTATTTGCTCAACTATAACAGACAAAAAAAACTATAACAGACATAAAAGAACTATTCTTCTAGAAAATCTACATCCTATCCTAAGACTGTAGCTATTTAGACACATGAGTATATTCATCTGAAGGTACCAAAAACCACTCACTTTCCGACTAATCTCTTATTTGAGCATACTATTTACAAACTATACACTATAGGCTCTCTTAGCCTCGATCTGTCTGTCTCTCTCACCTATATATATATAGAGAGAGAGATTTTACCAATGTGATACATAATTGATCAAATTATAGCTTAAATACCTGTGATAGATAACTAGTTTTTCAGTTGTGTGATGTTGATTTTAGATTCTTTATATCTTGTTCAGCAGTCATATGAATTCATTATTCTCCTTAGGAATTATCTTTTGCAGATAACTAATATATAATCATAATAATCATAGTCATGAATATGTAATTTAAATAATTATTATAATCATTGTTGGGATCCCTGGGTGGCGCAGCGGTTTAGCACCTGCCTTTGGCCCAGGGCGTGATCCTGGAGACACGGGATCGAATCCCACGTCGGGCTCCCGGTGCATGGAGCCTGCTTCTCCCTCTGCCTATGTCTCTGCCTCTCTCTCTCTCTCTCTCTGTGTGTGTGTGTGACTATCATGAATAAATAAATAAAATTTTTAAAAAAATCATTGTTATTATTTTTAAAGATTTTATTTATTTATTCATGAGAGACACAAGGAGAGGGGGCAGAGACATAGGCAGAGAGAGAAGCAGGCTCCATGCAGGGAGCCCGACTGGGACTCGATCCCGGGACTCCAGGATCATGCCCTGGGCCAAAGGTAGATGCTTAACTGCTAAGCCATCCAGGCATCCCTTATAATCATTGTAATAATCACTTTTCATGATAAAAATCTGACTTCTGTCAGGATATTTTGTTTAAAGAAAATTTCTAATGGCATTTATATGTACATAAAGATCACACCAACTTTTCTAATACAAGAGTGTCTGAATCAGACAGCCTGGTTTTGAATCTCATTTTTTCCACTTATATCCTATGTAAACATGTTCAAAATCTTGAACATCTGTGAATCATATTCTCAATCTATAATGTAAGGATAATCTTTTAGATTTGTTTACGGATTAAAATAATTCATATGAAGTCCCTATGTTACTTGGCACATGGTAAGAACTTAGTAAATGCGTGGAGATATTTCTATTTGTCAGATATCCAGGAAGAAATGGAAAAAAAAAACAATATTGTTTCTACAGAGCCACTTGCCAACAAGCCAAGAAGTTAGAATAGAGCAGTAGTTCTCAAAGTGGACCAGCAGTATCACATCAAATGGTAATGTGTTAAAAATGAATATTCCCAGGCATTGGCCAGAGTTGCTGAATCAGAAATTCTGGAGGTAGGGCCCATTAATCTGTGCTTTAACAAGCCTTCCAGGTGATGCTGATGTGTGCTAAGGTTTGAGGAACACTGGAGTAATGAGACTGAAATCTCCAGGAGACTGTGTGCATTGGGGACAGTCAAGGGTCTGCAGCACAGGGTTTTAGGTGCTGAACTGTGAGTTATATGGCTTTGAAATAGAGTTAGGACATATGATTAGGACTGGCAACAGAGCCTTCCAGGACCTCATAAAATTTCACAAAAAAACTTGTGAAATTTAGTGAGGAACAGAGTTCACCTAAAGCCACTGGGGTGTGGAGGAAGTAAAATATTGATGAGAAGGTAGGTACTAGTGAGGTGGAAGACAGTCTACACCTGAAAAACAAGGCAGAAGTCAATTGTCAGAACTAAGAGTCAAGGGGTCAGGAGCCAAATTCTTATTCCTGGGGAACAAGATCAGATCCATCTGCACTGCTCCATCCAGTGCTTAATCATACGCACATCACATTAGAGGAGTATAGGTTCACCTATGATCCAGAGCCTAGAGCAATTGGCAAGATGAAGGCAGTGGCTCCCACTAAAGACAGAGAATGATGCATTGCCAAGGATACAGAATACACTGATACGCTAAAACCTTAATATTCCCTCTGGATCTTGAGGAGTATGTCTAAAATTTTTTCTGAGATTAGTATTTGAAGAACCAGAATTTTGTTATTAGTATAAATCTATAGACTAATAAGAAAGAGGAAGGAAAAAAAAATTAAAAAAAAAAAAGAAAGAAAGAGAAAGGAAAAGAAAGAAATAAGAAAGAGAGGAAAAGAGAGGAAAAGAAAGAATAAGGTGGAGGAGAGTATCTGCAACAGTGACAAATATCCAGTCATGAATCATCAAAAATTCATATTTGTTATTTTATTTTGAACAAAAAAATTCAGAACAAATCCATGCAACACCAAAATAATAGCCAAAGACATAATAAATTGTGTAATTCAGTTTACTTAAGAATGAAACGATGCCAACTTCTTCACCCACTTTCAGGCCTTTGCCAGGATGGGACTGGTTGTCAAAACTTAAATCTAATAACAACCAAAAGCAATTGATCTACAACCATTATAAAGGCATTGCTTCCTGATTTTTAGCATATAACAATTAAAATATTGTTTTCACAATTCAGTACCATCATTTCTAAGTTAGCTTTAAATGAACATCTTCTACATGCCAGATAGAAACTCAGCACACAAAATGAATAGGCTGCTGTCCCTATCCCCAAATCCCTCAAATCAATGTGTTTTTTATAAAATTAATTGTAATTCCAAAGTTTTCTCTTTTCTTGTTCTAGTGCAAAAGAGAACCTCAGTGACAAGGACTTCTGATTGCTCAAAAAATCTCTGACAAGTGTTCTGGACCCTATAGTAATCATATCTAGTAAATATGGTAATTCACTTTTTAATGTTCCTGTGAATAAAGCTTGAATTTTACACATTTAGAAACATATTGAGAAATGACCTCAGGCAACACAAATATGTGACTGGAATAGTGAAAGAAAAAGTCCAAATGTGTGGCCAATCATTTATGATTACATATTACATCAATGCCTACACATACACAAAATACAAGCTTTTGATCACTAACTGTGGCTATGCAACAATTTGCTTGCACAAAGATCTTTTTATACATCACTAAAGATACTTATACTTAGAAATGGGTTTTTCTGTTTTGTAGTGTTAGTAATTTAGCACCACTTTGTTTCTGGCAAAATTCCACTTCTCTATAAGGCTTTTTCTCACTTCTTTTGAGATCATTTCCAAATATTTCTAGTATATTCCTAATATATTATTTATTTAAATTGGTTATAGCATTCAAAAAATGGTCCTATAAAATGTTCCTCTTGGCTAAGAAAACAAACACACAGACACACACTGGCTATCTAAAAGAAAGAATCCATTGTAGTTGAAAACTATCACAAGGATATGCACTACACTGCATCATCCCACAATTATCATTCAAAAGTGGCATTAAGAACATAAATGGCTTATATATATAGTGCATAGAATTTGCTTTTTTCTGTACTTTGTCTGGAAAAAAATAAACTCATAGGAAAAATAAACTCATAGAAAATAAACTCATAGGAAATAAACTCATTGCATATTAAATATTGCAAATCAATACCTGAACTTATGAACATCAAAAACTCCTTATTTAAAATGAATACTATTTCTAATGCCCTATAAATGCTTAAGAAATACGTAGTGTAAGGAGGAAATGTAAAAGAAAAATGATTATTCCCATTCATTCCATCATATAAGTAAATCCATCTGATAAATGTTCATTTTCTATTGATTTTCCATATGTTACACTGTCTTCTAGGAGGCAAGTGAACATAAATTCATGAGCTCATAGTCTGTGCATTGCATCACTGGCTCAAATTTTAATTGCATGTCAACATATCTATATTCACATAAACACAATGAATCTTGTAAGTCACCATAACAAAACCAACTTGGTTTTATTGTTTTTATCTCTGTAGTGGGAGCCTGAAAAACGATTTTCCTGTTTTAAAAAATTACTAAAATTGATTTCCATGTGCAAGTATTTCCAACGTTCCATAAAATTGCTAGGTTACAATTGATTATTTAATAAAACTATTTGATAAGGTTCTGAGAAGATTATTTCAAAGCGTTTAGCTTTATGTGGGCAATTAAATTTGCAATGAAAAGCAGTAAGAAACTAAAATGTCCATAACAGGAGTCCTGGTATTGCTTCACTGACTAATTACTACCATTTGCTGCCCAGCACTGCAGCTCTCAAACTGGAAAAGATATTACCAAACATTTTCATAAATGCACTAAATTTAAAGTAGATATGCCTAAATACTCATTATAACTTAAAGGATTTTTAGGAGATTTTATTTTATTTTTTTTTTTTTTTTTTATTTTTTTTTATTTATTTTTTTTTTTTTTGGAGATTTTAAATTTATCCTTAAAGTTATAAAAAAATCTTTCCTTTTATGCAAATGTTTGCTTACTATCACTTTTGGTTCTTTTACCATCCTTAATCTAAGTTTTATATGGATAATATATACTTCTCTTGATTAGCTTTTTTTAAAAAAGATTTTATTTATTTATTCCTGAGAGAGAGAGAGAGACAGGCAGAGGGAGAAGCAGGCTCCATGCAGGGAACCTGACCTGGGACTCAATCCCAGGACTCCAGGATCACCCCCTGGGCTGAAGGCAGGCACCAAACTGTTGAGCCACCCAGGGATCCCTCTTGATTAGCTTTTTAAATGAGAACTTGCCAGTCATAATTAGAATGTATATAAATTAATAAAGCAAAATATAAAGTAAAATATAATTGATTCCACATAACATTAGTGGAATCAATTTCCAAAGAAAAGCATCATCATAGAATCAGAAAAAAAATTGTAATTTTAAGTCCAGAATATCTTTTCCTCCATTTTAACAAAGTCCACATGAATAGTGCCAAATCCTACTAAAGACTCTCATAATTATGTGCTAATTTAGGCAAAGTAAAAATATCTTTAAAGCTGAAAAAAAACATCATTCATTTATAATGCTGACAGTAATTAATAAGACATAAAAATGTGCTCATGGTTGGGTAAGACCGCAGTAAGGTAGATCTAGCTTGAACTCTGTGTCTTTATCACGCAAAAGAGCATAGTGAATTTCAAGAAAGCGAGAATAAATTTATTGCAGAGGAATAGCAACAACTATTTAAAAGTAATTCCTAAAGAAGAGCTGGGTTACTTTCTTTTCAAATGTCGGTATATTGTGATACATCACTATGTTATAAAATACTACTGATACTCTAATTGGGTACATAGAGCTAACATTTTTGAGAATCTCATTTGGTTTAGACACCTTGAATATATTAAGACACTTCATTTTCGAAAGAAATCCTTGAAGGGAATGTCTGGTGTTGATTCTCCTACATCCATTCCATCAGATTACCACAAAATATTTATTTCCTTTGAGAAATCATCACTCTACTATTACTAGCTATGTGGCTTGCAAAAGATTTACCCTAGCTCCAACTCCAAGGATAGGTCTTGCATGGCTTAATCTAATCAGCTTGCTCCACTTCCTAGACATAATGATTTGTTCAGAGAGAGGATTAAGATGAATTAGAGCTAAGGAGATGTGAGAAGATTAATATTGGCACTTAAGAAAAGTGAAGCTTATTCTCTTCTTCAGGACTTGTGGCAAAATTGCATACTATTCCATTCTTGCTACGGTAAAAGGAGTCAGTTTGAAGATAAAGTTGAAGAAAGTCAAGAAGTGTAGCCAAGGCTGATTTTAATATTATTTCAATCTATTGGATTAAAGCATGTTTAGAAGGCAATTCTATACATAAGTTAGTTCCTTAGCCTAGTAAACTGTCCTTCTTCCTCCCTCCTTTTCTTCCTTCTTCCCTTCCTCCTTCCTTCCTATATTAAAAAAAAAGAAAGAAATGTAGGGGTACCTGGGTGATTCAGTCAGTGTAGCATCTGTCTTCCATTCAGGTCATGATCCCAGGGTCCTGGAATGAAGCCACCACATCCAGATCCCTGCTCAGGAAGGGATTCTGCTTCTCCCTCTCCCACCATCTTTCCCCCTTCCCCTTCTCATGCTCTGTCTCACTCACTTTCTCTGAAATAAATAAAATCTTAAGAACAAATTAAATGTAGTTTAAATTGAGTATCTTGTCATTTACAAGTGAAAGATTTGTAACAATTATGAAATCTCTAATGTGCACATTTTTATCTCCACACTGAAATCCATCAAGTTCATGTAACTTGGCCAAGGTTAGGCAGTCAGCGGTAGAACTGATTTCAAGTTCTGCTCCAAATGGCTCCAAAATATCTAAGTTCTTTTCTTTATACCATGTAGACTTTTTGCTGTTAGTTAAACCTGACAATGGCAGGCCAGGGGTAGAAATCTATATCTTCTGATAACTAATCCATGTATTTTTACAATGCCAAACCTGATAAATAGATTTATCATAATAAAATGAATATTTATGAGACCCTTTAGGTAATCAGTCCAACAGATGCTTATCTTTCACCTCTTTTCTCTACATGTCCTGGAGATATCCCATAGCCTTTTGATAGAATATGGGTTTTTTTTTTAAGATAAAAATATGCCCAGATTTGGCAGATTAAAATAGTAAAGTAGATCCTCAGTGCAATTCAGTCCTTATTGCCTTGTAAATAAAGCATGCTATTAAAAAACTCAATCTCATTTCCCTCCTCTAATTATATAGAATTGAAATAAGACATGGTGATCGTGCTTGGCAGAATAAAATACCCCAAATCACAAACATCTATGATAATAATCAAAATTGATTTTTAAACTTGAGATAGTAAAGAAGTGATTTTCCAGAGCCTATAATAATTGAGATATTTTGACTTCTTAAAATGTGGCTTAGTTTTATAATCATATGCTTAAGATTAATCTTCCTCTAATATAAAAATAGGTCATTTCTTTAAAAAAGGTAGTACATTGTTTCCAGTTTATTTTTATCATGGCAAGTATAAAATATACATAATATTTCAGAAGAACTCGGCCTATTTCCTAAGCTAGCAATAAAGTGTTTGTGCAAACATTGATAGTTCACTGGCCATTCAAAGATCTTTTACTTTGTTAATCAGTATATTTGGTTGGTAAATTATGCATTACATATCGCAAAGACCAATTAAAACTATCTTCTGAAAAATAAATAACTAGAGGAAGCAAGAATAAATAGAAAGAACACAACAAAAATTCCAGACAACTGTATCTGTAAGATTTGTAATAGATATTACAAAGGCATTCACGTATATAACTGAGAGATTTTGACCAAAAAAATGAAAAAGAAATCTTACATTTATGGCCAGAATTTGAACATATTCTTAAAAATTAATCCAAAGAAACAAAGAAGCCCTACCTCTTCAGTTATTTTGTGATTGACAAAAAGACAATTCTTTTTCCCTAAATCTCAGAAGGCTAAAAATATCTTGACATGATACATTTATAGCTTAAAGAATTCTCTGTCCCTTTTCCTCCAAAATACCTAAAATGGAATTATTAAAAGATCACGGAAAAAAGCTAAATATATTTCACATAAACCACAGTTTATTTTCTACTATGAGAACATTATGCTTCTAGAATCCAGATATTATATTAGATATATAAATGTTTTCAAGTAATTACATATGTACAGACTTCATTTTTAATATTAAAATATCTATAAAATGAATTTCTAGTCATGTGTCATTTGATGTCTGAGCATATAAATCGTTTTAACAGAAAAATAGAAAACATATAATTTGATAAAAAATGCTTATTTTCTTTTTCCTCTTACTTTAATTTTACAACAGTAAAAGAGTAGAAATTTTGATTCAAGTTTGAACTATGTCTTAGTGGATAAGAAAATCAAAGTAGAGAATATTTTTGGATTTGAATTCAGGAATAATAGCAATAATTATAATAACGGTGTTCATTTTTCACAATTTTAAAAAGTATTTTTATATGGTGTTATAGAGGCATAGTATATCTATAATTGAATTATCCTAACATTTTAAATCATTGGAATAAAGCCTATGTTCAAATACAGAAGGAAATTATAGATAGATGACAGTAATTTTATGCCACTATATATGAAACAAAGGAAAAAATAACTATTTCAATTTATTTAATCCCTCTTCAATGAGTTAAATCGAACCACAGGGAGATTGAGTCAAATATTCAGTCAACCTGAGTGACTTGCTTAGGAGAGGCCAGATTTAAAACCAAAATTTTCACTTATATCTGGACTGGTATATTGAGAACTTACAACTTACCAATCTTACATATTTAATTCATTCTAAGAAGATACTGAATGCCTCTTTAAGGTTTTGGTCTGCCTTATATTCATAACTTTTTGTTGTTGTTGTTTTAAGATTTTATTTATTTATTTGAGAGAGAGAGAGAACATGAGCATTGGTGAGGGGCAGAGGGAGAGGGAGAAGCAGACTCCCCGCTGAGCAGGGAGCCCAGGCATCCACTTCATAAATGTTTTTAATATTTTATTACAGTATACAATTAGCATACTCTTTATTCATAAGTAATTATTCTATCTCCATTAAAAAAAGAATGCCTAAAGCAATCTTGTAAGATTGTACATCTATGAAGATCATACATTATGGAGAAAATGTACAGTTGACCCTCTAGCAACATGAATTTGAACTGTGTGAGTCCACTTACACAGGGAATTTCCTCAATAAGTATAGTACAATACTGGAAATACAGTGTTTCCTTTTCACAGAGTTATTTGTACTTCTTCACTCTAAGCTAAACACCCAAATTTCAGCTAAGAAGTTGAGACAAGATGCAACACAAACTTAACAGGCTTAAATCTAAATCAACTTCAAGCATGGCCTTCTTAGTTAACAACAATGTCATATCTTCTAGTTGCTTCAAGTCCATTTTTCTCTCACACGTCAAATGTAATTATTCATTCTCTCCTATCAAAGACACATCTAGTTTCTGATGATTTCTTACCACCTCCATGAATACCACACTGGTCTAAATATGGATTATTGCAACAGCCACTAACTAGTCTTCCTGTTCCCACGTAACCCCCTACCCCATGCAATGCCAATACACCAGGAAGAGTGATCCTTTTAAGTTAAATATCAGATGATTTTATTGCTTTAATCAAATTCTTTCACAGCTCCCTGTTTTATTCAATCTAAAAGTCAAAATCCTTTTAATGGCCCCAAAGGCCCTACAAAGTCTTATTTCCCTTCATTTACCTTCTCTTCAATCCACAGTGGCTTACTTATTGATTATAAAACTGTCTAGGAAATCTTCTGCTTGAGGGCTTTTGCTCTGGTGCACTCCTCTGACTCAAAAGCACTTCCCAAAATATCCTGGTGTGTACTTGTATCAAAAAAATTACCTTAAATTTAGAAATAAGGCAAAAAAAAAAATGTAAAAGGTGGGCTGTTATGTCCTTTCAATGTCATGTGAAAGCATTATTTAATAGACCCACCCAAAGATCATTTAAAGGAATGCACATTGTTTGATTCAAGTTTACTTTTGATTATTGACTAATAAAGATTTAGTGAAGATTTACTAACATTACATATGGTTTATAGTCCAGAAGACATTAACTGGTTTTGTATATAACCTAGCAAGTTTATTTTAATATTTTTCACTAAGTCACCTATAAATTCCAAGCTCCGCAAAATGCTCCTGCATGAGCCCATCTTACTGATCCCCTCATTAATTAACAATTGAAATAAAGGGGCATCTAGGTGGCTCAGTCAGCTAAACAACCAACTCTTTTTTAGTTCAGGTCATGATCTCAAGGCCATGAGATCAAGCCCCAAGTTGGCTCTGAGCTGGGCCTGGAACCCGTGTAAGATTTTCTCATGCTTCCTCTGTCCCACCCCCGTTCGTGTGTATATACAGGGGTATTCTCTCTTTCTCAAGAAAAAAAAAAAAAAAGGAAAAAGAAAAGGAAAAAACAATAAAAGGGAAGCTTGAGTGGCTTGATGGTTGAGTACCTACCTTTGGCTCAGGGTGTGATCCCGGAGATGGGGGATGGAGTCCTACATGGGGCTCCCTGCAGGAAGCCTGCTTCTCCCTCTGCCTATGTCTCTGACTCTCTCTGTATCTCTCATGAATAAATAAATAAAATCTTAAAAGAAAGAAAGAGAAAAAAAAGAAAAAGGAAAAGAAAGAAGAAAGAGAAAGAAAGAAAGAAAGAAAAAGAAAGAAAGAAAGAAAGAAAGAAAGAAAGAAAGAAAGAAAGAAAGAACCTTTGGCATGTGCACATTTTATATTTGTATGAGAGCCATATTTTAACTTTTGAAAACTATACTTCGATAAAAAGTTATTTTCTTCAAATATTTGTGTAAAAATCACCACAGTGAGTCCTAACCTATCATCCTATTTTAAAAACTGCTCCGCACCCATCCCTAGCACCTTATCTCTTTTCCTTGTTATTTTCTTTCAAAGCATTTCTCAGCTTCTAACACACTATATAATTGGCTGTTATATTGTGTTTATTTCCTTTTTCCTTCCTGTTAGAACATAAACTCTGAAAGAGCATAATTTTCTTTTCACTCACCAATGTACAGTTAGTTCTGCTAACACAATATCATATTCCTAAAAATCACCATAGTATGCAAAATTGTACAACAAAAACCATAGGATTTGTGAGGAAAATAGGGGTAAGGGCAAAAACCTGACACATTTAACAAATTTAACAATGATTTACACATGTTAAATGGTCAAGATATATAAAAGCAGTACAATTAAGTAAAAGCACTTTACTTTGAAGAGAACTGAAGTTTGCTTGTGGAAATGGCCTTTAGAAAAGGTGCAGTTGGTGTGATATTGTGAAGTAATGGAAGGCAAATTATCACACCAGATGTAGGGTGTCCAGGATAGGTCATATTAGCTTGGAAAGGCATATTCAATGTTTTATTAAAGTTTTACATTTTTATTTTATTTTATTGTATTTATTTATTTTTTTAAAGTTTTACATTTTTAAACAATAGTCAAACACAACTAAGGTTATTTTAAAATAAACTCCAAAAATTAAAACATTTCATAAATTTGTGGTGATGTTTACATAATAAATTCAGTTTCCCTTGGGGCTGATTTTTCTAGATGAGAAGGACATTTTTAAATTTTTCAAAAAGGGCATGGGTTTTGAAAGAATAACTCTTTTTTATTTTTGGCACACACGAGAGATAACATGAATGGAGGAGCAGAGGAGAAGCAGAGGGAGCAAGAGAATCTTAGGCAGGCTCCATGCCCAGCATGGAGCCCAATGCAGCATGGAGCCCAATGATCATGAGTCTGAGACCATGACCTGAGCCAAAATCAAGAGTACATTAAGCCATCCAGATGCCCAAGAATGACTCTTCTTGTGTAGTATATGAAACACCACATTAATTAGAACTGGTTTCCTATATCTGAGTGACCACAGCCCAAATAATTAACAACTATAAAAATACACATCGTGAAATAAATGTGAGTAAAACTAATCATATGTCTGATAGCTAATGTGGTGGGAGGCTTATTCACTACCTTGGTTAGAACCTGGTAGAGACCAAGGATCCTTTCATTTAAGAGATTTTTGTTCTCAAGGAACAAAAAGACTTTTCTCAAGGAACATAAAGACATTCATAAAATTATTTCCTCAAGTATTTGTCATATGCTGCTTGCCAATATTCAGTATAAAAATTACAATTGAGATCTTCTACACAAAGGATAAATCACATGATTCAGACATTCAAAGTTTCTCTCTTTCCATTTCTTGTGGGTAGTAGAAGGAAATGCTTGAACAGTCATGCAATATACATTTTAGAGAAAATAAAAGTCCACAGAGTACCTACACTCTTTGTTTAATTCTACACAGTTAAAATTTAGCCATTGGTGTTCAGAGGACAGCTTTGGGATATTCCAGTACCTACCATCCAGCTCCACTCCAACAGAAAACATAATTGTCATTTCCATAGGTCATGCTAAATAAACATGCTAACTAAATAAGAACAGAGCACTTGTCAATAAATGCAACCAGCCTCTCCTTTCACTACCATGCCAATTTAAGGCCATCCTAATTAGGATTTCTAGAGTAGTTGCTGAACACAATATAGTGTAGTCTCACTTGGATAAATTTACCTTCTACAATCAGTTGTAGAGACACTTGAATTTATGTGTTCAGAAATAAAATATACAATGTTTTCTAGTAATGGAATTTATATTCTACAGTTCTAATTTGTACAGTTTATCTCTATTCCTTTTAAAGTATTTTATTTTCTCAGTTTCAAATTTTCCAGAACTAACTAGTCTAATTTTTCTTTTTTAAGATTTTATTTATTTATTCATGAGAGACACACAGAAAGAGAGAGAGAGAAAGAGAGGCAGAGACACAGGCAGAGGGAGAAGCAGACTCCATGCAGGGAGCCCGACGTGGGACTCGATCCCAGGTCCCCAGGATCAGGCCCTGGGCTGAAGGCAGTGCTAAACCGCTGAACCACCCGGGCCGCCTAGTCTAATATTTCTATAGTAAATACACAGTGGTTATGCTGCTGATAATGGTAGAAAGACTTCTGGAAAGTAATAAAATCATATAAAGGAAAATGTCCCACCTAGGCCATGTCTCTAGTAGATCTCAGAAATGATTACCGAGTTTCATTACAATTGGCCTGAAAAAGCTGAAACCAAGAAAGGACCATGAACTTTTGGTGATTCTAGGATACCAGAGGCAAACTGGATCTAACAATCTGAAGACTCTATCTTAATCAATTAATAACAACATATTTCATTTAAGTGTGTACAGATATACTTTTATCTCACACTATCAAGAGTGCTACCCTCTTTCATCAATTAAAATTCCTCTATTTTTTCCCTTAACAAATTACAAAGTGAATTTTTTCACTGACTGGTATTCCCTTGTCTGACAGATTAATAGATTCATTATAAAGTTGTTTTTAGTTCTGGTGATCTTTATTTTATTTTGGGTGATCTTTATTATTTTGATATGTGCAAACTATGAATTCATGATAAAGTAGCCACTTTTAAAAATAATTTTATTTTTACAGTGAGATTTTTTTTTTGCATTTTGAGCACTTTATTCCCATCAAATTAAACTATTACTGAAAATCCAATGTATTCTATCCTACTGCTAGCATCTAACACTGTGCTGACTTCTATTATTTTGTAAAATACTACATAATTTTGTGCTGCATAATTAAAATATTGTATCTAAATAGGTTTATCCTTATTAATTGAAACACTATAAAATGAGTGACACATTTATCATTGATATTACTTATTTATAGATTTCCTGTTAATTTCAAGAGCTACTAAAGCCAGGTTGGAAAAAAAAAAGAGAGAGCAAATAATAGAAGCCAAAGTGAAGAAGTTTTTACTAAGAGAACAGTGCTTTTTGTTTTCCTTCTAAAGTGATAGTATTATTAAATTCTGAATTTCTTTTTAATATGTCAAAGAGATTTGAAGAATGAATATTAAAGGTATTTTCTTTATCTTTTATTGCTCATATAGGAAATATATGAGGTTATCTTTAAACATGAATTCTAAACTGTGCAATGTCGTTTAACATTACATAAGATTTATTTTTTTTCTTATTGTTAAGGCAACATATGATCATTTAAAGAAATTTAAAACAAAATAAATACATAATCAGAGTTTAGCTTCTCCCCAGAATATAGAAAGCTTGAAAGAATATTACTCCCATGCTAACAATAAGAAGAAATAAATTCAAAATAATAAATTTCCTTGAAGCCTCTTAGAGTTGTGGTTCAAGGGAAAGCAAGTATCTTGAAATCAAGGACAAGAGGTTCCTCAAAGACAGACTAGCTGCAACTGGCTTGCCTGTGACAGAGCACTGGTGGAAGAGGGGCTGGGTCATAAAAGCAGGTGAGACAAAATCAGACCAAATTGGCCACAAATTGCAAATGATCATGTCTGAACAATGTTAGAGTATAAAGTATGGGGTTAGAGATCCATGAGGAGCTGTAGACAAAAGAATAGTTGATACTCCCTATAGGCTCTTCTTCGTGGTCCTCCATGGGGTGCTAAAGACAAGAATGGTAAAAGGTGAGAGAGCAAATAGAGATAGCCTCTGTTTCCTGTACAGACATAGACTTTCCAAATATGTGAAGATTAAGAATCCCACCAAAAGAATATATGGATGGAAAAGAAGCCCACGGAAAGATGCTCCACAGAAAGATCAGTATTCATTGGGGAAAAGCAAATTAAACAACACTGGAATACCACAACACAGGTTTTAGTTTGGAGAAGCTTAAAGAAACAATAATATCAATACCTGACAAATATCAGAGCAACTGGAGCTCACATACTTTGCTTGTGGGAATGCTAAACAATACACCATTCAGGAAAACACTCTGACAGCTCCTTACAGAGGTAAAAATTCACATCATATGACCAGAATTCCAACTCTTAGATTTTTGTCCAGGATAAATGAAAATTTATGTTCAAATGTATAGAGTAATGTCTTCAGAACTTTTATTCAAAAATCATAAAAGAACTGGAAACAACCTACATGTTCTACACTTGCGAATGTATAGATAGTCCATCCATATGATAGATTCCTACCCAGAAATAAAGGAAATGATCAATTGATACAGACTACAATATTGAGGAGCCTCAAATTGATTATTTGAAGCAAAAAAAAGCCACATTCAAATGGCTGAGTACTTACAATTCATTTTTATGACATATAATTTTATTTATATGATATTCCAGGAAAGACAAAGCTCTAGGAAAGAAAACAGATCAGTGGCTGTCAATGGTAGAAATGAAGAAGAGAGAATAAAGAGGAATAAGGCAACTTTTGGGGTAATAAAATATTCTATATATTTTTTAAAGATTTTATTTATTTATTTGTGAGAGACAGAGAGAGCACAAGTGGTGGGAGGGGCAGAGAGAGAGCAGGAGGGAAAGACAGACTCCTCAATGAGTGGGATCCCAATGGTGGGGCTCAGTCCCAGGACCCTGAGGTCATGGCCTGAGCGGAAGGCAAATGCTTAAGTGACTGAGTCACCCAGATGCCCCTCCATATTTTAATTTTTGTTATGGTAATATACTTATATGCCTCTGTCAAAACTCACAGAACTCTACATTAAAAAGGGTGAATTATAATGAGTGAAATTATACATCAATAAACCTGACTTTAAAAATAGTTATCACTTATCAATTTATAAGTTTGATATGAATTATGGATTTATACATATGCATATGTTAACTAATAGCTACCAATTTATTTTCTCCTTATGTTCAATATATTCTTCAGATTAATATGCAAACATTAACTTATTTCATCCTCAAAAAAGCCTTATAAGGAAGGTACTACTGTTACCATTTTGTAGTTGGACAACAGATACTCAAGAAGTTATATAACTAACCCAAGATCATTGAGTCTTTCAATGGCAATGCAATGCTTTCAAAATAGACAATTTGGGGCCAAGAATAAAGCCCATAATCTTATTAAGTAGTTGTATAGTATATAGTCATATGTATTTATACATAGTTATATGTAATCATATATATATGCAAAGTTATACATTTCTTTACTATTGTCATAAACCAAATAATTTTAGAAATTTGGAAATGAAGATTCCTATCATATGAATGATATAATGCTAAGAAATCGAAGGAGGAAAGCTTACACAGAGGAAAAAAGATCTTTATATATATTTGATTCTCATTATCTGGAGTAATTATGTTCTATACAGTCACCACAAACATTGAATTAGCAAATGCTGAATTACTGCCTACAAGTAACACAAGGTTAGGTGCTCACAAACTTCTCACATTTCTATCAACTGATCAATATATATATATATACCCTTGTTTTTAGCATGTTTCTGTTTTAAAAATATATAAATTTAAAAATCCTGGAAGAGATCACAGGTAGAAATATCTCTGATATTAGCTATAGCAACATTCTTCTAGATATACCTCCCAAGGCAAGGGAAGTAAAAGCAAAAATAACTTATTGGGACTACATTAAAATAAAAAGCTTCTGTACAGCAAAGGAAACACTCAACAAAACTAAAAGGCAACCTACAGAATGGGAGGAAATATTTGCAAATGACATATCTGATAAAGGGTTAGTATCCAAAACATATGATGAACTCTTACAACTCAACACCCAAAAAATAAAAAATTCAACTAGAGAATGGGAAGAAGACATGAACAGACATTTCTGCCAAGAAGACACATGAAAATATATTCGATATCATTCAACATCAAGGAAATGCAAAACAAAACTACAATGAGATATGACCTCATATCTGTTAGAATAGCTAAAATAAAAAAAAAAAAACACAAGAAACAAGAGTTGGTGAGGATGTGGAGAAAAATGAATCCTTTTGCACTGTTGGTGGGAATGTGAACTGGTGTATCCACCATGGAAAAGAGTATAGAGGTTCCTAAAAGAGTTAAAAATAGAATTACCCTATGATCTAGCAATCATATCACTGGATATTTACCAAAAAAAAAAATACAAAAACACTCATTCAAAGAGATACATATAATCATATGTTTATAGCAGCATTATTTACAATTGCCAAATTATGGAAGCAGCCCAGGAGTCCATGGATAAATGGATGGATAAAGAAGAGGTTATATAACCTCTTCTATATATATATATGTAAATGTATAGATATATGTATATGTATATTGATATATATTTATATATATGTTCATATATATATCAATAATATGAATATTATTCAGCCATAAAAAGGGAATGAAATCTTAACATTTGCAATAGTATGGATGGAGTTAGAGAGGATTATGCTAAGTGAAATAAGTCAGTCAGAGAAAGACAAACACCATATGCTTTCACTTATATGAGTGGAACTTAAGAAACAAAACAAATGAACAACCGAAAAAGAGGCAAATCAAGAAACAGGCCTTTAACTACAGAGAACAAAGCGATGGTTACCAAACAGGAGGTGGGTGGGGGGATGGGTGAACTAGGTGATGGAGATTAAGGAGTGCATTTGTGATGAGCACTGAGTAATGTAAGGAATTGTTGAATCACTTATTATACACCTGAAAGTAATATAACACTGTATGTTAACTGTATTGGAAGTTAGAATAACTTTATAATTATTTCATATATTTTGTTGATTCATTAACATTAAACTCACAGCCCACAGCACTTTAACTCATACCTAATAAAGCTCATCTGACAGACAAATTGTCTCCATCAGGGAGGGACATCATAGCTTTCTTGTACTTGGAAATGCTAGACAGCACTTTGTAGTATGCTTGGGGTCACTTTAAACATCAAAGTCACCAACCAAAAGCACAAGAATGAGAAAAATATGGCAGTAAACATATGAAAAGGATGCTTATTTACAGTATGAGAATTGATATAAGAAGTCAGACTTCCACCCTGATCAACTTTACCTGGGAACTTTTGACTGTGGTAATTCATATTTTTAACCACTCTGCATATGCATATATCAGAGGACGACCAAGAAAGCACTTCAAGTATTGATTTTAGGTTGCAAATGCATTTTAGCAAGTAGATGAATTGGCATGTAAGAAATCTGCTAATAATGAAGATTGATTGGTTGTCTATGTGTGTGTGTAATTTCCATACAATGATGTATTTTTCTTTATTAGTATTACTTCATAATTCTTTTCCAAAATTATTTAAATTCATCTTCAGAATTGCTACATTTGATATATAATATTACTATGTTTTATATGATCAATTAATCAGATATATTTAAGTATCACAATTTTTGTTTTGATATCATAAATAATTTTTCAATTAAAAAACTCCTCATTTTTTTTTTCTAATTTATTTTCCACTAAGAGAATGAAAGCTTCCTGGAGTCATAGATATTTTGTGTTTGGTTCACTGTTGGATCTTATTTCTTAGGACCATTCTCAGAACATAGCAGATGCTTAATTAATATTTGAATGAATAAGTGAATACACCTAAACCCCAATGGGATGAGGGGACCTGAATTCACTGACTTATACTCTCAAGAGGAAAAAAAAAATTCTTACATGTAAGATAGGTGTTCATCTTAAAAGTGAGAAAAGAAGAGAAACCCACAGTTAAATGTTCAAGTTTACCATCCATCTCAGGGAATATCTATCCATATCAGAATAAAATAATAAGGTTTCTATTTTTAGATACTGGAAAGAGGACTCAAATTTCTGCATATAAAATAATATTTTTTAGAAACGATGGAAAATAATACCGACCATATTTGAAATTATGTATAGTTTATCAATATGACAACATAACCTGTTTACACATCTGAGTGAAAACAATTGGAGAAAACCTTCCATATGTATAGGAGGAGTCTATTACTAATGTAAATATACATTCTGTTATATAAATATTATGTAATCTAATACTGTACACAGTAGTGGTAAATGTAATTGAACTTTAGATAAAAATAAAGGATTTGACCAAGTGAACTAGAAAGAATCACCAAATGCATTTTTTGAGTAAGATGAATGCCCCTTATTATCAAGCCAGCTTGAGCTCAACAATCCATTAGTTCTCACATGGGTAGAATCTGCTATTGCTGTTTCCTCTCGAAGGATTAGTTCTATGAATGCCAGTTTCCTAAGAAAGTAAGTCAGTATGGTCAAGAATATTTGAGTGAAACAGAAAATACAGTGGTGCCAATTAATTAAATGAATGGTCTCTGTTTCGAGTGAAATTCAAATCCTTGTTGCTTCTTTATTTTCCTTTTTTCAAAAAAAAATAAATTTAGTTAATTGACATATAATGTATTATTGGTTCAGAGGTAGAGGTCAGTGACTCATCAGTCTTATATAATACCCAGTGCTCATTACATCATATGCCCTCCATAATGTTCATCACCCAGTTACCCAGTCCTCCCTCCCCAACCAGTGACCCTCCGTTTGTTTCCTATGATTAAGAGTCTCTTGTGGTTTGTCTCCTTCTCTAATTTCATCTTGTTTTATTTTTTCCTCTCTTCCTCTATGGTTCTCTGTTTTGTTTCTTAAATTCCACATATGAGTGAGATCCTATGATAATTGTCTTTTTGTGATTGACTTATGTCACTTAGCATAATATCATTTAGTTCCATCTTGTCATTGCAAATGGCAAGGTTTAATTTCAATTTAATTTTCTTTGATGGCTGAATAGTAGTCCATTGTGTGTGTGTGTGTGTGTGTGTGTGTGTGTGTATGTGTGTATACACAACATCTTTATCCATTCATCTGCCATTGGACATCTGGGATCTTTCCAAAGTTTGGCTATTGTGGACATTGCTGCTATAAAAATTGGGGTGCAGGTGCCCCTTTGGATCACTGCATTCGTCTCTTTGGGGTAAATACCCAGTAGTGCAATTTCTGGGTCCTAGGGTAACTCTATTTTCAACTTTCTGAGGAACCTCCATACTGTTTCCAGAGTGGCTGCACTATCTTGCATTCCCACCAGAAGTGTAATAGGGTTCCCCTTTCTCCACAACTGCCCAACATCTGTTGTTTTCTGACTTGTTAATTTTAGCCGTTCTAACTGGTATGAGGTGGTGCCTCATTGTGATTTTGATTTGTATTTTTCTGATGCCATATTCATGGAAACAAAGGACAATGCAATTAAAAGAAATCATGCTACAGCTGTCTAGATTTAATATAAGAATGTGTTTGGTAACGCTGACATGAAACAGTTTCTGTGGATTGATCAGCATGAAATGAAATTAACTGAATGAGAAGTGAAGGAATGGACATAACTTAAAAAACAAAATAACATAACAACAACAAAACCTTTCCAATAATTTTGTGAATAAAAGTGATAGAGAGGAAATGGTGGAAAGGTTTGTTTTTATTTTTTGTTTGTTTTTATTTTAAGCTATGGAGACATTAGAGTATTCTGTGTGCTTATGAGGATTTACTTATGAACAAGAAGAGAAAAGAGAAAATATATAGGAATTCAAACAAATTGCAGAAGAAAAGCTGTCACTGCTAAATATTTCACTCAAATAACATTATAAAGTACTTTAAAAAGTATTAATTTCAGATGATAGTTTGCTAAAAATAAAACCAAAGAAAGGTAATATAAAACATTTTTGGTTTGAAGAAACATTACCATGTACTACACCAGTACTAAATTAAGAAGAAAAAGTAATTTTCATGTTAGCATTTCATATTGTATTTATTTAATAGTTTCAAAAATAAAGACATATGAATAACCCTAAAATACTGAATTGTTACTTAATAAACATTTATAGTCACTTAATTTGATAATTTATTAATGTATATTTTATTTGTTATTTATTGCTCTAGAAATTAGTCACATTTTTAATTATTTTTACTTTTTAAGTTTTTATTTGAATTCCAGTTACTTAACATACAGTGTAATATTAGGTAGTAATAGAATATTGTGATTCATCACTTACATCACCACAAGTGTCATCACCTATTCAACACCCCCTTCACCTTGCCTCCAGCAAACCTTGGTTTGTTCTTCATAAACAAGTCTGTTTTGTGGTTTGCCTTAGAGTCTTCACATTTTTTCAATAAAGGGCTCTAACCATGTCACTGATGCTTTACTAGGTTGAAAATCCAGGTGAAAGGCAGGATCTTAGCTAGATCATTGTGCACAGAGTAGAAAATTATTTTAATATAGGGACAGGTCACAGTCTCTGAGCTATCATTTGACACTATTCAGATAAATGCAATAAACTCAACTATTATGTCCCTTTTAATCACAATATTAGCATGGATGATGAGTGTATCCATTAGCAAAATAAGTTTGTCTTAAGTAATGGTGATTCAGGTTTCAACTGAAATGATGAATAGCTAAGAAACTTTGTATCTTGGGTTTGGTCTAGGGATATTCTGGGAGACAAGTATTCATGAATATTTTCATATTTCTGCACACAACCCAGACTTTATGAGCAAAGGATAAAGGTTAAAAGATGATCAAATAGCAAATAGGCCTTGAAAGTTAGTGATAAAGTGAAAGTGAATTACTCTAAAGAGATTGAGACTTAATCTTCCCCAGAGCCATTTGGTTATATTTCAGGATGGTGAAGCTAGAGAGACCCCCCTCTCCCACCTCCTTCCATCTCCAGACATTTATGTCTTTCTTTCTCCCTCTTTCTTTTCTCTTTCTCTTCCTCCCTTCTTCCATCCCTTCCTCTCCAAACTTCAAAGAGTAGGGGCAGATATGCCACCCAATCCCATATCACCTCCAACTCTCGTACTTTCATTATAGCTCTCCAGCATTGCACCCCCATTGCCCATGCGGGGTAACACGCAGCTGTCACATCACATGAGGATAGGGTCCCTGGAAACTAACACTAAAATGTTCTGTGAGCAATAAACTGTCTGTTCTCTGATCTAGAGATCTCACGTTTTCTATCAGAATAAGAATTACAGTGAACAATTAGTGGTTTTTTGACAAAGGGCATCAGAGAGAAGGGCTCAGAATTGTGACCCTAATTTTTTGTTCAATGAAGATCTTGCCTGTGAATGAAAACAATGTTACACGGAGAGTCAGGCCAACATCTTTATATTTTTGGCTGAGATTTCTCATTCCTTGCAAAATTATATCCAAGATATTTCCACTCCTGATCTGCCCTCACTTCATCCACTTAATTCTCATGTGGTTTAGGGCTATACGTACACTGTCAAGTTATTTTTAGCACTGGAAACTATGTGAACATATGTGTCTTGTATGATTTTGGTCTGAGATTAGGAAAAAGCAAATGTGTGGGTAGCTTTCCTTGGGTTTTACTTGGATTCTTGGATATTACATTTGGTCCCTATTTAGAATATTCTTTTTCTAAATGTTTCTTTCTACCTCTGTGTTTCTCAAAGTGGAAAGATTTGCTGATTCCTATGTCAGTTTTACATCTCCCTACTTGCTAAACTAATTTATTCCTGCTGTCCCCAATTCCACCACATTCTTGACAACCACATTTGAAAATAGCATTTCTTTAAAATAGTTTTAATCTATCATATGGAGTATTTGGGCTGGTTATTATCAGTACAAAAATATTCATAGCACAAATATATTATAACTTATGATATTTAAAAATAATCTTAATATTAGATTCGCACCAAATTATAAATAGCTATTTTCTTAACAATAAAGTTAAGATATTTTAATAATTTTAAATTAGTGAAATTATTTTTACAGATTTAATCTTCATTTTAAAATATTCAAATTTATAAATATAAGGCACCACTTAATTTTCCATTTGATGAAGTGGACTAATTGACTGCAATCTTTAGAAATCATTAGCCCAGGCCTCGCACACCATACATTCCTTAAATATTGGTGGTGTAATAAAGGTGACAGATACTGTTCCTAATAGTCATGGATGCTGTAACTACCTGTGCCAGCAAAGCTGGTTTGCAAACCTAAAGGGACCTGGATATAGTAACTGCCCTGATATGACTATAGTACTTTCATGAGTCATATTACAAATCTTTGCCCTAGGTAAGTAAACATTCTTTTATCATTTTGTTCAGGTTTGGTCTGATCACCCTGAACTGTTTTGTTTCTGTTTTGTTATTGTGTTTTTGATCACCCTGTAGTTTTCGCACCAGTTCACACTCAGCATAAAGATCCCTGCTGGAAAAAAAAAAAAAAAAAAATCCCTGCTATTTTGAGCAGACTACAAAGAGTGATTTAAGGCTAACCTCTGGACCCATCCTTACAAATATAATAGAAGCAAATTAGTTAAGTTTATTTACAAGACACAGGAGGGAAAACAAAGAAGCCAAATAAAAGACTGATACTAAATCTAATAATCTGATAAGGGCAGGTTCTAGGATTCGGGTTCCCACAGTTGTAAATATTCATTCCGCCCATGGAGAAAACAGTTTTCTTGCCTTTCCAAAACATCATGCCCAACTGCACGTGGGATCCATATACTGTAATATCCAGAAGGTATTATATTTAAAGGGGAAAGATAAGACAGCAGGAATAGTAACAATTTCCTTATTGAACTTGAGAGCAGCTGCCTACTTTATGTCAATTTTGAGGCTCAGGATGTTTAATGTGAAAAACATTAAAATAACTATTATAATCCAAACCTTTTAATCAAAACTTACATTCTTAGAATTTTTTAAAAAGTTGCATTTGTCACATAAAAAAAATTCATTTCTCACTTAACTAATTTTAATCCTCTAATTTTTTTCTGCAAATTTGGTAGGGTTGATATAATTATGACTTTTACATGAATGAAGGTCAGTGAGAATATTATAGGGTCATCAATCACAGAGCTGGAGCCATCACTATGTCTGATCTGGTGGCCTTTAAATTACTATAATGCAGGCTGAGCACTTAGAGACAGTCTGGGTCCACCTACAGTCTTACACTCAAGCCCATTGCTTGCCTGAGGAGAAATTGTGCAGGTTTGTCCCAGGGCATTGGTTTTCTCTTTCATATCATGTATAGCTCCATGGTGATGCTTCCTGCTCCTGTTTCTTTCACTTCCTCTTCATCAAGCCTCCTTTCAGATATAGTTCATTCACATTTACATTAAGCTCTCTAAAATTGTAGTAACTGGATGCATACAAAACTCTGAGGTGCCATATATGGCAGGGAAAATAAATGTTGCTGTGCTCTATTACAAAGAACAAGGAGCAAAGACAAGGGCATGGGATAAATGAGGATATATACATATGGACTATTCTCCTGCAGGTAAGCAGTATTTTATTGTGTATTATGGTAAAGGTTAAGAATGCAAGCTTTAAAGCAAGAGAGACTGATCCGGGTGATCATATCATTACAGATCAAGAGGGCTTACCTGGAGGGGATAAGGGCAAACTATTAAATGAAACTCTGGATCAGGATTTAAGTTTATCTCTTGTTTCCTTTAATGTCTTACAAAGGCAATGTGCCAGACACTGATGTTGGCGATGTAAAGATTTTTAAATAAACTTGCTTGAGTTGATTTTATTTCCTTTCTCCTCTATTGGGACTTTTTGTATCTGCGATGTTAATTAAGGGCAACATTTTAAATTCTTGGTTCTCCTGACCTAATGCTTTTGCTTTCTATGGCAGATATGATCCAATTTGCTGCATTTCTTTTTTTTTTAAATCATATTCTTCAGGTATTTTAACCTGTGATTTTATATTCCCCAGGGATATACCTACTTCTACTTTTTATTGGAAGGGGACTAAGAGCCCTATTCTCTGAATTTAAGCAGAGGGAGGAGAGCCCAGGGCCCCACAGAGCACTAGGCAGCATTCCTGCTTACCGATTCTCCTCTCATCAGGTTCTCAGCCTTAGAAATATTATACCCTATTTGCCACTTAACAAGCCCTATTGGGGAGGAGGATTGGAGGTTGAATAACAAGTGTGGAAGGGCATCAACTCCTCTTCCATGAGTACATTGAGCTACTCTGAATATTTGTCTATGGACTCCAGTACCATGAGCTGGCCAGGCTGTTGCCATATTTCAACGTAGAGGTGCAAGTGATGATGGCTGTCTCAAGGCAATGTGGAGTAAAAGCAAACGTTGCTTTAAAGAAGAATCAATCCAGTCTATCCAGCTCTTCTTCTTAGAAATTCAAGGCAAACTTCCATTGCTTTAGAGATCTCTATTTTATTTTCTTCAGAGAGAGCTAACAGTGTTTTTGGCAGCAGTGCCTTGAGCCTTGATACCTTCCTGAGATACATGAGCTCTTTAAAGACTTGCCCCAAGCCATGTCAGTGGGGAAAGATTCACTGTGATAGCCTCAGAACCTAAAATCAATGTAATCCTCCTAAGAAAAATTATTTATAACCAGAGATTACTCACAGAATTCCAAAATTATGAACTTTTTGGAAAGGAATCAAAGACGCAGTGCCTCTGACCTCCCATTCTCAGGATGAGGAAACTGAGTTTAGAAAGATTACTTCAGTAATTTCTTAGTAGAACTAGAATTATAATCCAACTCTTGACTTTTTGGTCAAGCATTTTCCCCATAAAATCTGCTCTAAAATGTAATTTCCTCATGAAACTAACTGCGATAAATATTTTTAAAATGAAAAAGTTGTTTATGACCAAGAAAAATTCCGTACAAAAACATAATCATTTCTCCCTCTTTTCTCTAAGAAGACACAGCATAATCTCACACTTTTCTAAAGCATAATATAATTTGATGGTATGAATAGATATGCAAATGCTAATACCAAATAACCTAATACCAACCCTCAATAAGGGAATGTTTTTCAGAAAAAGAATACTCTTATTCAATTTTTAATATTTGTCTGATTTTTCTTCTTCATTCTAGTAAAAAGTATTTGTTATGACAAGAAAAAAAACAGACAACTAGGTACATTTTGAAAGTTGTCTTCTGGGTCCACACATGATTCCAATTTTTGCAGGGAGCAGATGGTTATACTCAAAGAGGTAATGAATTCACAAAGGGACTAATTGCAGTGCTAAGGTCAAGGTGAAAGGAACTAAAAAGTAGAGATGCTGAAGCACCCAAACCCAGCAAGAGCAGAAAGTCATTACCTCTGCTTTGCCTGATGTGACAAAAGGAGGGAGATGCCAGAACTTGACAAGAACCAAGAGCTGGAACCACAGCAACAAGGCCACTCAATAGGATCTGAGGTGACTGGGCAGGAGGACATAGCCACTGCCAAGGCCTAGCAGGGAGTAAAGGCAAGAGTACATACTCTAACCATCCTTTCCTTTCAAATACCAACTTCCTGCCAGTACCTTCAATTGGCTGAAACCAACCAGAATCCAGAGAAAGGAGGTGGAGTGAAGCAGTCTGTAAAGGCCACCCACACCTCCTGGGCACGGAGCAGGGAGGAGAAAAGACTTAGACCAGCAAACAAAATCATTAATAGTCACTGTTGTCAATGCTGTGTTTTTTACACAGCTGAATATAACTCTAACTGATATCTCCTAACTAACACAGTGGGACAAACATCATGCTAAAGGTATGATCAAATTGCTTAGGGGGCAAAGGAAGTAGTGATTAACCCTGCCAACGTGAGGTGGAGAATATTTTAGTATTATAAAAACTGGATCCTGAAAGGAGAAAAAATAACTTGAGCAGAGAGACAATCAGGGCACTATTAATGAGTAGTTTAGTTTTCCCTGAACATATAATTAGTGGAGTAAAGAGGTGTTTAGGAAGTAGGGAAGTTGCAGGCTATTTGGCCAAAGGGTATGTTAAGATCAGATTTCTAAGGGTTTTGGATCAATTCTGTGAATAATAAGGGGAATGAAGAGGAGGACAGAGAGACTAGACAGTAAGAAATATTGTGATAACCTGAGATATAGTGAGCATGACTTCTGCAAATGAAATATTCTGATATCTTGAAGAAATTATGTAGAATTAAATTCATTTCATTTATTCTTGTATTTATGAAGATGTAATATAGTCTCCATTACATGGCAGACACTTAGACAATTCTGGTTGGAACAGGGATGAATCTGGATTCTGTGAGATGTACATATAATTTGGGAAACAGTGTTTAAGAAAAAGAATAAAGTTATGAAAAAAATAGCTACACTGTTTTAGAAGAGCTCATATAATTAAGTGAAAGCCTAGGCCTCATTAACTTCACAGTAAATCTGCTTCTGGCCTGGAATGGATAAACGGCTGAAGTCATATGCATAGACAATTAAATAAATAACCATAAAAATAAATTTTATAATAGAGGAAAATACTGTGTAAGCAAGAGAGAAGCAAGTTACTTTTTCTCATTGTTGAAGTACTGAGGGAGGAGTAAGCAAATGGTAGGTTTTTCAGTAGTTCACCGACTCCCCAAATATTTGTGAATGTGTATGTATAGCACAAGAAATTAGGCTAGAAAATCTAGAGGGAAAAGCTATAGTCAGTGCCTCCTAGGTAGCACATTATAATGGAGAAACAAAGAACTCTAAGTTACATGCTATGGTCAATACATAAAATGGTGCTTGGAGGATACAAATATTAATTATCTACTTTCTCTTGGTTCTCTATCAAGAGAATGCAAATAATGAGCCATCAAGTGGGAGATGTGAGTGAGAGCTTTATCACCAGGGATCTTAAGTGGGAGATGAGCTATCAAATGGGAGATATAAGCCAGAGCTCTGTCATCAGGGAACTGATGTGATCACAGTGGAGGATGGACTGATGATAGTGCAAGCAGGAAAGCTACTGTAGAAAAAGAATTGTGGAGTAAGACGGGAAAGAAAATAATAAAGGGACTGTGACATGGGCAATGTATGCTGAGGGAGGGAACATTTTAGTGGACAGAATCAACAGAACTTGATCCTGGAAGAGAGAAAAGGAGAAATACCTAGTTTTTGGATTTACTGGGTAGCTGATGATGCCTTTTGCCAAAGTGCAGAATATAGAAACAAGGTCATGTTGTGGAAATGTTAATGACTTGAGATATATGTGTTGCATCTAATCTTCCTGTGAGAAATGAAAGTGAAGATCACCAGTAGGCATTTGAACATACAAATCGAGAGCTCATGGGTGAGGTCTGGTTTTAAGATCAAAATCTCGGTAATGGATATACAATGGCAGTCGTAGCTATGAGCATGAGGAGAATCAAAAGTAAAAGTTGGATTAAATTCATCTATAAGTAAGAGAAAAAGAAAACACTGAGTAGCACTGACTTAAACGTGATAATATTTACTTATTTTTCACATTAAAGTTCAGAAGCATTCATTCCAGGTCTTGGATAATAGCACTCATCTACAAAATCCCCAGCAGTCTAGTGTTTCAATTTATCTGGCTCTGTCACAAAATTTCCCCACAGTTTAGTAACATAAACCACACATTTATTATGCTAGGTTGTGGGGTGAGGCATTTGGATAGTTCATAGGGAGATGATGTGTGTATGCTCCAGGGCTGAGACAGAAGATTCAAAATCTGCAGGGGTGGGTGGGGGGTGGGGGAGCGGGGAACCTGAATTCTTCCAAAACTTTATTTAGTCCTAAGTCTGGTGGTTGTACCTCTCCATGCTGCTCCTTCACATGTGCTTCCTCATAGCATGGCAGCTGAGCCCCATAGGTAAGTGTCCCATGTGGGAAAAAGACCCAGTAAGCTGAATATCCTTTTATGACCTCATCACAGAGGTCTTGCAGTGTCACTTCTACCACTCTGTGTTCTTTGAGACGAGTACAGTCTCATCCAGGTTCCAGTGGAAAGGAAATTTCTCTGCCTCTTTACGGGAAGTGTCAGCGGTAACAGGCACAGGTTCTAGAACAGTGTTTGAGATCTGAAATATTGCTGTGGCCATTTTTGGAAAAAACAGTCTACCACAATCTAGATTCTTCCAATTTATTCATTTGCTATATCTATAGTGTGACTCTTAGCCTCATGCAAATGTCCCTCTCCAGTATATCCATCAGGATATAGGAAGGATTTATCTAGGGTCCTCCCAAGGAAATTCTTAAAAGCTGATACAGAAAACATCCATCTGTGTCCCCCTGGCCAGAAGATAGTCAGGTCTTCACATCTAGCTGCAAGAAAAGCAGGGAAATGTATTTTTCTGGGTGACTGTTTTCCTAGGTTAAAAATTAAAACACGGGAGAAGTATCAATTAGCAATTTCTACTATGAGAGAGTAAAATTGATAACTGTATGAAATTTGCTTTGTTTCTATATAGAATTTCAAACACAATTGCTATACCTCCATAGATAGTTACATTGACGAATAGGTCTGGTTGCTATTTTGGTAAGAAATCAATTCTTTTACAGACACATAGTTTCTATTGTAATGTCTAAACTCATGAAAATTATGATATTCATCATTTTAAAACAAATTATTCTTCAAAGAGTGTCAATTTTACTGTCTGCTAACTTGACTTGCCCTGCTTCAGAAGGCTGCTTACTTGGTTTGTTTGACATTGAGTCAAATCAGTATTACAGTGAGGATTGTTGACAGCTGCATAGGTCAATTTTGAAAGATCAATTTGAAATGAACGATTGAAGACAGAAGTTTACTGTCAAATACTTTTTGCTCAGGCTTGGCAATGCCATCATTGATTCTGATCAGGGCAAAAAGCACTAGGCTCTTCCTCCGCATAAAAACATTTAAAGTGCAGTTTTCTGAACACTGGGAAAAAGGTATAATGTAATGGAATAATAAAACAGATTTCCACTTCTATAGCTCTAAAAATGACAGGGAAAATAACAGTGACTCTGTTTTCACCTATATCCTATCATTTAACTTGTATCCCTTGGATCCCTATTCCTTCCATTCATTAGTGTGCAGAGTGTAGAAATAAAGTTATACATTTAGAAACGGTTTCATTTCTCACAACCTTTAATATTCCAATGAATATAATAAATCTCTGCTAAGAGATACACTCTGCAATATTTTTAAAATATATTTGTTCATAGAAATTCTTTCTCACAAAGTATCTGGAAAGAAGTCAACATTCCTAGATCCTGCCGCCTTCAGAAACAGACAGCTAGTTCCCTATCCTTGCCTCTCTCTATTTATAATTCCCATCATTTCCAGTTGTACTCAGATCCATAGCAGCATCACTCAAACATATATGACTGTATTAAAGAGCAGGTGCTAGCTAAGTGTAGGGAATTTTCAGCCTCTATCAAGGAGCTCAAGAAGTAGTACAGGGAGACACCCGGGAAGACATAACTACATAGAATGAAACAAAGTTTGATGATAGAGAACGGTGCAGGAAGTATGAGATCACAGAGAAATGGCACCTTGCCTCAAGCAGGACCATGGAGTGGGGCGAGGAAAAGACAGCAAAGGCTTCTTGGAGATCATGCTTGATTTGAGTTTTAGATCAGTATGAACTTAACGATTGGGGGAGGAGAGGTGGTTGTTTATACAGAATTAGGAGCAAGAATCATGGAGTTGTAAAACTTCACACGGAACAGAGGTGGTGGAGCAGAGGACCGGGTGTGTAAGTGAAAGAAGGCAGGACTTCATCCTGTTGTGTGCAATGAATAGGCTCCATAGTGATGAGGTTTGGAAGTGGAGTTGATTTTCCCTTTTAAAGATCATTCCAGTCACAATGTAGAAGATAAATATAATTCTGTACATTTATGGCTAGTTACCCAGCAAAATGATTTGCTAAAGGATATTAATTCATAGAAACATTGAGATGTCTGGAGAAACAGGCTTGAGATTAAATTAACCAGAGAAATACTCAGAACTGCATCATAAACTAGGCTGGTGTCCAAGGCTCTCCTGATGATGTTTATCAACCTGACTCTGTACAAGAATACCCTGATATTGAAATCTGTGCCATTGCTTCTGCCACCACCCCTGACATCATAACAGACATCTCATGGCTCAGTTCAGAACTAGAGTCTTGTCCATGTGTGTCTGAGGGGTGGGATCTAGATCACATGTCGGAGTACTGGCTGCATTGGAGACTAGGAAATAACGACTTTTGGATTCTATCTTTTGAAGGGAGAACTTGCAATGTGAGAGCCTATCAAAATGTAAAGAGAGAATTATTCACAAGATGGAGGCAGGCAAGCATGAAAAGCATTTACTGCATTTTGTAGAGATACTACAAAAAATAAGAAAAGCCATCATCTAGACAAAAATAGTTGGCTAGAACTAGCACGGTGGGAGTCTATACAATGTAGATGGTGAGGAAGGGGAGAGATCAAGAAGTAGTTAGGGTATAGGGACACTTGGGTGGCTCAGCAGTTGAGCTTCTGCCTTCGGCTCAGAATGTGATCCTGGAGTCCGGGGATCGAGCCCCACATCAGGCTCCCTGCATAGAGCCTGCTTCTCCCTCTGCCTGTGTCTCTGCTTCTCTCTGTGTGTCTCTCATGAATAAATAATTTTTTTTTTTAAAGAAGTAGTTAGGATATAAAATAGCCAGTAGGTTATAATTGATACATGTTGGATTATAAGTCTGACTTTTGATTTTAAAATGCCAAATGATAGTAGGCCTTTCACCAAAATGAGGGACAGAGATGAATATGGGCTGTTTGAGGGATAATGAAGAAGAAAGAGAATAAATACAGCGCTAGTTTTTAGAATATGGTGTCTTATTTTGAATATGATAAGCTTGGGTTATCCTTTAACATCTACTAAAAAATGTCTTTAAAAAGTGATTTATAAGGCTGGGAGTCTAGAGCATTCAAGGATAAGAGAATAGATGAAAAAGCATGACCATTCGGGAGAAAGTTAAAACTCTAAAAATGAATGTGTAAGCCTAGTGACTGTGAATCAACCTGTAATAATCAAAACTATCATAAATAGGAAATCTACAGGTCCTGATTTATATATATATATATATATATATATATATATATATATATATATATATATGTGGTTTATATATATATATATATATATATATATGTGGTTTGCCCAGCCACCAGCTCAGATAGACATGTGGGTTCATAGCCTCCGGGGTGTTGTATGAGGTTCCTGTTTTCGTTGTAACAAATTGCCACAAACTTTGTGGCTTCAAACAACACAAATTTATTTTCTCACTCATGTTAATTCATTTTCTTCTGGAGGTCAGAAGTTCAAAATAAGCCTCACTAGACCAAAAGCAAGGTATTCTCATGCTGTGATTTTTCTGGAGGCTCTAGGAAGGAACTGGTTCCTTGAGTTTTCCAGTTTGGGGAAGCTGCTGCATTTTTGGACACCTACCCCTTCCACCATCTTCAAAGCCAGCAAAGCAGCATCTTCAAATCTCTCCACTCTAACTCTTCGGCCTCCTTCTACCACTTATAAAGACGAACAGGATTATATTCCATCACCTGGATAATCCATGATAATCTCCTTACTTTAAAGTTGGCTGACAAATATCTTTATTTCCATCTGGAGTCTTAATTCCCTCTTGCCAGAGTCACATAACTCATTCACAGGTTCCAGGAACTGGGACATGAACATCTTTGGGGGCCTGGAGGCAGTATTCCACCCAACAAGTAGGGCAACAGGTTTTAATTGTTAGCTAATATCCCACTCTCCATTTTGTTCTCCAAGACCTTCCATCTCTTCTGTACCCATGTGCTTGCACTGAATCTCTCTCTGTGTGAATGATCTTAAAAGGGTTTCCTCACTGAGCATTGACTGAAATAAGGGACTGAGCTCTGGGTTTATCTGAGCAACATGAAAACCTTCCAGGTAGAGGAAGCCATCAGGACAAAGTCCCCGAGGCCTGAGAAGATGGTAGTGTGTTCAAAGACATACATGAGGGCCACTTTAGCTGAAGCACAGAGAGGGGAATGAGTGGTGGGAGAGGGAGGCAGGTTGCAGAAGAAAGCCCAGGCAGGGACTGGGACTGATTGCGAATGAAACAGGAAGCCATTGGGAGGTTTTGAGCACGTGAGTGACTTTCTTTGACTTAGAATTTTAAAAGGATCACTCAGATCATGTGGAGAATAAACTGCATCTGTGGTTTTTTTTTTTAAACTTCAGGATTCCTCCATGTACATGTTAATAGCATAGTTACAACATTGTATTATATGTAACTGCACTCACTCTGACCTCAACAGCTTTTTCACTTCTTGTTAGCATCAAAATCCTTAAATATTTTATATGATTTGATTTTTTTAAGTGTTCTTCTAGCCATTGAGCTTTATTCAAATTGAAGGCACAATATGCCTCATGCCTATCGTGTTCCTTTTTTCCCCTTGAATGTGCAGTTAAGTTGTGTGCTAAAAAAACACCAAGTTATCATTTCTATAAAAGACATTTGCCTCTCTACAAACTTAAACAAAAAGAGAAAATAATACACAAAATAAACGTAAGTAAGCTCCTCAAGAGAGCGAGTGATTAGCATCTAAGCTTCTTAAGGGTTTCTTAGTCCTCTATCATATAAAATGAGAATGATAAATTCAGTTTGAACAGAAAAGTTTCACATATTTTTTAAACGTGTCTTTGCTGGCATATCTTATTTGTGACATAGTTTCTGTCACCGAAATTTTAGAAGGGTGATTTTTTTTTTTCTTCCAGAAACATTGCTCATGTTGTCAGTAAAATTCCATTACATCCCGAATCAGGAAAAAGTTAAAAAATTCAGATTTATCTTAGGATCAAAAAAGAAATGAACGCTCATCTGCAATTAAATTTATTAGAGAATTAGATTTTATCTCTTTTCATCATCTGTTACTCGATTTTCTTACAGCAATTGGATAGAAATTCAATTAAATAACATTCTGTGATTTTTGTCTTCCTAATGAGGCTATTGTGAAAATTTCGTAGGTTTCACACTGTATTTCAAAGTGAAAATTAAAGTTAAATAGGAATGATCAGTCATTTTCAAATGATGATATTGATGCAACCATCAATAGATACCAAAGTATTTAAAAGGTAATAAGGGCTTGCAAATGTTATCCATTGTTAGTATTAATTTTATAACGGTATTTAACATATATATAAAAATATATATTTGCCATTCTATATTAAGAATGAATTCCAACGAGTTACTAATAGATTTCCCCAAAAGACACACAAGTCAGGAAAAGGTAATACGGTAGATCCCCTCATTCATAGCGGGGCAAACTATTAAAAATAGTTCTCCCAAAGCAGGGGAAAAAACTTGCCTCTAGAAATCACTTTGCTGACATGTTATGTCCTAGCAGTTTATGGCCTTCTCCTAAAAATTAAGTGTAAATTCAACTATTGGATTTGAACTACAATAATTATTTGAATTGCATCACATTAACATACTTCTTAAACATAGATTCTGTGTGTTATTAATTAAAAACTAAGCAATATCAATCTTCAGCATTGTGTAAAGGATACAATATGAAAGACGATGTGAAAGTGAATATATTTAAAATTCTGTGTCACAAACTAATGTGGTTCATTTTCCTCATCTGTAAAGTGGAGATAATAGTAGCACTTATCTTTTTTTTTTTTTTAAAGATTTTATTAATTTATTCATGACAGACACAGAGAGAGATAGAGAGGCAGAGACATAGGCCGAGGGAAAAGCAGGCTCCATGCAGGGAGTCCGATGTGGGACTTGATCCCAGGTCTCCAGGATCACACCCTGAGCCAAAGGCAGATGCTTAACCACTGAGCCACCCAATGGCTCACCCAGTGAGCTTAACCCACTTTTAAGTTATTTTGAATATAACTGAATAAAGAGCCATAGAAGCAAAGGATATTGATATAAAAAATTACAAGACTATTTAACATACCTTTGATTCCCACCAACATTTCAATATATATTTATTTATTTACATATATGATAGATCATAAAAATCACTGTCAGTTTCTACTCAGTGGGGAAAATCATAATTTCCAACCCTAATGATTTATCTCATTTGCATTACATTGATTAAAAGTTATCTTTTTAAATCATCTTTAAAAAAGATGTTCCCTTTCCTTATTTTGTCTTTATTTCTTTTTTTTAAGATTTAATTTATTTATTCATGAGAGACACACACAGAGAGGCAGACACATAGGCAGAGGGAGAAGCAGGCTCCCTAGGGGAGCCTGATGCAGGACTCAGTCCCAAAACCCCAGGATTAGGCCCTGAGCCAAAGGCAGACACTTAACCACTGAGCCACCCAGATGTCCCCCTTTCATTATTTTAGGAACCAGTGGTATATAATTTGGTCAATCATTACTTCATGGTTAAAATATTTTCTTTTTTTCCTTTATTAGCTATCATCATTATTATTATTTTTACTTCTTTATTTTTTTAATAATTTTTTTGACCAAGAGTTTTAAGCCTGGGCAACCTAAACAATTAGATCTTAAGTGACCAAACAAAATTGAAAGTCTCTTTAATTGCTTTTAGAACACATCAAAGTTTTCATAGAAAAAACTATCACACAACAAACTTTTCTAACAGAAAGAGGAATGTCAATTTCATTACATTTAGTGCAAGGTCACATTAAGACTTTCTAGGAAATGAGTGTTTTAAGGTATATTTTAAAGCATAGTTGAAGTAATACCATGAAAATGAAAGCATTTGATGGGGCATCTGAGTAGCTCAGCCTGTTAAGCATTTGCCTTCTGCTCAGGTCATGCTCCAGGGGTCCTGGGATTGAGCCCCACATTGGGCTTCCTGCCCTGTGGGGCTCAATCCCAGAGGGGCTTCTTCCTCTGCCTCTGCCTGCTGCTCCCCCTACTTGTGTTCTCTATCTTCTCAAATGAATAAATAAAATCTTAAAAAGAGAGCGAGAGAGAGCAAATTTGAATAAAATTAAGTTATATTTTGGGAGTTTTAGAAGATAAATTGTCAACTCTTTATATAAGTATTCCTGTTAGTTGTTGTACCTAAAAACATTTCTGCTGAATGTTCCTTTAATGTCTGTTGCAGACAGAGAGCATGCTGTACCTGGAACTGAGTCAGCATAATGTAGGACAGTGCTTCGTCTAAGGCAAGAAGGCCCCTTTTGTAAACCTTAGAGAATTCTGTCCTAATAGGAAAAGGAATTCCTGGAGTCAAGGGAATGTGCCTTTTCTGAGGCTTGGGCTCCTCCTCCTAAGCCATAGTTCAGGGATCCAAAGTGCTAGGTTTTGCTGTTCAGATAGCTCCAAGCCTTCACACAAAGCCCGTAGTTCTCTCTCCCATTAGTCGTTGATAGTGAGGATGGATCGTTGTCAATACAGTGGCAGGCATACTCCTAAACCCGAGACAGTCAATGAGCAGCTCTTTTTTTTGGGGGGGGGGGTGGGGGGTGGGGGGCAGCTCTTTATTGGTGGAGATCTGTGTGTGTGTGTAGAATTGGAAAATGCAGCATGGGATGTCAAAATGCTACTTTTGAAGGCCTCCTACTTTTGAAGGAGATGGATGAGTCTATGGATTCTAAACCTGAATTTCACCTGTCAGCCTCATCTCGCCTGGAGAAACTTAAAAGAACAGTGCAGATAGAGGTGACTGCTAGGATCTACTGATAAAGGAGAATACTGGCAGGAAAATGGAAATTTGGGGCCCAGTCCTTTCATTTTCAGGGTCAGACCTAGTGTGGCGCACAACCAAAATTGAACTTTTATGTTCATTTCTTAAAATGAGAGTGCTCTTCCATTGCCCCAGGATAAATTTAGTCTCAGGGAAGTCTCATAGTTCAGTGATGCACTTTTCTATATAAATCTTTACAATGCAGAATATATAGCCTCCATTTGATAATTAATTTTATTTCTTGAACATCTTACTCAATCCATTAATCTTCACACTTCTCTCTGCCCTTCCATATTAAGTAATAAAGTAATGATATTTCTGTGATTCGATTATTTTAGATGAATTAGTTCCTGTAATGTTTATAACTTGTTTGAAAATATTTTATCATATACAGTGTTGTATTATGTGGGTGCTATTTTGGTTAAAATATAATCCCATACAGCTAGCATGCTGATGAGGAATGTGTCGTCTATGAATAGCCATCTAGCATCATTTCATAGAGGTTGCATATCAGAGATGGCTACTCTGAGGGTTTTTTAACCGAATTTAAGCAACAATCTACAGTTACAAAATTACAATTATAAAAGTGAATGTCAGAAATGGATTTTTCCTGGTGCAAATAATGTTCTATTAACCAGCATAATAGATATTTCAGATAAGCTCTCTTGTATAAATTTAAGTGTAGCTTAAATGTGTGCAATGGCTAAAATATTTTGAAATGCTTCCCACACCTGAATCAAGCAGAATATAAAGTCCAGTGAGGCAGGGTAGCCCAGGGGAGGGCACTAGATGAGTGATTCTTAAAATGTCCTGTGTCCAGCCACTAGTTTAGTTGTATTCATGCTGCCAACTCTAGTAGCTATAAAATCCTACTGAACTCTGAAAAGCTGAGGGTCTGCCTTAGTTGAAGCTTTTAAGATGTGGTTAGGACACTAGGAGGATAGAATTACCTTTGCAAGATGACCGAATGAACTGTTTGAACTGCTTTGTGCTTGCCTGCTAATAAACACGTGATTAATAAATGTCTGCAGGGGTGACAGAGAATTCCTTTGGAGACTCGCTTTTATTATAACCTCTCAACCTCTAGTTGAGAGGTTTGTGGGAGAGCAGCTAATTTCTACTCAACTCAAACTTTTTGGAGACTACAACGTATTACTCGGCCAGCTCTGAAACACTGGAACATTCAACTGTTATTCCTTCAGATGAAGCAAAATGAGAAACAATGAGAAAGGATCTATAGCAGAGAGAAAGCTTCAGTGGATTTGAGAATATGACTTTGACAGTGTTGGAGGGCATGATTTAAAAAAGAATTCCCTAAAGATTTATCTGACCATGAGAATAGCAAGTTCCTCTTGAGCACCCATTTCCAAAGGAGTTTTGAATTTCAAACCCTGCCACCCACCACTTAAGCTGTCTCAAGTAATTCAAGTTTCCCTCAACTTCTGGGTTCCATAGAGATCATAATCCAGAAACAGGCCTTATGTGAGCTGGCCAAGAGCTTTGCCCCATGAGGAGATCAAATACATAGTGTCAGGAACAGGTACACTGGGAATTCACCTTCTGGCCTAAGGGTGTTTCTACTTGCTCTTTCTACACAAAGCACACATCTACTTCTTTCTAGAAGCCAGAGAGTGAGACTTGCCTGTGACCCCAGCCCCCTGCTTTATATGGTTTATCAGGCTCTCTTCCCTGTCTTTTGGAGTATGTAAGGTCCCCCTACCCATGTCTCCAGGATTTAAAGTCCCAGCAACCCTGACTTTTGAGAGGAAGTCTCAGTACCTAATTGATATATAATTCAAACCCTTCTCCATCACACACACCATACAATGTATCCCGTTCCTTTCTGTTCCTTTTTGTTATGCTGTATAGAATCACCCTATCCGCTGTCATTTTCCTATATCAAAATCTGAGGATGTTATAAATCATTGCCTTTATTCCTAAATCTCACTCTTTAGGAGCATATCATTTGCTGCAAACTTTACTGATAGATTTGTGTGATAGTGTTTTATTAAATACATTGATCAATGTTATTAAAAAGGAGTTTACAGTTCATTTGAATTTAATTGGGAAATAAAGAATTAATGATGATCTATTCATTTGTGGTAAAATGCGTTGGGTTATGTTGCCAGGAGATCCATTTAGGTTTTACTCCCCATTGACCAAAAACACCTTGCTTCAAAAAATGCATAGGGAGTATTTTTCTAAACCTTTTTATAAAAGAACAAAGTTCAAGCACTTTACCACAAATACAATTGTAAATACAAAACTCTAATAATTAAGAGAATTATTGAATCCTGAGAGAATTGGTGAAAGGATGAAAAAGAAAACAGGCCAATAAACTTAATAGAGTTAAGAAATAGATCCATCCATATATGGTCATTGTCATTTTATGGCAGTCAACATGCAGTGAAGGGAAGAAGATAATACTTTAATCATGCTAGGTCAGTTGGATACTTACAAAAATCAATTTTAGGTGGACTGTCAGTCCAAATATAAAAAGTAAATTAATAACTTATAAGACTGTGTAGGAAAATATTTTTTTCTGTAGTTGTGGTAGCAAATATTTCTTGACCAATAGATAAGAGTTGTTAGAATCAAAGGGAAAACATAATAAATGGGGCAACACTAAACTCAAACTTTCTATTATTTAAAGATATACTCTTAGAAAAATTCAACTACTTAGTAGCAAAACATATAATATATACATATAATTAGATTTTTTTTAGAAAAGGAGAAAAGTAGAAAATGAGCAAAAAAAGTGTGAACAACACTTCACAAGAGAAAAAACTCATTTGGCAAGAACACACATATAAAAAATGTTTAACTGTTTTCGTCTTTAGGGCAATACAAACTAAAGTTTTCATAAGACACTATATCAACAAAAATAGCTGAAAATGAAGGAAATGGAGCAAATTGAACTATCATGCACTGCTGGTGAAAATAACTGGTGAAAATATTTTGGGAAACCATTTAGCAATATCTACTAAAATTAATCATATGCATACCTATGATCCAGCAATTCCAATTCGTGATAGTCAACAGAATTGAGGACAAATATACCCACCGAAGACACGCATTCTGTACATAGAACTGTAAAATCAGTCAATAACTAGACACAACATAAATGCTGTCCAGCAGAAAAATAAATAACTTGTAGTATTTATAAAATGGAGTAATCTACCACAATGAAAATATTAAATAAATAAAGTGTCTATTCCACATGAAGAAAAAAAAAAAACACCCAACCAAGCCGTCCTGAGACTAAGAAAGGCATATAGAAGACACACACATATATACACAGAAGTATATCATACTAATAAAAACAAAAGAAAGTTTAAAAAATCCTGAAGTCAGCATGAGTAAAAACACACATTATCTATAGAAAAAGAAATTAAAGCAGATGTCTCATTAGAAACAATGCTTGCTGCGAGACAATGAAGCAATATGTTCAAAGACTGGAAAGAACAAGACGGTTAAACCAGAATTCTGTACCTTCCCAATACGAAGGAAAAATAAGGGCTTTCCAGACAAATAAAAACTATAAATTTGTCAGCACCTTTGTTCATAAGAAATGTTAGAGAAAACTCTTCAAGCAGAAATAATATGATACGTAGCTTCTATTGCTTTCATATCCTTATACTTCCCAAATCTTTCCTGATAGTCAAGTTAATCGATGGCTTCAAATAATAAGTGTTCCTTAACTGAATAAAAAAAACTGTAAATTTTATCTAATCGGGAATAATGCTTTGCATAAGGCACACACTTTCATAATACAGTAAAATACAGTAAAATAGTAATTTGTTTTCTTACTGGACTATTCATTTATCACTCCTTGACAGTAAATATTTTTTGAGTATTTGTTACATAAGGCATGGTACTAGATGACTCTTTCATGTGTTTAGAATGTATTTATTCATGTATTTAGTGACTAAGTTTTGATGCCAATAATATATCAGGTCTTTTACCAGCCAAAATGTGAGATATACATTACTAATATGGCATTATTCTTGTCCATATGGATTAGACTCTGGTTGGGAGATGATAGATAAAGATGAACCAATCAGCATATTTCAAGTTATTCTATCCAAGTGTATAGTCATCAAACCTTTTTCACTTAAACTACTAATAGATTACATTAATATATGAATAGCCACTAAATTCCATTCCATAGGTTTTTGTTTTGTTTTGTTTTTGCTCCAGCTGGTGTGGAGGTGGGCTGGTAAGTATATGTGTGTTGAAGTTAAGGTCTGCTCTCCTTTTAAAGTAGCCATCCTAGGTTTTACTATCCACTCATTTAGTGAATACACCTCGGCAGATTTCTTCATATTGTTGATCAAATAGAGAACGGTATTGACTTAAGTACAGATTCCTACAAACATAGAGGTTTCCTTTAGTCCAGAGGTTACCAAACCTTTTCTGTCAAAGGACAGATGCAGATAATAAACATTTTAGTTTGTGCAGGTGTCATAGGATCTCTATCCCATAATTTTCTATACATTTTTCTTACAATTCTTTTAAATGTAAAAACCATTCTCAGTTCATGGACTGTGCAAAATCAGGCTGTAGGCTGAATTTGATCTGTAGCCAGGCTTTGACAACCCCTGCTCTAGCCCATGAGGTTCGTTAGTGTGTATGCCACAGTATGGTTGAGATATTTCAATAAAGTGTCTATTCCCCAAACTTTAAAAATCATAGAATTCACTTTTAAGGATCTTAGGATACTTACAAGGCTATGCTATAATACTAAATTTAGTAAGAAGGCTTAAAAAGCTTGGTTAAGATGTATCACAAATGAATGCATTTTGATTTTTTGTCACTGGCTTCCATATCTAAGTTCTTAAGCACCACCTGATTCAAATTTTCTAAGAGTTGATTCCATGCTTCTCTACACTGTATATTCTAAAATTAGCCCTTACACTTCTTCAAAAATTTAGTTAGACCTTGAGTCTTGGCATGTAATTCCACAACTACACCCAATATTCTCCATTACTTGTAATAATATGCCTGAGTCTGAGTCTTCATAATTTGAAAGGCGTTCTGTTTTCTTTTCTTTTTTTTTTTTTTTTTTTTGGCGTTCTGTTTTCTTACTTTCCTTTTGAATATCTTTGACTTCAATTTCTTACCTTGAAAAAAGAAAAATTCTTTACAAGCTAAAAAACTTGTTTTTGAATTGAGTAGTCAAGAAAATGTTCTATATGTCTCTCAACTATTCCGATGATTCCTTAGCTTAAAATAAACAAAATTTATAAACTTCTTTGGTCGCCTGAAGTTTTACATGAGCTATACTTTATTCTGGGTTATAGGCTTTTCCAGGTGTTTTTTTTTTTTTTTTAATTGAATTGTGTCTTTGTTTTATAGTATTTCCACAGGCTGTTTTATAGGTAGAGATAAGAAATAATCTTAGAATAAGGAGGTTTTGAATAGTAATGGCAGGCACAGGGTCCAAGATTGCAACCTGGATGATCTTTTTCTTTCTATTTTTCCCTCTGTCAAATTTTTAAATGATCTATAAAATCCCTCCCATCAAATTGAGAGTGGATATTCACAGATGTTTTGCAAAGCTCCTTGATGGAGTGAGTTTGCATACAAAGCTGCTATTCCTGACTTCAGCATTTGCATGGATTTTTACTAGGGCAATTAAGAAGAGAAATAGTGACAGTAATAGAAATACAGTTGATAAGTCTGCGTACTTGAGGCAGAAAGTCACTACTTTAATAAATGAATACAAAGCTACTGCTGAAAGAAATCCAAAAGTTTCTGCAATATGTGAATTACTTCCAATATCAGGAGCCGCCGTAGTGGGTGGGATATGGGGCAATGTGGAAAGTAGATCAGAAAGTGTGTTAAAAAACAGTGTCAGATTAACACAATAAAAGAAGAAATGGCCTCAAACAGGATCAGATAGCCCTGTGCATGGGTTTGCTGGTGGGAGGATGGGGTAATAACTGCACCAACATTTAATAGGGCTTATACATTAATACCAAGCACAATCATTGTACAATTGCATATTAGCTATCTGAGCCATAAGAAAGCTCAATATATCATTGATTCATGGTAGTTATGTTTTCTAAAGTCACCAGGAATACTAATTTAGCTAATACAGAATCATTGCCCTGTGGGGAAATACAGTTAGATTCCTGCCAGCCTACTGTCAAATGAGCAATACATAACTTTATTTTATGTGTGTTTCTGTTTGAAGACAACTTACTATATATTGATTCATTAACCATGGACCTCACAGCTACTAGCACTGTAAGTCATGCCTGAACAGGGCTTATCTAACATACCTGTTCTTTCTTGTAGCGAAGCGTATCACAGCCTTCTTGTGCTAAAAAACAATAAAAGGCACTTCAGCACTGTTTGGGGGCCATTTTCATAGCAAAATCACCAACAAAACCCACAAAAATGTAAAAAATGTGGCACTAAATGAACTGCAAAAAGGAGTCCTGTATTGTCGTAGGAGACCTGAAACCAGAAGACAGAGTCACTTTGTTCAACTGAGAACATGAATCTGAGGATACTCCATCTCACCCTTCTCTGTGCATGCATTTGTCTGCAAATGACAATTTTAAGTGTTGCACATAGTGATTTGGGGGTCACACAGAACTTTTAGCCAAAACATAAATTCTCAGATATAGGATGCTCAAACAATGGGGATCAAGTGTCTCTCACGTGGGTTTCATTCCTTTGATACCTTTGTCGTCTTTAGAATGCTACGATGTTTCTAGGAAAAGGGATCTATTCCCTGAGTAGGTGGAAGTCCAGGGCACACGTTCCCATATGGAACCGTGGGACTTCTTGGCTATGTTGGAACGTACATAGGCCCAGAGATGTATTCCTTAGAAAGTAGACTTCTTTAGGGGAGGATCTGATACCTGTCTTCAACACAGTTGTGTGGCAAGGCTTCACAATACCACAGTATTTGGCACAGTGAAGCCTCCAAAAGAGACTTATTGAAAACGTGTACCTATAGAAATACCACCTACTTGGTCCTCGTTGTGTTTCTATTGCCCAAATTTTATTGTTAAGCTCCTTCAATCACTTTCCAGTGTTCCTTTTTTAAAAATCTTTGGCATTAAAACCATCCTATCTTGACTAAACACTTGTCACTTTATTTTCCTAAACTGTGTTTTGCTCCTCGCCTTTGATCTAATAGTTTCTAACATGGGCTGATAACCTTCATCTAAGCTTTCAGTAACTTCCAGTTCTTGTCATGTTGAGTATTAGTGATATACAAACAAGTTAGGGGCAGACAGGCCTAGGCAGGGAAAGATAAGAGAAAGGTCCCAGAGTCAGGTTCCTACCCATCTCAATAAAACAGAGATGAGACAGTAAAAAACAGAAAAAATAAACCTGGCTCCCTAACTCCAAATGTTAGGGAGTATCCTCCTTTAATGGCTACTAAGTAATCACAGAAATACGTCATTAAGGTGTTATCAATAGTCCCTGCTCAAACCAAGAGGGCACAAGACTCTCAAGGCCATGGGCTACCTGACTAGGCTCACAGAAATCTCAGATGTAGAGGCACATTATGGAGGGTATATTAACCTGAGAGAAAGGAACACCTTGTTTGGGCTCATGATATTTATAAAAACATCTTGGTTGTTATTATAGTTACAAGTTCACCATGTCTGTTCTGAATATCCACCCTGATATTGACAAGAAATTTACCAAGTTCTCTGGACAGTTTCCTGTAAAAGACCATAAATACCCTCAGTCCCAACCCTGATGGGACCCCTCTCAGTTTTGAAAGGTTTCTGCTTCTCTGCTTAATAAACTTCTATTGCTTTACTCACTCTCCATTGACCATGAGATTCATTCTCCGACTCCATGAGACAAGAACCAAGCTCTCCCGTATCATTACATCACATTTAGTGGTTCATATTGCTTCTTCAAGTTGCAAAAGGAAAACCAGCTGCCACAACAATTAAATGATTTTTAAAACACCCTCTTTATATACAAAATACACATGATTTTCTCACATTAAGAAAACAGACCGAGTCTCCTCAAACTGCCCCTTGTCCAAGGGACCACCTGAAACTGTACTGGAGTTGTGTCATCTATATGTCACATGGAGCCTAGAGATGATAAATACACACTGCAAAGATTACATTTGTTTCTTTGTCGTTTTCTCCCCGTAACTCCTCTTAAACATCTGATTTCTTGTTTACTATCCACAAATCTTCTCACCTAGATTGTTGCGCATTCTCTGAAAAGGCAGAGACCCCATATTATCTGCTGTATGTATTTCCCCCAGCCTCCCTGTTTCACTTTCCATATAAAGCCTTAACTATTTCAGGCTCTGACTCCCACGATAACCTAGTTGTTGGAATCTGTGTCTCATTCTAATGAGTTAGAACCAACTCTGAGAACACAGCTAAACTTAGGAAAGAACAAAATAAAGTTGCTAATTTCTTCCATTTCAAGCCTGACAATTAGGCACACTCAATCTTTCTTTGTTGAGGGTAACAAAAACTTGCTCAAAAATCACAAGCAAAAATCATAATTTTATGGTTAGAATACAGGGGTAATTTTTCATTTAACATGCAGAATAAGCACATATATTTATTTTTTCTACGTCCTGAGATCTCAATATAAACTATAATAAAGGAGGTTAAGAGAAATAACTCTACGATAAAGAAGAGAACAGAAGGTGAGCAATTAGTAGAACCTATTTATAAGAAAATTGATACAGGGCCACCCCTTAGAAGTACAAGTTTCCCCTATGGTATGCAGCGTCTTAGGAAACTATTTGTGGAGGGTTCAAATAACAACAGGGCTCAAATCAATGACAGCTGATGGCCTAATATGTCTTGATCATAACAACAACAATAACAACAACAAAATAAACAACCCAGCCAGTGGGAATGATCTACTATCAGGTTATCCTCCTAGAACTGGAATGTGGCCACAGTGCCCAGGAGGACCCATGGAAGTGATTTCCAGAGTTCCTTGAGGTGTCTTGTTAGCTCAAGATTCAGGGTAAAGGGTCAAAGGCTGTCCTGAGGGGAAGAATCGATTATTGGGGCCCACAGGGATACTTGCCTGGATGACATGCTAGCATGGATGGCACTGCCAGCTGCCTTTTCCCAACAGACAGGAGTTAAAAATGTTAAGGAAAGCAATCCAAAGTAGAGAACTTCAAGTTGCCCAGAGCCCAAGGCAATCAAAGGGCAGTATTTGGTTCATGAAAGATCAAATTCTGCTCATCATTTCATACAATGAAAAACTGAGTATGGATAAGGTTGCCATTAGCCCATATGGCACATCTCTGCAAACTGGGAAAAACATTCTTTATTTTGGTTTTATTTGTCAGAAACTTGCAATAAAAGATCTTGTTAGAACATGATACTTTCTGCTGTAACAAATACAGAAATTTAGCACTTTCTCTCATATCATTTAACATTATTATTCTTGAAGAGAAGAATCTTTGAGAGTTTTGTTATACTACATCACAAGTGCTTATGGCAGAGCATGGCACATAGCTGTCAAGCATTTTGTTGAATAAGGAATACTAGAGCTTTATTTAAATCATGTCTGCAACAATAATATAAACAATATAACTGGCATCAGTCAGTTCTTTGCAGGAAAAATGTTTGCTTTGATCCAGTTGAGATATGCTAAATGATGTGTTAAAGGAGGTCTTTTAAATTTTCTCCTTCATGTTCTGCTTAACACCATCCTATCCAGAACCTCATTTATTAGAATTATTTATTTGGATTCAGAAGCATATGTGATTATTCAAGTATAACGAAAGTATGATTATTTACAACTCAAGAATATTCTATTTATATCAGATGCACACACTACTGAGCTGGATGAGTATTTTTTGTGGCTTCAGGAATAAATAACATAACTATTATGATTTAAAAAAAATAACTGCAGCCAGTTGATCACAACATGGAATTTAGAATAGGAAAAAATTAAGTCTAAGTAGGACTATCACTTGGCTCACTTCCTGAAAAGAGCATTAAATACTAGATACATCGAGAAAGTCTTTTTCCCTTATAAACCAGTCTGATCATATCCGTTTAATGTCTGAGCTTAATATTTTTAAAAGATTTTTTAAAAATTAATTTATTATTTATTTGAAAGAGAGAGTGCAAAGCAGACTCCTCACTGAGTAGGGAGCTCATTCCCAGGACTGCAAGATTATGACCTGAGCTAAAGGCAGATGCTCAACTGACTGAGCCACCCAAGTGCCCCTGAGCTTAACATTCTTTATAGGTTTGTAGGTTTGTTCAAAAGGCATTGTCATTGAATTTAAGTAAAATATTTTTAAAAATAATTCAAATCACAAAGAAGCTCACAAAAACAAAAGGCATTGTCAAACACAATTTAAAAAATAACCTATTTAACTCTGTCGAACAATAGAAATATGTATTAGCAATATTAAGGATTACTATCTTCATTTTTATGTGTCTTTTATAATTCCTATTGTTTTAGAAGTGTTCTAAGGGAAAGCTTTTCTGCTATTTCTAATAAGAGAAATTATGCATGAGTTTTTTGTGTAAATTACAAAAAACAATGTGGTTTGTATTCCTAGGTATAATTAGAAATACACATAACCTATAAACTATTACAATCTTGCTATCTAGGAACTTACCATTTGCAAATGTGACTCACCAAGCAAAAGGATATAGTGGTCAGCGTGTAGAACTACTGTGGGCAGAACTGTGGTGAGAAATACAAAAGTAAGTATAGATAAGATGATGGGCTTTTCCTTCAAGCTAATCACAATCTATATATTCTTTACTCTGATGTGCTATTCATCTCTGAAGTCTTTACACTCCTTGCCATCCTTTAACTCTTCCAGAAGGAAAGTGAATTAAGTCTTTAAAACATCCATGCAAATTATTGTATGTCACTGGGTTGTTTTTGCCAAGCTGCATTTTTTTTTCATTTAACTTTACCTAGTTCCAGAGAGTGGAAGTAACTTACTAAGAGCCATAAAGCATGTTTGTTAAAGAGCAACCGTGAATCTGAGAGATCCTAGGTCCTGGTGCTCTTTCCCCAAACATCACTTTACTTGCCTTACCTTGGGTACAAAACATTCAGAAATTTCTCACAAAAAAAAAAAAAAAGGAGTGGGGGAAGCACAAATTAATACTAGCAAAATAGTAATAATGTAAATGCATGCTTCATTAGGATTACAGAAAAAAATAAAAACACTAGGTATACATATATAATGCACTCTACCAGCATGATGATAAATGTTTGTTGTTAGTATAGAGTAAAAGCAGTGTCCTGTTTATATATCTGAGAGAGATATTGTCCTGGTAGAAATCATATTACTGGTAATTAGCTCTAGAAAGCAATGTGCCCTTCACAGTGTTAACTAATCAACTTGGTTATAAAAATGAGTAATTACAGTTGTAAGGCTAATGGGCCTTTACATCCACAAAGAGGTCATTGTTGTGTGATATTCTTTCAGATGTGATCCATGGTGCACAGGATCAAAATAGTATGTGTGTGAGGAGTCTTTCCCTTTCAGCTCCATGAAATCTGAATGATAGACTAGTTCATAATCCAAGTCAATCTGAACTAAAGAAGTTCTCTGTGGTCAGTATTATGTGTCAGTGATATGATCAGTGAGTGGGGGTACATTAATTATATAAGATATGGTTATAAAACATTACCTAAGGAAATTGAGATGGAGAAAAGAAGCATGAGCCATTTAAGTCTGAAAAAATATACAACCATAAAACAAAATTTAGTGAAACTCAGACATGCCATGCTAAATGCAGTATTTCCACAAATACTGTGGAAAATATAATTATCCTTACTTCTTTTATTTTTTTATTTTTAAAGATTTTATTTATTCATGAGAGACACAGAGAGAGAGGCAGAGACACAGGCAGAATGAGAAGCAGGCTCCCCACGGGGAGACCGAAGTGGAACTTGACCCCAGGACATCACGACCTAAGCTAAAGGCAGATGCTCAACCACTGAACCACCCAGGCATCCCTCGTTATTTCTTTTAAAAGTTTTCTGCTATGAGCCAGAAGGACTTGTAAATGTCTAACAGGTCATTGGTATTCTCACTTTTAAATATAATCAATCATTGTGCCAGGCATAGCCTAAATATCTAATAGTGAAAATATGATCCTCAAAAGTGAGCATGATAGAGAAAGGCCCCCACTTGCTATTCTAGAATTAAATGAGCAAATGAAGGTCAATACCGAAAATGAGAAGGGGGCATAAGAACTTTTTAAATATTATGTAGGCAAAAAAAAAAAGAAATTTCAGTACTCAAATAATAAGTGAATGTTTTCAAAGAATAGAAATTATATGAATGGATGGCTATTAATTACACAGATTCAGAATTAGAGAGTACGATAGTCAATCCTTTATGATCCTTCACGCTTCACACCGTAGCTAAAGCTAGAAATATCCTCTAACATAGAGAACAGTCTTTGAAAGAACACACTCATTGTAAAGAAACTACATTGATAAACATATATACAAATGTATTTTCCTTTCAGTTATTCTCTATTCCAAATTGTTTTTTCTACTAAAAGTCTTTCATGATTTTAAGTAAACTTTATAATCACACCAACTTTATACATCTAAAATCTAATGTTTTCAGAAGGGCTTGTCCCAGACCTTAAATATCACGTGATAACTTTTAACATAGGAAATACATATATTTCTATGGAGGAAATAAAGATGAAACTGCTTATTTTCACATACACCTGAATGTAGGGAGAGCTCATACTTTGAGCTAGGAAAGATCTCAAAGTAATATTTGAATGGACTTTGAAAGACAGAATATTTTATATGAACATTCAAGAGAAGGAGACAGTAGAGCAAGAAAGTATTCACTAGGAATACTTTCAGGAAACCGTAACACTGAAAAATCATGTAGCTTGGTGATTCCAATACTGTCACTCAGTTCTGCTGGTTTTCTAATTATTTCTGTATATTGTCAATTCACCTTTCCCGCTGCATCTGCCTCAGTCTTGCCCAGGTCGTGAACCAACGCTACGTAAATTTAGCGGGGCGCCTGGGTGGCTCAGTGGGTTAAGTGCAACTGGCTCAGGTCATGATCCCAGGATCTTAGGATTAAGGCAAGCCCAGCCTCAGATCCCTGCTCAGCCAGAAGTTGTCCTTTCCCTCTCCCTTTGCACCTCCTTCCTCCCTCCACCCCCATTTGTGTGCATGCTCTGTCTCAAGTAAATTAATAAAGTCTTTAAAAAAAAATAAATGTAGCAATCTCTCTTGAATGCCTAGTTGGAGCCTAAAATTAGTGTAATTATCTCCCTTTTCTTTAAGTTTTAAGTGAATGGAGGCAGCCCACATGCCCACTGTGCGATGGCTTTCTGTTTCTTGCCTCACATGCCCAGTTGTCCTAGAAGCAGTCCTATGTTTTTCTTTGCTGCCTGAATCCAGTCCCACTCTGAAATATGCTTTCCTGTGCATCATCAGAGGTTAACGTGCATTTTCAAGAGGCTGTTACCCACTGCCTGCATTCTGATAATTGGCTCAGCCTCTTTTATTTGCAATTACCACATAATAATAAACACACTTAACTTTGTTTTTTAAAATCAGTCTAATATTTTAAATGATTAAATGAAAAATAATACTTTAAGCACATAAACAGCTAATTTTTTTTAGTTTATGTCCTTAAAAGAATTTCACCAATGGCCTATTAAAGCTGTAATGTGTTTGATATAGCTCAGTGCTTATGTGAAGGGTCTCCTGACCAATCTGCAATGGCCTCACATTCTTATTAAGGCATATCTTACTCATTAACTTTTTTTTTCTTAACATGTGTGCCCCTTTGATCAAGCTTTGAGCTCCTTGAATGACAGGACTCTGTCATCTTTGTTTCCATGTTTCCATCTTAAGTACATGTTAGTTGTTCGATATGTATTTTTAAAATAAATATGAGTGAATTTGAAACATTACTTTAGGCTCAAAAGCAGATATATATTTTTAGATAAATATTGGCTTTGTTAAGAATGTGAGAGTGTGGACAGATTCCTAGGGGTGTATGAATAGAGAGGAAACGAGATAAAAGAGGTAAGAAAAATCAAGGAGAGGAAAGAGTACTTTTATGGAACTTTATAAAAACAATAGCTTCTCTCTAGTACTTTGATTTAATCCAAACAATGGGGAATAATTAGTTAAAATACATATTTTTCCATTTCCTTTTGTATTGCTCTGTTCGGCATCATTCTGTAAATTTTCCCTTCAGAGAACAGAGAGAAGAATACTACTCCTTTTAAAAGCTCATATTGTACAAAACACTAAATACAGAGCAGTTATTATAATAAATGCAGTATGTCTGTATTCCTACTGCACCCAAGTGCATATTTACATTATAATTGAATATGTATTTGTTGTACGCAAATCTGTTTGCTGAGACTACAAGTGAGAGTCTCTGAAAGAATACTTTTCTAATAAGTATTTTGCACTTCAGTCCCTCTCATATCCAAAGGTAATATGAAAATCCTTTAGAATATTCAAAAATATGTTCAAGAAATGTAATTTGTCTTTATTTAGTTTAAACTATGGCATTGATCAACATCTGGGGCCCCTAATTAGGAAATTAAATACATTCCTAAAACAGATCCCAACAAGTGATATTTTATTTTATTTTATTTTTTAAATTTTTTTATTTATTTATGATAGTCACAGAGAGAGAGAGAGAGAGAGAGAGGCAGAGACACAGGCAGAGGGAGAAGCAGGCTCCATGCACCGGGAGCCTGATGTGGGATTCGATCCCGGGTCTCCAGGATCGCGCCCTGGGCCAAAGGCAAGCGCCAAACCACTGCGCCACCCAGGGATCCCCCCAACAAGTGATATTTTAAATAATTACTGAATTTTAGTTCATATATCTAAAATTATGGTTAAGTGATTCATGTGTGCTTTTGCATACTTTTAATATATTTCCTTGTGTTCTTATTCATAAATTCCTGGTTAAAAATGACAAAAATCCTTGAATTCACTATTCTACTGTTTAAAAAAATGGATGGACTAGGTGCTGTATGGAGTTGCTGAATCACTATATTGTACACTTGAAACTGATATAAAACTATGTTAACTATAGTGAAATTAAAATTTTAAAAATGGATAGAAAATCAGTCAATATTATATGGTAAGAGGTAGGTGAGGAAAAAACATGCCTTTCCTGTCCTGCAAATATAAAAGGACTTCAAAAGAACTAAATCTGCCCTAAATATTGTTTGGTTATATGCAAGTATTAAAGTATGTTGATATAATTTTACATTGATAGTGTTATATCTCATGGATTCAAACACAGTATTTAAAAATAATGACTGGGTAAGTGACAAGATGGGAAAACTATGAAGGGACAAAGGATTTCATGCAGAGATGAACTACTCAACCTGGGTCTTAATTAGTTGTGGGTACCTGTGGCCTATTCAGATGGAAATATCTGTCGGTTTGAAAATCAGCTAGATGGGTAACACATGAAATGTGATTATAACTATTAGAATGAATCACACATACTAGGGTGGTTACTAGAGTGTGGGAAGAGAAGATGAGCGGCCCAAGGATAAAATCAGTTTAAAGCAATGTCTGAAAAAAACAAACAAACAAACAAACAAAAAACAGTTCTCAAATATTTTCCACACTCATACACATGAGAAAGAACATTTGTACATGGAACTAATGTCTGGATTTTACTGAAATGTTCTAATTGTGTATGGAGATATGTAATACTAGCACAATTAATAATGAGCACAGAGTAGTGTCAATCCCTGTAGATTATGGCGTAACTAAATCAGTTTCAGATTATTAGCAATTCCTAGCTATTGAGTCAAGCTATCCTGCTGACTATATTTCTCAAGTAGTGTTTAGGAATTTAAATGAGTGAGAATGACATTGAAGTGGCACCCTTAAATTCTCTCTAATTTGCTTCTTAGGCTAATAAATATTTTTGCAATATGGGAGACTACAATCAGGGCTATAGGACCTCACGTCCCACTTCAAATACATTGATAAAATAGAGCCTCTGAATATCTGTCTATATACATATATACATAATTTATATAGTCCATATACTTTATCAATACCAATGACTACCAACACATTTATAGAGATTTAAAGGAAATATATATATATAAAAAAACTTCCAGTGCTAAAAGCAAAGAAATACTTTAAAATCAAATGCAAACAATACAGTAAATTAGAACAAGAAAGGAGGATTGAAGTGAAGTAGCAATGTTAAAGCATTCTTAAATCCAAATTTAGGGATGTGTGGGTGCCTCAGTAGTTGAGCATCTGCCTCTGGCTCAGGTGTGATCCCAGGGTCCTAGGATCTAATCCTGCATAGGGTTCCCCCGCAAGGAGCCTGCTTCTCCCTCTGCCTGTGTCTCTGCCTCTCTCTGTGTGCCTCTCAGGAATAAATAAATAAAATCTTTCAACAACAAAAACAACAAAAAATCCATTAAATGGAGAAGCATAATAAAATTAGTAGTAATTTAAACTATTTTAAGCCAAAGAAGCATGTCACAACTTCAGGTAAATTACTATATGAATCAAACTGAATACAATTCCAAAGCAAGAGAGGCAAGAGAAGAGAAGAGACTGAGTCATACCAGCAGATAGGAGAAGGGGGCAAAAAACATTATAAATAACATAAAACAAAATAGTTTCAATAAATTCAAGTGAAAGAGAGAAAAATGGAAAGAAAAGCCATGTACTAAAAAGCACACAAGATGTTACAAATAATTCCAAATTTATTAGAAATAACAATAAATAAACCAAACTGCCAGTTATGAGAAAATGACTTTCAGGCTTCAGTGAGAAATTAATATATGTGGAGATGTGTCACTATGTCTTAAAGAGTCACTAAAAACTTAACTAAAGAAAGATCAAATGTAAAGACACAATAAAATATATAACCCAAATTGTATAAAACACCAGAACTTAGAACTATATCAATATAAGAAAAACAGATTTTAGGGCAAAAAGATTACTATTTTTTAATAAGTCTAAATATAGAATTACTCATTGTTTATAAAAATAAGAAAATAACAATCCTGAACCTGCACGGTTCAAATTATCTTACAATATGGATGAAGCCCAAATGGCTGAATTCATAGGTAAAATTTTAAAAGTCACATAGTAAGAAAGTTGGCCACTCCTAGAAATGGATCGATCAAGTAGATATTTAAGCTACAGAATGCAAAAATAAGAAGAGAATCTTTTTAATATTAAATAAACATATAATAATTATTTTCAAAAAGTATAATTTTACCAAGTTTCAGCAAATAACTAAGAACTGACAGTCTACAACCCATTATTATTTTTTAAGATTATTTATTTATTTATTCATGAGAGATACAGAGAGAGGGGGGGGGGGCAGAGACACAGGCAGAGGGAGAAGCAGGCTCCATGCAGGGAGCCTGAAGTGAGGACTTGATCCCAGGACTCCAGGATCACGCCCTGGGCTGAAGGCAGACGCTCAACCGCTGAGCCACCCGGGTTGCCTTCTACAACCCATTATTGTTTGATTCAATTAATAGAATACAAACAAAACCTGAGAGCTCTGCTTCTGACTATGGTAGTGTTGAATACTGTAGACAAGGTAACAGCTATGGGATGCCTGGGTAGCTCAGCGGTTGGGTGTCTGCTTTCAGCCCAGGGCATGATCCTAGAGACTCGGGATCAAGTCCTACGTCCGGCTCCCACCATGGAGCCTGCTTCTCTCTCTCCCTGTGTCTCTGCCTCTCTCTCTCTCTTTCTCTCTGTGTCTTTCATGAATAAATAAATAAAATCTTAAAAAAAAATGTAATGGCTGTGGATAACCAGAAAGGCGCCATAAAATTTAACATCATGTGGGTGCAGGCATGGCATAGCTGTTGAATAGAGCATGCCTTGAGAGGAAAGAATTGTAGAGGAGAAGCAAGAATGGTGAGTAATACTCTGTAGCTTCTAATGAACTCAGAAAATTTGGTTATTCAGCTGCTGGACAAGAAACTGGAAATCCACACCAAAGGCCTAGGCAAAAGGCCACACTCTTGAGGCAGGGGAGCCAGCAAGCTTTGGGCAGTCTTGCATGGGTTGGCAGTAAAATAACTAGAAGCTTGAGGAGTCTGAAATATGTTCCACAGAATCACATTTTAGAGGGCTTCTGCCAGAGGATATTAGTTCCCTGGTTTTTTTGGCCTGCCACACTGCACTGGCACTCTACAAATCCAATAAAATTTGCCTGTAGGCATGGAGATGTAGATACTAGCAGTTAGCAGTTGACTGGAGCACTCTGAAAGGTTGGGACCTGTGTGTGGGACCCTGATAGCATCTGATATCACAGTTTATACTTACAGCTTATAGTTACAGAGGACTTACATGTGCTGGGTGCTGTGTCATTTAATTTTAAAAATGTGATAGAATGATAGCATAAATGTAAAACATAAGATTTGAAATTATGTAGAGCAACCCATAGACCATCTTTATACCTTTGACATAGTGAAGGAAATCCAAATCAAGATGCAAAAATTATAAGCTATCAGCAAAATCACCAATTGGTTTGACTATATTAAGGTTGAAAATTTTTCTAACATAGAGGACAAGATAGAGACAAACCTCATATTACAAAAAGATGCACATAACAAATAACTGTTGTCCAAAATATATACATAATTCCTAAAAATAAGTAGACTGACAATCCCACAGGAACATGTGCAAAGACCATGAATAACTACATAATCCTCCATTGACAGATGTCATAAGTAGGAAAGCACTGAGTCAAAACATTTAGATATGAACAAAATCTTTAACCATGAGCTGCATTTCCTGCATCCATCCTTATTTGTGATCTGAGTACTATCAAATCAGATATTTCTGGAAGAACACTAGCAAGTTCTTAGATCAAGCGGATGACTTACCCTACAATGGGTAGTTCATAAAAAGGAAACCTAAGCTGTCAATATTTGCATGCGACGATGCTCAACTTTAATTTGCAGAGACTGCAAATTAAAATAAGACACCATCTCACACCTACCATTCCAGCAATTAAAGAATGACAATAATTATACCAGTTGTGATCATCGAGTGCTCACTAGGCATCAAGTAATGCTTCATGCTTATTCATGGATTAATTCATTAGGTCATCACAAAACTCGGTGACTTGGAGATTGTTATAATCCCCTTTTACAGACAAGAAAATTGAAGCTCAGTTAGGTTAAAATGATCAAGTGTTGGAGCTGGAATTCAAACCTCTTTGGAATACAATCTTGAACATTTAATCTCTTCACTAAATTGCCTGACAACAATAACAGCAGTAAAATGGTTAATCCTTAATCAGCTATTTTCCATGTACCATTCTAACCATTTTACATTTATTAGATCACCACCGTAGCTTTATGAGATATGTATTATACCATTCCCATTTTAAGATGAAGAAAACAAGAACAGAAAGGTTAAATTGCTGTCAATATCCCATTATTAATAAGTGTCAAAGCCAAGATTGGAATTTGAAGACACCTGCTCTTACCCACTACCTACATTGCCAAAAACAAATGTCAGTGTAGGTGGAAGAAAGGGGCTATTGTGGATGCTAGGACGTAGTATAATGCATGTGACCACTATGGAAAACATTTTGGTAATATCCAATAAACTTGAAGGTATGGACATACTATGACCAGTAAATCTCAATCAATGTATAATGGCTTTCACAAGGAGACCTACCTAGGATGTTAGTTGCAAAATTTGACAATAATTAAAAATCTGAAATGACTTAAGTGACTTTCAATAAGAAAATGGATTAAAAAATGCATATTCCTATCATGAAATGCTCACAATACAGCAGCTAAAAGCTGTAGCCTTATTTCATGTTTCAGTACAGTTAAAACTTATTAAAACACTGTCAAGTATAAATGTACGTTGCAGAAGGATATTGTTTATTTAAAATTTTAAAGTAAGCAAAATAAATATATGGGTAGGTAGTAAAAACATAACATGAGTAAGAATTATACACTTTGGATTAGCATTTTTATTTTGGTAGGACAAGAAAGAAACTGATGACAAGCTTACAAGCACTGTTTCAATGTGATGTTACTGTATGAAGCAAATACTTTAAAATGACAAAAATAGATATTGGATTTGAGTAGAGGGTCAAGGAATTGGTCAGATTATTCTGTGTGCTTTTCTGTATGTTTGAAATATTTTGTACAAAAAGTGATGTTAGGAAGCACAAGTAACATAATTAAAAGTAATAATCTATTAATAATAAACAATTCAGAACTAACTAGGATATACAGTCATGCCAAAATGGCACTTGAGCACCACTGACCTCAGATAAGAAGGGGAAGACTGGGTGGGAAAAAAATCCAGAAAGGCAAGTGAGAAGAGAGAGACAGAGATATAAAAGGAGGGAAAAGAAAGACCATGAAGTTATGGGAAACAAAACAAATCAAAACAAACATGGAAACCAAGTGAGAAGAAAATGATCCATAACATCAAACTAGAATTTAAAAATATCTATTGAATTTGTTGAATAAGAAATCTATTCACTAGTGTCAGTGAAATGGTGGGGGCAGAAACACCACTGTAATAAGAAATCAAGAGGAAGAGTTTGGGGGGGGACATACAAAGAATTTATCTGTATTATATAATAAGAAACATTTGATCTTTGTCCTTGTAGAGCTCCAAAAACCCTTGGAATTTCCTGACTGATACAGAGTATGTTTTGTTATTCTTATGGAGTCCCTACTGATCACACTTGAGCTTTTGCTAATGAACTGACTCAGAATGGGGTCTCCAGATAGTCCCAGGGTGGGGCTGGTCACCAGAAACCCCAAACACACTGAGATTGGAGGATGTTAACTCTCAGCCTGTACTCTAACCTCAAGGGAGAGGAGAGAGGCTAGAGTTTAGGTTATAAAAACTCTTAAATAAGATGTCTGGAAAACTCCTAGGATGGTGGTATTTCCTAACTTCACAGGGACAGAAATTCTTGTACTCAAGACCCTTCCAGGCCTTACCCCTATTGTATCTCTTCATCTGGCTGTTCATTTGTATCCTCTATAATAAACCAGTAAATGTCAGCAAAGTGTACTCTGCTATATTCTCTGTACTTCTGTACTCTCTGAGCCATGCTCGTAAATTATCAAACCCGAGGAAAGGTTTTTGGCAACCCCCAAGTTATTACTCAGAAGTATGAGTAGCCTAAGGATTGTGACTGATGTTTAAAACTGGGCAGTCTTGGGGATCCCAGGTCATCGAGGATCCCAGTCACCGGGATCCCTGCATGGAGCCTGCTTCTCCCTCTGCCTGTGTCTCTGCCTCTCTCTCTCTCTCTCTCTCTCTCTAATGAATAAAATCTTTAAAAAATAAAACTGGACAGTCTAATGAGACTGAGCCTCGAACCGGAGGGGTCTATGGTAACTCCAGATTGTTAGTGTCAGAAAGGAGTTGTTGAAAGCTGATGTCTGAGAATTAGTTGGTATCAGAAAATACAACATAGCATCCCACCTAAGAAATTTTCCTGAGATGAAGTGAAGGGAGGCTAATTAGTAACTGGAGGATATTTATTTATTTATTTTTAAAGATTTTATTATTTATTCATGAGAATACACAGAGAGGAGACAGAGAGAGAGGCAGAGGCACAGGCGGAGGGAGAATCAGGCTCCATGCAGGGACTTGATCCGGGGTCTCCAGGGTAATGCCCTGGGCTGAAGGCAGGGGCTAAACCGCTGCACCCCCCGGGCTGCCCAGTAACTGGAGGATAAAAGGAAGGTTTTTGTTTTGTTTTGTTTCTTTAAATAAAGGGGCTTGAAAATATTTATAGATTTAGGTAGCAGTTATGATACAGTAGGCAGTTAGCTAGATATGAGCACAGACAAATGCTTTCCAACTGATGTAAAAAGGGCAGAAACCAAGTTCCAAACAGCAGCAAAAGACAGAGGGAGGTGAGGGGACAGCAATGCGATATTCCCTATAACTTCTGCCCTACAGTAACTTTCATCTTCATTATAATACATTTACATTGCAAGTTAGACCCTCCCTGACCGTCTACACTGGTAGGAGGAGTCTCTAAGATGATGGCTATGACCCATAACCTATGCAAACATGAAAAGAAAAGAGAGGGACACCTGGGTGGCTCAGCAGTTGAGCCTTCAGCCCAGGGAGTGATCCTGGAGTTCTAGGATCAAGTCCCACATTGAGCTCCCTGCATGGAGCCTACTTCTCCCTCTGCCTGTGTCTCTGCCTCTCGCTCTGTGTCTCATGAATAAATAAATAAAATCTTTAAAAAAAAGAAAGATGGGACTTCATCAAGATAAGAAGCTTTTGCACAGCAAAGGATACAGTCAACAAAACTCAAAGACAACCTACAGAATGGGAGAAGATATGTGCAAATGACATATCAGATAAAGGGCTAGTTTCCAAGATCTATAAAGAACTTATTAAACTCAACAGCAAAGAAATAAACAACCCAATCATGAAATGGGCAAAAGACATGAAGAGAAATCTCACAGAGGAAGACATGGACATGGCCAACACACACATGAGAAAATGCTCTGCATCACTTGCCATCAGGGAAATACAAATCAAAACCACAATGAGATACCGCATCACACCAGTGAGAATGGGGAAAATTAACAAGGCAGGAAACCACAAATGTTGGAGAGGATGCGGAGAAAAGGGAACCCTCTTGCACTGTTGGTGGGAATGTGAACTGGTGCAGCCACTCTGGAAAACTGTGTGGAGGTTCCTCAAAGAGTTAAGAATAGACCTGCCCTACGACCCAGCAATTGCACTGTTGGGGATTGACCCCAAAGATGCAGATGCAATGAAATGCCGGGACATCTGCACCCCGATGTTTCTAGCAGCAATGTCCACAATAGCCGAACTGTGGAAGGAGCCTCGGTGTCCACAAAAGATGAATGGATAGAGAAGATGTGGTTTATGTATACAATGGAATATTACTCAACCATTAGAAATGACAAATACCCACCATTTGCTTCGACGTAGATGGAACTAGAGGGTATTATGCTGAGTGAAATAAGTCAATTGGAAAAGGACAAACATTATATGTTCTCATTCATTTCGGGAATATAAATAATAGTGAAAGGGAATAGAGGGGAAGGGAGAAGAAATGTGTGGGAAATATCAGGAAGGGAGACAGAACATGGAAGACTCCTAACTCTGGGAAACGAACTAGGGGTGGTGGAAGGGGAGGAGGCAGGGGGGTGGGGGTTACTGGGTGGTGGGAACTGAGGGGGGCACTTGATGGGATGAGCACTGGGTGTTATTCTGTGTGTTGGCAAATTGAACACCAATAAAAATACATTTATTATTAAAAGAAAAAGAAAGAAAGAAGAAAGAAAAGACACCTTTAACCCCAGTGCAAGGGCCACCTCTGGGCCTGCCCACTCTCTCATCTTCAGAGTGTACTTTCTCTTTAACTGCAATTAAAATTGTGCTTACTTGAGAGTTTGGCTCTGACTTCTTTCTTGGCCAAACTCAAGAACTGAGGTCTGCATAGAGGCAGTATAGGGACAGTCAGGAGGATGAAAATGAAATTAATTCAGCTAGAACTGACAAAGCTATATCCCTCAGACTGAGGAAGGGAAGAGGAAGTCATCAAAGTCGATTGGAAAGACATAACCCTGAACCCTGGTTGGGAACAGGAAGGGATATGATTGTTGTTATTTTTGTTGTTTTAAAAAGAAGAAACAAACTTATGATTACATCTCTGATGGCTATTTTCTGAGTAAAGAAAGAAGTGAGATCTTCCTTCAAGAACTGGAAGCCCACAACTGGTTGAAGAGTAATGAAATTTATAGAGACTTTCTGGAAATAAGAGACAGAGATGGGTAAAGAAAATGACTGGATGAAGTTCCCTTTCTTCATTGTCCCTCTAGCCAATACAACTGAACACAAAGATCTGAGAGAAAAGTAGAAACTTATTTTACAGTAGATTCTCTGAGGACAGGGCTACATACTCATACACACAGAAATTCTAAAGGAGAAATGGCCATTTGATTATGGGTATGATGGGAACTTGTCTTGCTGACATTAGCCAATAGCTCTATTGTGCCCCAAAGAGATTTTAAATCATGTCTACGAAGGCAAAATTTCCACAGCATTCACTGCATTGCAGTATATTTTAATTTGAATCTTTTCACTTTGCTATGCTGAACTGATTTTTGTCCCAACTGATTTTTATTTATAGAGTGTGGGAGCACCCCAGCAGTGGGGGTCAGTGCAGGGGCGGTGAAAGAATTCACCCAAGGCAGAACAGGAGTTGGAACTTCATTGAATATATATACCACCAGGGGGCTGTGGGCAGGACAGAAAAGGAGACACTGTGACAAGGCGGTGGTGAGGAGCCCTGGGTTACAAGGCAGAGTGAGAGAGTATGGGGACATTGGGAATTTTTCTTTTTCTGGTAACTTTAGGAACGGTGCCTGGTTGTAACGGGTCAGTTAGAGCCTATGGGTATTTCTAGGTGGGTCAGTTGTGTCAGCTGGGCGATCACTAGGAGATCGCCTGCCTTGCTCAGGTTTCTATTGCTCAAGTGGCCTCTACATAGAATGATGCATGGGTTCTAACTGGTATCACATAATGGATAGGGAATATAAATAATATACAATGTAAGCAATAACATATCTCTTCACAGAGTAGGCACTCATATTTTTGAATTTATTAAATACATCAATGCATTTTTAGTACATAAGAATGTATAAATATTGGAAGAGAAACTACTTTGAAAATTTTTCGACCTGTATATAATTTATTTTTTCACATAACATAAATTAATTTGAAATTTTAACTCCAGAAAACACCCTCCTGGAGTTACATTTTAAATTCATGTATGAGCATGGTTAACATAATTATGTCCATAGCTTGGACTGACTTATGCTTTGGAAAAAAAAGTTTGCATACAATGTAATTACTCATAAAAATAAAAAATATGTTTATCATACCTCCGACATAGAAATTCAGTCTAATTTTTTTCACTTTTCAGAGAGTAGAAGCTACTTCAGTGTCTTTAAAATTTTGTCTGTTGCTTTGTTTTACTCTGCTACTTAATGACGCCACTGTTAAAAATGGCAGCTTGATTTTACTATTTATTCATCTTCACTCAGGGAGGATGACCTTCAAATAGATTGAAAATTGGAATTAAGAATGTTTTAATCTTCATTAGCTTTTAATTAGAACACTCTAAGTAATCCTTTTTTCAAACTTGAATTTTTCATAGCAACTATTACAGAGGCCTTATACTCAGTACTTGATTATATGCTTAGCTATTAATTAAAATTAAAAAGAAAACACCAGAAAATACATTATCTCTACAAGTGCATATTTGTGAGATATTGCAAATGAATATCATTAACAGGTTTAGTGATTTTTAAAGTGAATTAAAAGGTTTGTTTCACAAAAGAGAGACTAAAATACAATTACTCACTCGTGATCTACAAAAGTTCCAAATTAATCAATTTAGAATTGATATTTAATTATATGAATTTAGAGTTAAGTGATGGTTAACATAGTTACTGAGCCTAAATGCCAGAGGAATAAAGCTACAGTATAATATATGGATGTCAGTCCTGTATATTCAGATCGCTGAGGTAGGCACAATTATATATATATATTTTTAAGATTTTATTTATTTATTCATGAGAGACACAGAGAGAGGCAGAGACACAGGCAGAGGGAGAAGCAGGCTCCTTGCAGGGAGCCTGACGCAGGACTCGATTCCGGGTCTCCAGGATCAGGCCCTGGGCTGAAGGCGGAGCTAAACTGTTGGGCCACTGGGGCTGCCCCAAATACTCAATTCCTATAGTGACCAGATTACCTATGCATGATAAACTTAAAAAACTTATTTATAAAAATTTAAGATTTATAATAAGCATTGGCGAGATTAGAAAAAAAGAATAGTGGTAAGTAGCATGGATTATTAAAAAAAAAAACCTGTGAGAAGTAAAAATCAGAACCTTTTCAAAATCTTATTTTTAAAGTGAAACCTTAATTTTCCCTCTGGCTTACAATTAAATAAAATAAAGATATAAAATTAAATTAAATTTTAAAAATAAAGTTAATTTACAGTTGGAGCCTGTGTACTTCAGTCTCTCTTGGGTTTTGGTATTTTCCATTTCCAAGGCTTTTGAACCTGCCTTCCCCTCTGCAAGTCTAAACATGATGGGTGTGGTATTAGGCTGCATGACAGATGTGGTTCACAGCACAGCAATGGAGTCCTCATCACATATTAGAATTACAGAAAATCCGAGTGAATGCAGTATATGACCCAGAAAATACTAGATAAAACCAGGGAAAATTAACATAACCACAGATAATTATGTTTTGTAGGTGACAATGGAAAGGAAATATTATAAAAGACCTGTGATCAAGTGTTCCCATACCAGCACTATTTCTATGTGCTTCCCTGAATGGATTCTTTCTCTTTATCTGGGTAACTCAGGCAAAAGAGGGAACTCATAGGACATTAACAGTTAGGAACATTATATTTGCTTCATGGACATTATCAATTTTATTTGTCACAATGACAATGAGTAGTGGTAGGCATCACCTTCTACAGAAAAGTCAAAGATGATAAGTGGCTTGCTTTAAGTGACTGAACTAGAACTGAAACCCAAGTTTCCTGATTTGAACTGGACTTTTGTTTATTACAGTCATGTTGCCCAAATATGCTCTTTCATAAAAATACCTTAGAAAGTTTGACAAAAGGCAGATATCTGAACCCCACTCCAGACCTAATGCATCATCATCTGCATGGGAAATCAGGCATTTTGAGGAAGTCCTAGGGTTAAAAGATGTCAGGAGAATTATGCACATGCTATAGACTCTCCTTTCTGCTCCAAATCACCTAAGTTGTATAAAGAGCATTTAAAATCTTAAATCAATCTATAATCATGCTAGAGAAGAAAAAAATAACAAACAAAGAAGTTATAGTGGACCCAAACTGAAAAATCCTTGAAAGAGAGAATGCAAAATAGATAAGGAGAAGAAGAAAAACTGAAAATGGAAACAGAAACCACAAACCTAAAACTACTATAATTCACTACTGACTGATATTTACAGAAATTATAGCTGATAATAATTGAGAAAATGTTCCTAGAATATTTTCCAGCCATACCAGACACCTGAAAAATGCTAAACTAGTCATTCAAGAAAAGATAGTCTTGTACAGCTTACTGTTCTTATAGGTTAATTGCATTCAGATGTCCTTGGGATCCCAGAAAACAAAAAGGCTAAACATATGGGGGAAAGTTTTGTTAAGAAGTAAATTTTAGGGATGCCTGTGTGGCTCAACGGTTGAGTATCTGCCTTTAGCTCAGGGCGTGATCCTGGAGTCCTGGGATCAAGTCCCACATCGGGCTTCCTGCATGGAGCCTGCTTCTCCCTCTGCCTGTGTCTCTGCCTCTCTCTGTGTCTCTCATGAATAAATAAATAAAATCCTAAAAAAAAAAAAAAAAAAAAAAAAAAAAGAAGAAGAAGAAGAAGCAAATTTTACATAGGAGTTTCTGTAGTAAAGCAATTAAGCTTCCCAAGATAGTCACTGGTACTTTCTCAGATATTCAATATAAACTTTTTACTAGAAGCCACATTTCAGGGCAGCCCCGGTGGCACAGCAGTTCAGTGCCACCTGCAACCTGGGGTGTGATCCTGGAGCCCCGGGATCGAGTCCCACATCGGGCTTCCTGCATGGGGCCTGCTTCTCCCTCTGCCTGTGTCTCTGCCTCTCTCTCGCTCTCTCTGAATAAATAAATAAATAAATCTTAAAAAAAAAAAGAAGCCACATTCCATGTTAAATGCCCCAGGAGATATATCTATAGTGGCGACTTTTAAAGTGTATGGCCCAGCATAGGAGTCCCTCTAACTTAGGTGTAATATTATTGCTGCTTCAGGAGTGAAGAAAGTTGAGTAGCAGAGAGAGAGGGATCATTAAGCATCAAAAAGCATAACTAGAATAAATCCACACATAAATATATAATAGAAAAAATCACATAACAAAAAGAAAATACTATAAACTTTAAGAGGAAAAAAATTGTATTACCTAAAAGTAATAAGAATCAAAATGTATCAAACAACACATGAGCAATTCCAACCAAAAGACCCTATTTTTGTGGTTTCCCTGGAAACCCTAGTGGGAATTTCCCTAGTGGGAATAAGTGGCATGCAATTATTTCCAGAGATGTAGAAATAAGTACACACCTTACCAGTTGAAATAAAAAAGTAGTTCCTTAAGATGATAAAGGGTATTTGCCAAAACTAACTGCAAAGATTGTACTCAGAGGTGACAATTTGAAATCTATCTTTTAAATTCAGAGGTGAGTTACCACATCTACTGTTTCTGCCTCTACTCCAGAAGGTCTGAGCCAGTACCATAAAAATATCTTAAAATTAAGAAAATAAAATATATAAGATTAATAAAGAGAAAAACAAATGTCAGTAATGTCAGATAATATGTCTTCTATGTCTTCATATGGAAAAGCCCAGGAAATGTATACTCTATCACAACTAATAGAAGAATCAATAAAGATAAATAAAGAAGCAATAGATACTACACAAAATAGTAGAAACATAACACAAACAACTATATACCAATATATGTACACAACTGCCTGAAATGGATAATGCCTTAGAAATAAACATCCAAATTCAGTGCAAAAGAACTAAAGGAAGTGGATAGACCAATAAGCTTTAAATCAGTTGATGTAACAGTGAAATATTTTTTCAAGAAATAAATCTCTAGCCCCAGATGCTTTTATAGGTAAATTCTAACAAATTTCACTTGGAAAGTTAACTCTTTTTGCCTTACAATATTCACTGGAAGGAGATTCATATAATCTTTTCTCAACTCTTGTAAATTGAATGATCCTTTGTTCATATTCATGAATTAGACACTAAGTGGTAGGGAGAGTTAAAGAATTCCTAGAGTATTTTCTGCTTGATTCTAAATGTTAGTATCCTATCATCTACCCTACATTTCACCCCGGACAATCTCATTTCCTTCAGGTATCGTAGGGACTCACATCTATACACTATGGTACTAACATACATATGATTCAGGCTTCCTTTCTGAAATTTCTCTCATACATCAAATTACTGATGTGAGTTTCCTCTAGATTTCATCCCAGGTTTCATTCACAAGCAAAATATGTCCCATCAAACTCTTAATCATTCTCTAAAGAAGATTAGAGATTGGATATCTCCAAGAAAGCACCATCAGTGGCTTAAAAGAGAAACCTGTGATAACCTTGATCCCTCCATCTCCCCTTACAGCCATCAGGCAGTCCTATCACTACTATTACAAAGTTCACTGTTGACTTTATCACCTCCATGTTCTACTTTGAAGTACTAAAATAGCCTCCTGATTTGTTTGCCAACTTTCACACTGCTATATCCTATACCATTTTTCATGCAGCAGGCAGGAAGACTTTTTTATTTAATACAGTAGAAGTCTTATCACATCACTCCCCTGCTTAAAAATCTTCAATAATTTCCCATGGACTTAGAAGAATATCCAAAATCTTTACCACGTCCTTCAAAGCTTTGAGTATACCTCCTTTGTCTTCATGACTCTCCAGCACACTAGAATTCTTCCTGTTTTTGAAAGTGTGCAGCTATTTCTCATTTAGGGACTTTGCATCTGAATAGTACATGTTCCTCCTCTTCATATGAGTAACTCTTTACCTTTCTGATAGCAATATAAACTATGATTCTTCTGTAAGGTCATCCCTAACTTCTTGAAACAGTGACCACCAAATTATATCCATTATATCACTGTGGTTTTTTTTTTTCTTTTACAACATTCACTGGAGATTGAAGCTATACAATTGTTTGTGATCTTACTTGTTAAAAGTCAACTTCTCCCTTAAATTTTTATTTTTTTAATTTTTATTTTTTTCCTTTAAGTTTTTAATCTATGTCATTGAATCATAAGTATATAGAACTATAACTGGTACATGATAAGTATTAAATAAATATTTCTTATAGACAAGTGATATAAAGTAACATTTATGTAAAAAAAAGGCATATTCCCAATTTTTCAGAAGTCTGTACATTACATTGAATGCTAAGTAAAATGAGAGCCAAATTAAGAAAAAAAAATCACAAAAAAAACCTTAGCAATGTAATCATATATGATAAAAATTAAGCTACTTAAAAACAATGTCAGTTTAATATGTAAAGCTCTCTTTTGTTTTTACTTTAGCTTTAAAAGTTAAGTAAAGTAAGGGAAACCTGGGTGACTCAGTCGGTTTAGTGTCCGACACTTGGTTTCAACTAAGGTCATGATTTTAGGATTGTGAGATTGAGTCCCATGTTGGGATCTGCGCTGGGAGTTGAGACAGAGCTTGCTTGGGATTCTCTCTCTCCCTCTTTCTCTTCCCTTTCCCCCTACTTGCATGCTTGCTCTCTTTCTGTCTCAAAGAAGAAAAAGGTAAGTAAACTAAGACTTATTAAATTTTGCTTTTGCTACATTTTAAAGCTAAATTAATCATTCAACCTGAGAAAGAACTTCACCATAGCCATCCTATGTAAGTCCCTATAGATAGCATAAAATATTTAAGCATTCAAGTTAAATTATATATTTAAAAGCCATCAAAACTTAATTGCCATTTGACAATGCTCAAGTACATTCTTTGAGATATGGAAATGAAGCTTTAGTATAATGAAGATTAGTCAGGAGCCCTCATGTGAGAAATAAATATGAGCTGTTTAAGATGCTAAATCACAGTATTTTTAGATATTTTAAATCAGTGCTCTATAAAAATTAGTCATTCGGTATTTTAGAATATTTTAAATGAAAAACCAAAAACTACTAGAAATCACCAAGTCTTTTAAAAATCCCTTAAAAGTGTGCATCATTTATATTTTTTATGGCTGGACTAGTTTATTTTCATTTTTTCCCCCTTAAGTATGGTTCAAAAAATCAGGGCCTTCCAAGTCCTGATACAATTTCAAAGGGAATTCAATGCAATTTTCCTTGTGCTAAAGATAAATTAGTTATTAAGGTGGCAAAGCCTGTTATCAGTCAGCCTGCAGCAGGCTAGAAGATCAGAGATTGGCACTAGAAGCGCTCAGAATTAAATAGTTTGATTTACCTCTACAAAAAGGTGACACTGATGTATATGGAAAGAATATAGATCTCCTGCTACTGCTGCTGTGTAAACCTCATAATGCAATGCAAAGTGCACGGGTTAAAACCCACATATATACACATATGTGTTGGTTATATTTACGTTATGTATATATATATATATATATATATATATATATATATATATATAGAGAGAGAGAGAGAGAGAGAGAGAGAGAGAGAGAGGAGAGAGAGAGAAATACACAAAAATATCATGTGTATGTATTTGATTCACTATAGAATATAGTCTTATATGCCAAATATTTGAAATAAATGAAAAGCTCCAGACTGCATATTTCCACATGAGAAAGCTACTCATTAGAAACAAATGGGTCCAGCACATTTACTTGTTTTCTCACAGAGAAAAGACGAACTTCTAGGAATTTATTTTGAAATTGGCTACGCAGCTCTACCTTCTCAATAATCTTGCTAATTTCTTGCTAGAGACATGAGCTACATTTTTCACTGTTCCCTTTATACCTGTACCTGGAGTGTGACATTTTCAAATATAAAAATAATAAAACTTTCCAAAAATATAGAAATTTTTGTTTAAAAAGTAATAAATAAACAAAGAGAAAAATGATTTAAAGCATTGGTTCTCAAAACTTTTTGATTCATGATATCTTTATACTCTTAAAATGAGCAAGGAACATCTCCCCTCCAAATTTTTATATAGGCTGTATCTATTTATATTTACTATAATAAAAAATACAGTAAAATGAGATACTTATTTATTAAGAAATTTGTTTTAAAATAACAAGAATAAACCCATTACTTGTTCACATCAATAACATTTATTGTGAAAAATATTAATCCTCCTAAATTAGTAAGAGTAGCATTGTTTTACACATGGCTTAATAGAAGAGAGTTGTATTCTAGCACCTGCTTCTGAACTCAATCCTTTGTTACATATTGCTTTAGTTGAAGCATAGAAAGAAAACTGAATTACATACCTGTGGTTGGAAAGGAGAAGAATATTCACAAAACTAGAATTAGCAATTCTGAAGTTTGAATGGAACCACAAAGACCACAAATAGCCAAAGCCATCTTGAAAAAAAAAAAAAAAGCTGGAGGCATCACAATTTCAGATTTCAAGTTATACTACAAAGCTGTAGTAATCAAAACAGTATGATACTGGCACAAAAATGGACACATAAATCAGTACAATAGGATAGAAAGCCCAGAAGCAAACCCAGGATTATACGGTCAATTAGTCTTCAACAAAAGAGGCAAGAATATGCACTGGGGAAAAGATAGTCTCTCTTCAACAAATGGTGCTGGGAAAACCGGACAGCTAGGGGTAAAAGAATGAAAATGGACCATTTTCTCACACCTCACACAAAAATAAACTCAAAATAGAATAAAGACCTATTGTGTGATCTGAAGCCATAAAATTGCTAGGAGAGAGTTGGGAAGTAATTTCTCTGACATTGCCCACAGCAACATTTTTCTAGATATGTCTCCGAGGCTAAATAAACAAATAAATAAAGGCAAGCAAGCAAAAATGAACTATTGGGACTACGTCAAAATAAAAAGCTTCTGCACAGCTAAGGAAGCAATCAACAAAACTAAAAGACAACCTATTGAATGAGAGAAAATATTTGCAAATGACATATCTGATAAAGGGTTAGTATTCAAAATACATAAGGAATAGATACAACTCAACAGCAAGAAAACAAATAATTCAATTAACAAATGGACGGAAGACATAAATGAACATTTCTCCAATGAAGATATCCAGATGGCCAATAGACACATGAAAAGATCCTCAACATCACTAGTCATCAGGAAAAGCCAATCAAAACTACAGTGAGATAAAGCCTCATACCCGTCAGAATGGCTGCAAAAAAAAACACAAAAAAATGTGTTGGTGAGGATGTAGAGAAGAAAGAACTCTTGTGCACTGATGGTGGTAATGCAAACTGGTGTACCCAAGAATTCTCGTGCACTGATGGTGGTAGCAAACTGTTCTACCCACTGTGGAAAACTGTATATGGAGGTTCTTCAAAAAACTAAAAATAGAACTACCCTATGATCCAGTAATCACCCTCCTGTGTATTTACTGAAAGAATACAAAGACACTAATTTGAAACGATATATGGACTCCTATGTTTACTGCAGCATTATTATTTACGATAAACACATTATGGAAGCAAGAGTCCATTGGTAGACAAATGGAAAAGAAGATGTGATACACACACACACAGGAATATTGTTCAGCCATAAAAAAGAATGAAATCTTACCATTTGCAACATGGATAGATCTAGAGAGTATAATGCTAAGTGAGATACATCAGTCAGAGAAAGAGAAATGCCATATGATTCCATTCATATGTGGGATTTAAGAAACAAAACAAGTGAATAAAGGGGAAAAAAGAGTGAGTCACATAAAAAAACAGGCTTTTTTCCCCCTCCAAAACAAACTCTTAACTATAAGAGGACAAATAGATGGTTACTAGAAGGGAGGTGAGAGGAGCAATGAGTGAAGTAGGTATAGAGAATTAAAAGTATATTTATCTTTTTTATAAAAAAGTTTTATTTATTTATTCATGAGAGACACACACACAGAGGCAGACATAGGTAGAGGGAGAAGCAGGCTCCTCGCAGAGAGCACAATGTGGGACTCGATCCCAGATCCTGGGGTCATGCCCTGAGCAGAAGGCAGATGCTCAACCGCCGAGCCACCCTGGCATCCCCAAAGTACATTTATCTTGATGAGCACTGAGCAACATACAAAGTTGCTGAATCACTACATTTGTACACCTGAAACCAATGTAATACTGTAGGTTAACTAAATTAAAATATTAAAAAAAAAAAAAAAAGGAAAGGAGAGGAGTATTTTAATAGATTTTTCAGATAGTTGTGGAGATTTCCCAGATAGTTGTGGATGTTTTTCTTTGGTGCTAAACCAACACTCAACAAGTGGTACTTTGTGTCGGTTGTGTTTTTAAGATCAGGGAAATTTAAAATTGAAATATGGATTTTGAAACTAGATCAATGAACTTTTTATACCTGTTATATACATTCAAATCTCTTATTTTGAATATTGAAAGTTTCTCTTGCCCACAAATGACTCTGTGTCATTACACATTAGTCATCTGGATATACTGGCTCATTGAGTTATGCAGATCTCCAAATACTGACACATTTGAATAAATAATATTAAAAATCACATTTGCTACTATCACCACCAATCTTACCAAAAAGTCTCAGCTCTCAGTGGCTGATAGAAGTGTTCTGAATGTCTTATTTTCACATAAAAGCTTATATTCTATCATCAATTAATATCAGTTGTTTTCCTTAGAGCTACAGTTTTATTTTTAAGAAAGTGTCTGTCAATTATTAAAATCTGAATAACTAAAACTAATTATGATCATATTATACAATTTTATGACTAAAATTGAGATAGTCATAACAATTAACTCATTGTCTGTCTGTGAGGATTAGAGTTAATATACGGGTAATACTTAGAACCTTGCCTTATATATAATGAATGATACGAAGTTGTTAGGGACATTTTGGTTTTAGTTTTAGTTTTTTGTTTTTTTAAACACATAGAAAACTGTAATCAAGTTTAGGTAGGTCAGAGTAGACATTCTGAATCTCAAAGACTCACTGAAAGTTTTGGAATGCTGGCCAAGAATGTTTAGGATACCAATTATCTAACATCTACTGTTAGCCTTGTATAGAAAGATTCCAATCAGGCCTAAACAACCCCAGCCCAGCACCTCCTTAGGCGAAGACCTCTCTCCTTAACACTTCATTTCTCACAGGGCATGGAACACACCAGTAATGACTTAACTGTCCAGTTCTAGGCTCTGTTTTACTAATAAATATAAAAATACCATTGCTTTAAATCCTATACAAAGGAACTAATACTAAAAATCTTATTGGTTGTTTCAAAATAATTCCAAGTATTCTGAAAAAAATAATTAATTTATCTTACAATTGGATTTGGAGGGTGCATGTAGACATCTTTTTTTACCGAGAATTAGCATCTATAAATAGTGATACAGAGTAGTGGTTCTCTACTGGCGACAATTATGCTGCTTGGATTATTCCATTAGAATCTAGTGGGTACAAGTGAGGGATCCTGCTAAACTAGAACATACAGGACATCTCCATATAAAAAAGAATTATCCAGCCCCAAATGTCAATAATGTTGAGGTTGAGATATTCTGTTGTAGAATATGCAATCATAAAACAGTGTTTCTGTAATTCAGACTAAACATAGCAGTCTAGAAACACTACATTAGCAGGATTTCTTATATTTGCCTTTGTTTTTAAAGACATTTTTAGAGTAATTCTTACCTGTCTAGCACTTGTTTATATGGTTATTTTTCATACATTCCCCCTTTTACTTTCATTTTCTGTGTAGGCAGGAAAGGGTGTCTGACACACTTTTTCAGTCCCCATATATGTCTCACAATAGAGCTAAAAATCCTGGGTCTGCTGAAAATGGGCAAAACCAGTATCTCACTGAATATCATTTCCTCATTTCTCAAATGATGGAAACCTGACAGGATTATTGGGTTCCAAACTGATCCATAGAACCCTAAGTGATGTTTTTAAAGAGAATTATGGCCAAGGAGCAGGCCAAGGATGGGCCTTGGACCATCCATCCATGCTTCAACAGTGTGAAGCTCTTCTGTGTGTATCTGATGTGCACATTAGTTTCCATTTGGACAATGTTCTCCTCTAATAAAGGATAACTGAATTTCAAAACTACTGCACCACCCTGTAACTAAGTTCTCTTCAAATTTTAAAATAAATTACAGGAAGATTCTTATAAATAAGTGTTTTCAACATGCTTCAATTTCATTATTATCCTTTGAAAACTCTTTTGCGTTAGAATCCTATTATACTTAGTGATATACTAACAGTGTTTTTTACTGATTAATTATTTCATACATATTAGGAAGCACAGGGGATTTACTAGGTTTCTTCAGTGTAGGAGGCCTGTACCCAATACTGCAAAAGATACATTTTTTCTTCTTTTAAGAAGCTGGCAGCAGTTAGGAATAAAACACCTGCAAATAAATGTGATAAAAGTGATCAGTATTTATAGGAATCAATGTGCCTTAAGGAAGTCATTTAAAGGTTTCCAGGAAGGGAAAGGGATTCCATTTCTCAGCTATCGCCTTGTGTAATGTGAAATCAAGGTGGTCGGACATTCTAATTATTTTCTCAAGAAAAACTGAAAAATACAGATGGTTTCTATAAATTACTCCAACTTTTATATATTGTTAACTTACTAAATACCCTTTTAAAATACTGTCTAGACCAAATCCAATACATCTATGTGTCATTATTTGGTTCAAGAATGTCAGTTTGAAACTTCTGAATTAGGAATCATCCTCTAACCATTTATTTTAGAAAGTTAGGTTGTGGTTGCATCATACTCTGGTGTCATTATCCTGATGTTTACTTAAGTGATTTCATTATAATGTAGCTGTGATGATGGGTAAGAGAAAGAGAACACTAGAAGGAGGACTTTCAAAATGGAGGCAAAATCCAAGGTAGGTTTGGTCTGTTTTCCCTTCTTTCCTTGAGGATTCTGATTTACAGTGCCTATCACTTTTGCATTTGAGATTAAGAAGTCAGTCCTATGAATAGCTGAAGAGCTATGACCTGACCTTCTATCTGCTTGTTCCAATGAACTGAGATGCTTCTCTCACAGAGATACCTTCTCCCTGCAGAAGACTCAATGACCACCAAAATGCGTTTTAGAATTCAGAGCAAAATGTGTCAGCTGTGAAAAATAAATTCTTAATCTATTTGCATTCCTTGTTCAGTTCTCTAATTCTGAGTTGCAGATTATAAAAGCACTCACAGAAAGGTAATTCTATTCACAAGCAATGAATTGTATTAAATTGTCTAGGGTAAGTTTTAATTTTTTTCTATGAATAAAAAACAGATTATAGCTTTAATATTCTGGCTACATATGAGACAGTCACAAAGGAACAATGAGGTTAATCAATATACTCACGAATTTTATCTAAAAATAGAAAACCTACTCATAATTATTACGCATGGTGGGTTAAGATATGAAATACAGCAGAAAAGATGTTGATTGATTGCTATGAATTTTTGGCATCTGTAGCCTTTGAAGCATGAAATACATTAGCATTGTCTCCTAATGCTTTCAATAATTGTTCTAAGCTGATGTTTGTCTTATGAAAAGGTGTTTAATTTTTTCACGAAACAGTCAGTGGTTGAACAATTTAACATGTACAAATAAAATGACCTCTGTATTTTCAATTGACACTTAACTAAAGGACACTGTCAGAAATAACCTGCACCCTACATAATTGATAAAGTAATAATTTAATGTTCATTGTTAAAATGCATTTGTCCTTCATAAGTTGTAAATGTTACCAGCTTCCAGTAATGTTTATTGTATCATTATATTTGCAGTATAGAACATTCTATTATAAAGAATTATTGTCACTCAGTTAAAGGAAAATAGAATATTGCTTCTTAGACACTTCATTTAGTTGTTGGGTAATTTTTTTCCGGTTATTCCTGTTATTAAACAGTATTCAAAACAAGATAACAAAAAACACAGACTTTATTGCATAGCCAGAGCATTTCCTTTTACGTAAAGTTTTCCTTGAATATAACTTTATGGGAGAAAATCAAATGGTTCATTCAGTCACAATTAGGAAATATTAAGACATCACAGTGTTTCAGACACTTGTTATATAGTTTTGTTAATCTTTCTCTTACACTCTAAGTAGGGAAGCATTCCATTTTTTCATGATTGCATAAAATCCTACAACTCTTAGTATATTGCTTTTCTCAAGCAAGATTCCCTGAGATAGCAATTTTTGGAGGTTTAATCATTGCACAAAAATATAAAATACTTTTTCCCCTAAAAACATGTTCACATGTTTCATTTCTTTTTTTGCTTCCAAATTACACTCTAACTTTACAGACAGATATTACTGTCACCAAAAGAAGGATACAATAATTAGATTCAGAACTCAGCTTCAACTTTAATCATTTTCTGTCCGTGCCGCCAGCATATTTATGCATTATAAGTTACATTAGTTATTATTTATACATTTCCATTAGACTTGCACCAAAATGAAAATGTTGAAATCTTTGTTCAGGTAACTTCAAAGTTGCACGTGTGTATTCGTTGGAGAGACTGAAAAAGAGGGAGAACTTTAGACTGGAAAACAGTAAGACACTATGTAAGACATCCGTATATTTTACCATCTGAAGGCTTAAACTCTGAGAGGCAAGTGGCATGCCCAGGACTACAAAACTTGGGCCTGAGACAATATAACAGGAGGACATGAGATGCCTGAGATACCATCTACGGTTCATCCTGTGCTTAACAGCTGCTAATGCATTACCAACAAATGACAGAAAGTCAGAAAGGGCTATATATAAGGAATTTAGAGGAAGTACACTGATGAATTGTTAAGTGCAGGTGACAGCTCCTCAACATACTCTATTCAAGAAAAGAGTGATATCTATATTGCTTTCTAACAAGAAGAAATCTGTTTACTATAGGATTCTTAGTTGAGAAGCACAGTGGTTTTATGATGCACATTAGGAGCTGGGGCACAACGAGGTAGCTATGCAGATGCAAGGCAAACAAATGCATATTCCTAGACCAAGTGCACCAATAAGCGAGAAAAGCCAGTGCTAGGCATGAGCGAAGGAGAAAGTAAGGAATGTCTGCTGGTGGGTGACAAAGATAGAAATGATAATGGAAATTTTTTACTTGTTTGGGTACATTTAATCATGTAAACTCTTTTTGTAACTCTTCAAAATCTTTGGTAAATTTTGCCTTGAATGCTACTGGGGTTTTCCATATGTCTGTGTGTGTGAGAGAGAGAGAAAGAAAAAGAAAGAGACAGAAAAGTTTTAGTGAGTAACCAGTCTGCTTTCCTTACTAATCAATGTGTTATTGATCTTCATCTCACAAAAATTTTGTATGTACTTGAGGATAAAGGAACCACTAATATCTGAAGTTGGTCTATTATCTATCTATTATCTATCATCTATCTATCTATCTATCTATCTATTATCTATCTATATCTATCTATTATCTATATATCTATCTATGTATCTATCTATCTATCTATCTATCATCTATCATCTATCTGTCCCAGAACCACAACAATGTTCTAGGTCCTGCATTAAATGAGTATGTATTAAAGAATATTTCAGATAAACAGAAATGCAACTCTATAACACTGGGTGATTTTTAGCCTATGCTTTTAATAATTTCACGTTTTCTAATATTAGTAATAAAATACCTATAGTTTGAAATTAAAATTTAAGTATATTAAGACAAAAACAAAACTTTCCCCTTTTGCTATGGTCTGAATGTTCGTGTACTCCTGAAATTTATATGTTTAAATCCTAACCCACAAAGGGAATGGTATGGCCTTTGAAAGGTGCTTGAATCCTAAGAGTAGAGTCCTCATGAATGGGATTACTGTCTTATAAAAGAAGTTAGAGAGACTCCCAGCCCCTTCTACCATGTGAGGACATGGTGGGAAAAGGTGCTATACACCAGAGAGGGGCCCTCCCTGAAGGCAATCATGTTGGAACTCTGATCTTGGACTTCAGCCTCTAGAACTCTGAGAGAAAAAAAAAAAAAAAAAAAAAATCTGTTCTTTATAAGCTACTTGGTCTATGGTACTTTGTTGTAACAGCCCACATGGACTAACACACCATTCTTTTGGGAAAAGTTATGGCCAAAACTTAACTGGGAGGACCATAACTTTAAGGAAACAAACAAACAAGATCTAGCTTCAGTGCATACCAATTTCTTAAAATTTGAAGGACAGCAGGATTTAACTGTTGAAATAGGAGTTTCATATGATTTTATTCACTTTTTTGAAACTTAACAAGAGCTCTCCTGTATTTGGCTTCTATTTGGTGCTATTTCTAGGATTGAGAGCTTAAAATCCTTCTCAACTACATCCCAAATAAAACACACACACAAAAAATAGCAATGTCTCCCTCATAGGATTGTTTAGTTATTACATGAGATACTATGTGTAAAGAGCTTAGAATAATACTTGGCACATAGTAAGTATTCAGCAATTATTAAATGTTTTATTATTAATAAAATTACTCTTTCAGAGCAAAAGTTATAAATATCGCTTTGGAGGGGGAAAAGCACATGGCTTTGCTAAATTCTGACAATCTAATTTATCTGTAGGAACAAAACAGATGGTTATCATATTTGTTGCACCAACCCTGGTAGGATTTTTCTACCTGAAAATAGAATTGCCTGAGAAGAGTCTAGCTAGTTATTTCTAGCCTGACCCATTCATCAGCCACATAAAAATAGTCTCCATGATTTAACTAAGCATATGCTTTTTTTTTTTTTTTTTTGGTTATAATGCTTCTGTCTTTTAAAAAATGTGAATTAATTTTTCTTGAACATTATTTTAGTGCCAGTGAAAATGGCACTGATTCAAGTTTTTCCCAAAATTTTCCCCCACTGAAGGTGACTGTTCAATTAAAAACAGAGTAATGGAGAGGGAATTTAAGACCTTCGGAAAAAAAAAAAAAAAAGGTTCTATTAATTAGTTAAGATGATTATCCAATCTAAGCTAATTTCCATACAGAAAGTGAGTAGATTAGATTATCTTTAAGATCTGCCAATTAGAAAAAGCTATAAAAAATGTGGATTTATAATATTCCCCATACTCGGGGCTTTAACATGGCATGGGCAGTACAGAGAGATATCCCCTAAAAATTAATGAATCCTATATTCTAATCCTAAATTATATTTAGTCAGCCTGCTTATAAGCAGTATTAAGAAAAAAATCAATTATAATGACCAAAGCCACAAATTTAGGGATTCAGAGTCCTGGGATATGACCCTTTCTAGATATTAAATGATTGCGATTATGGAGTACTTGCCTATACCCTTCAAGAAAGGGGTTTTGGAATGTTAAGTATGAGGTGTGGGTATGTGTTTCTGCAACAAAAGAAGTAACTAAACCTTGTTTAGATCATCACTGTCATTCACACAACTCTAGAAAACAAGACCCTAGTCACTCTAAGTTTCAAAGCACGCAAAATCCAAGCTATAGTATTTCAAAAGCTTTTTTTTTCTCCTAACTTCACTGCACTTTGAGCTATAATTTGTAACTTACTTTATAATAAAATCAGGGTAGTATGCCAAAATAAATTGCATAGTATATTTTCTTCACTTTTTCCTTACAGAGAAAAATACCATGAAACTCATTTTTGCAAACTAATCTTTTAGGTAAAGATGGGAAGTATAGAATTAAAAAAAAAAAAAAACTTGCTTGTTGATATCACATATTAAAGTATCAGGAAAAAGTTGTTTTCTTTGTTTTTGATAATGTACCAAGTTATAGATATAGCATTTCTAGACCTGCAATGACAAAAGAGTGGATCTGCATCAATTCTTGAACTTCAGCTTCCTCACTATTTTACTTACAAATGCTTAAATATTAAGCATATTGCTGCAAAAAAAAATTTATGCTTATATTTCAGGAAAATCTTCCACATTAAAAATGTTTTTTATTTGAAAAATGAGCTTCCATATTGAATGTAGACATTAGCTTGTAATTTTTGACAACATGTATTAGAAAGGGGTTCCATATCCTGGGAGACATCATTTAACAGACTAAAATCTTCTGTAAAAGTATAAGGCATAGAGATTTATGCTTTTGTCTGTATTTATTGAGCAATATAGTAATTATGAACGTTAAACAGAAATGCCTGTTTCCACAAAAATCATTAAAAATTGAATATAGTGAAGGCTTTTACAATTCAAAGACTCTTTAAGTAATATATTGGTTTCCGGCATACAATATGATGATTCTACATTTCTATATATTACTCATTGCTCATCATGATAAATGATAGGTGTACCATTAATCCCCTTTATCTGTTTTACCCATACCCCCACCCACCTCCCCTCTGGCAACCACCCATTTGTTCTCTGTATTTAAGAGTCTGGTTTGTTTGTTTCTTTACTTATCTCTTTTGTCTTTGTTCATTTGTTTTGTTTCTTAAATTTCACATATGAGTGAAATCATATGGTATTTGTCTTTCTCTGACTGATTCATTTCACTCAGTGTAATACCACCCAAGTCCATCCATGTTGTTGCAAATGGCAAGATCTCATACTTTTCATGGCTGAGTAATATCCAATTATATCTGTATTCAGATAAATATACCCCATTTCTTCTATACCCACTCATCTATCAATGGACACTTGGGTTGCTTTCATACTTTCATATCTTGGTTATTGTATATAATGCTGCTATAAACACACGTGTGCATATATCTTTTTGAATTGGTGCTTTTGTCTTCTTCAGGTAAATTCTCGGTAGTGGAATCATATGGTGATACTATTTTTAATTGTTAAAGGAACCTCCAAATTGTTTTCCACCATGGCTGTACTAACTTACATGCCACCAACAGTGACTGTGTATTTCTTTTTCTCCACATCCTTAACAACACATGTTATTGCTTATCGTTTTGATTCTAGCCATTCTGACACATGTAAGATGACATTCCACTGTGGTTTTGATTAGCATTTCCCTGATGATTAGCAATGCTGAGCATCTTTTCATGTATCTGTTGGCCATTTGTATGTCTTCTTTGGAAAAATGCTTATTCAAGTCCTCTGCCCATTTTTTAATTGAATTATTTGGTTTTATGGTGTTGAGTTGTATGAGTTCTAAATATATTTTGGGTATTAACCCCTTATAGGAAATATTATTTGTAAATATCTTCTCTCATCCAGAAGGCTGTGTTTTAGTTTTGTTGATTGCTTCCTTAGCTGTGCAAAAACTTTTTCTAGAAAAATGTTTCTATGGCTAATGTCACAGAAATTACTGCCAATGTTTTCTTCTAGGAATTTTATGGTTTCAGGTCTCACATGTAAGTCTTTAATTCATGTTGAGTTTGTTTTTGTGTATGGTGTGAGAAAGTGGTCCAGTTTCATTCTTTAATATGTAGTGCCCAATTTTCCCAGTGCCATTTGTTGAAGAGGCAGGTTTTTTCCCACTACATATTCTTGCCACCTTTGTTGTAGATTAGTTGATCAGAGTTGATCACATACTCATGGGTTTGTTTTGGGGCTCTCTGTTCTGGTCTATAGATCTATGTGTTTATTTTTGTACCAGTACCATAATGTTTTGATTACTACAGCTTTGGAGTGTATCTTAAAAGCTGCAATTGTGATATCTCCAGCTGTGTTCTACTTTTTCAATACTGCTTTGGCTAATTCAGAATATTTGTGATTTCATAAAAATTTTAGTATTTGTTCTAGTTCTGTGAAAAATATTGTTCATATTCTGATAGGGATTGCATGAAATCTGTAGATTGCTTTGGGTGGTATGGGCATTTTAACAATATTGGTTCTCCCAATCCATGAGTATGGAATATCTTTCCTTTTGTTTGTATTGCCTTCAATTTCTTTCAACAATGTTTTATAGTTTTAGAATACAAGTGTTTTACCTCCTTGGTTAAGTTTATTCCTAGGTATTTCATTACTTTTGGTACAATTGTAAATGGGATTGCTTTCTTAATTTCTCTTTCTACTTCTTCATTATTAGTGTATAGAAATGCAGTGGATTTTTGTATATTGATTTTCTATCCTACAACCTCACCAAATTCATTTATTAGTTCTAATAGTTTTTTCATGGAGTATTTAGGATTTTCTATACATAGTATCATGTCATTTATAAGTAGTGAAAGCTTTACTTCTTCCATACGGCTTGGATGTTTTTTTTGTTTGTTTGTTTGTTTGTTTGTTTGTTTGTTTGTTTGTTTTTTGTCTGATTGCTGTGGCTAGGACTTCTAGAACTGTATTGAATAAAAGTGGTGAGAATAGACATCCTTTTCTTGTTCCTGACATTAGAGGAAAAGCTCTCAGTTTTCACCATTGAGTATGATGTTAGTTGTGGGCTTTCCCATATGGTCTTTATTATTTTGAGGTATATTCCCTCTAAACCTACTATCTTCAGAGTTTTTATAATGAATGGATATTTTACTTCTGAAATGCTTTTTCTGCGTGTGTTGAGATGATCATATGATTTTTATCCTTTCTCCTATTAATGTGAAGTGTCATGTTGATTTGCAAATATTGAACCACCCTTACATTCCAGGAGTAAAGCCCACTTGATCATGGTGAATGTCTTTTTAAAAGTATTATTGGATTTGGTTTGAGGGTTTTTGTTTGAGGATTTATACATATATGTTCATGAGAAATACTGGCCTATTTTTTTCTTTTCTTTTTTCTTTTTTCTTTTTTTTTTTTTGTAGTGTCTTTGTCTGGTTTTGGTATCAAGATCATGCTGTCCTGATAAAATGAATTCAGAAAATTTCCTTCCTCTTCATTTTTTTGGAATAGTTTGAGAAAAATAGGTATTAATTCTTAAATGTTTGGTGGAATCCACCAGTGAAGCTATCTGGTCCTGGATTTTTGTTTGTTGGGAGTTTTTGATTATTGGTTCAGTTTGATTATGTAATCAGTCTGTTCAAACATTCTATTTCTTCCTAATTCAGTTTTAGGAAGTTATATATTTCTACAAATATATCCATTCTTCTAGGCTGTCCAATTTGTTGGCATATAATTTTTCATAATATTCTCTTACGATCCTTTGTATTTCTGTGGTGTGGTTGTTATTTATCCTCTTTTGTTTCTGGTTTTGTTTATTTGAGTCTTTTTTTTTTTTTTCTTCTATAAGTCTGGCTACTGGTTTATCAATTTTGTCGATCTTTTCAAAGAATCAGCTAGCTCCTAGTTACATTGATCTGTTCGGTTTTTTATTTATTCATTTTTAATTCTTTTTAGTAGTTCCTATTTCCTTTTTTCCCCCGCTCTAATCTTTGTATTTCCTTCCTTCTACTAATTTTGGATTTTGTTTGTTCTCTTTCTAGCTCCTTTAGGCAGAGGTTAGATTCTTTCTCTGAGATTTTTCTTTTCTTTTCCTTTTTTTTTTCTTCTTGAGGTAGGCATTTATCTCTATGAACTTCCCTCTGAGAATAGCTTTTGCTGTATCCCAAAGATTTTTGGATTATTGTGTTTTCATTTTCATTTGTTTCCACCAGAGTTTATTTATTTTCAAAAGAAAATACTTCAAAACAGGAGTTTCTTCATATTGTAACATGACCGCTTGCTATTGGCACTTTTTTGTCATTTTATTTAGTTCAGTTTATGCGATTATCAATTTAATAAATTTAATAGTCTATTTTATAAATAGTATTAGGATAGAAAAATATAAGAATATCATAGAAGCACAATCTATTTTATTCATCTATTTAAACAATCTCAGTGAAATTAAACTTTCTTTTATTGAGAAACAAATATCATAGAGAACAATATTCTTTAAAGTATGTGAGCTATAAAAACAAGCAAAAGATGGAGGCTGATTCCCTCCTTTTAGCATTTAGTTAATTAGAGGATTTGATTAAATATACCTAAATCATAATGCACTCACACACATCAGAACAGTTTTTGAATTCACAGAAAGTAAAAGCATATACTCCCCTACCTCCCTAAGCCCCGCCATACTACAAGGATATGATGAATATTTTTAAAAACTAAATACAGGGGATCCCTGGGTGGCTCAGCGGTTTAGTGCCTGCCTTTGACCTAGGGCGTTATCCTGGGGTCCCGGGATCGAATCCCACATCTGGCTCCCTGCATGGAGCCTGCTCCTCCCTCTGCCTGTGTCTCTGCCTCTCTTTCTCTCTATCATAAATAAATAAAATATTTTAAAAACTAAATACATAAATAAAATTTTGGTACTTGAACTGTCTAATGGAGGGGTGTGTATATTTATATAATTATTTTTAATCTTAATTTTACTGAACTAAATATATACATTTTACTGATGATAAAGAAGATGATCTTTGAATTTTAAACATTCTCACAGAAACAAAAATGCATTTATTAGTTACATGGTGAATTCAAATGTGGTTGGGAAAGGGAATAACTATATCTATTATCCTCTTGATTTCTTTCTCTTTTTCTCCTGTTTCTTCTCAACTCTTACATATATAAACCCAAAATCCATTCTTAAGCCAAACTGAGAACTTCAACTCCATGTAGTAACTCAAGGAGCATGTCATTTATAAGATTAATAAGTATATACTTAATAAGATAAATGCTATGGTTAAATAGTAAGACACTAAGCCATTACAAATTATTGCAATATTCTCATTAGAAATGCAGAATACAGACATTACAGAGAGTTTATTTGCTCATATAACTAATATAAAAACATTTTTGCTCTAATGACTTTGGAAATAAAAATGTAGGACCACCATAAAAATAGAGAATCTCAGAATAGTTATAGGTTTTTGAGGATACAGTAAAAATTGTTAAGAAAAATGAAGAATTTTTATTTTTAAAAGTCAGACATAAAGAGATCCCTAATGAAACTTTTCAAAAGGCTTCTTGGAACTCAAATAAATCATTAAAATAGTTTTGGTAACAGCTAACTCTATGGGAATCAGAAACATATGGATTAAAGAAAAACTCCTTGAGGTCAAACTCATTAAAGTTTTGCTAATGCAAAACATTTGAAAAACAGCAAATAAGCTAGCTGAATCTAAAACAATTCTGATTTTCACTACATTTAATTATTGAACAAAATGAGCCCACATTTACTCCTTTATAATACCACCTTTTTCTTTACAAAACCATATAAAACATCCATTAACTCATTCCAGAAACATTTATTATCTATTTTATGCCATGATTATTTTAGATTTTGAATACACAACAGTGAATTAGACAAAATGCCTGCCTCAAGGAGCCTACATTCTAGTAAGAAATGAAATATCATATCAATACAGCATACTTGTATTATTGTGTGTATTGTTGTTAACATAGTTTAACTCAATAGATCCCTCTGGTCCACTATAAAATGAAAGTCTTTAAAGAGGAAAAAAAAAAGAGGCAGGGGTGTAAAAGATCCTGTTGGTACATGCAGTCTACCTAAATGTGACTTACAATTTCCAATTAAATAATTTTTGACATCTAATAAGTAATCAAATACATTTTTACACTGATTTCTTTGTTAATTTCTGGTACTTCTTGCTCTTAAATTCTTGCACCTTAAAAATGAAGTTCTTTGAACTATTAAACCTTTGTCAGCATTTCTGCTTCAGGCAATGTTTGAGCACTATCAGTGGCTGTAACCGAGCTAGCTAAATGTAGTTTGGGATGTGGAAAGAATGGCCAAGAATGAGAAAAGCCAAGTAATGTTTCAGCTTATTTTAGCCTGTGCAGGTGTTATATTGTTTGATATGTAAGACATTCTCATGCTCACTGGTAAGCATGAAATTCCATTTCAAAGGCAAATTGAACCACTTTTTGAATTAGTACTCTTGAATTTCCCTGTTGAAATCCATTTTAAAAGCGGTTGGGAATATATTAACATCCTGGTCATCATTTACAATGTGATTTTTTAAGGTTGACCATTAAAATAGGCATTAAACAAAATCCAAATTAACACACTTTTATTAAAATTCTATGTTACTACAATGTGCCAGGTGCTATATGGAAAATAAAACAAGCTTAAGTAGTGTATCTTTCTTTCCAAAAAACACAAGCTACACAGGAGATAAAATGGTACAGAAAGTAGCTGCTCCCCTCATCCTTGCTGCCATGACACCTTGTTTCTGTTTATTTGGGAGCACATGTCATAGTAAAATTCAATAGTAGGGAATAAGGTAGCATATATTTATACATCAATTCTTCACAATGTGCCAGAAATTAATAAGCATCGAATAAACTCTTTTGAACAGTGAGGAGGAATCCAGGCCCGGAACTAACCCAAACTAGAATAATTGAGGAATGCTCTACTAGGAAAACAAACACTGAGGAAAGCAGCCATAGGAAGAGAAAACAATATAATGAGTCAATAGCAGAGACATTTTACCAAAAAGCAGACATGAAAATGAACAAGGTACATTTACAAATTAGTAAGGGCTCTGTTCTGGCAGGAACAGAAAGTAGGGAGAGAGTCAGGAGGTATTTGGATAAATAAGTATGACTGAATCAATGACAAAATTGCCAGCTAATCTGAAGAATTTTGACAAATTCTGGAGAGCAATGCGGCATCATTTAAGAATATGAATGAAGAACTTGAGGAGACTAGCTCTTTTTACTATAATGAATCATGCTGAAAAGAAGAAGGAGAAGGAGGAGGAAGAGGAAAACTTAGAGATAGCACAATAGTATAAATACAAAGGCTTAACCAGGGAAATCACAACAGTAATGGAAATGGAAGAACAGATATACAAGTTAGTTCAAAGTTAGTAATCAAAATTTTTGTGACAAATTAATGGTAAATAAAATAATGCAGTGGAGATTTTGTTTTTAAGATGGAAGACAAGGGCGTATGGTGGCTCAGTTGGTTAAGCATCTGAATCTTTATTTCAGATCAGGTCATGATCTCAGGGTCCTGAGATTAAGCCCTGCATCAGGTCTGTGCAAGTGCAGTCTGCTTGGGATTCTCTCCTTTCTCCCCCTTTGCCCCTCCCCTAACTTTGTTTCTCCCTCTCTCAAATAAATGAATAAATAAAATCTTTTAAGAAAAGATGGAAGACAAGACACATTGGAAGGTAGAGCTATAATGATGAATCTTGTGAGAAAATCCGGTGTTCCATGAGTAATGTAAGAAGTGAGGAATTGGATGTTGACTTGAAGTCTTGGTGTTGAGTGATCACTGAACACATCAAGGGATCCAGGCTCTGAGATGAAGGTCTTGACTTGGCAGATAATCTAATAAACCCTAGAGCAGGAATGTTGGATGAGCTCTGGATAATGTCCAAATCAGAAAAATTAGAAAATTAGCTTTACTCTTGATAGTTCAGCTCACAATTTAGAGTGAGACAGAAGTTATTCTCAGGCATTAGTCTTTCATTCTATAAGCATCCATTAAGTAATAACTATTTCCAGACCTTATGTAGGCATCAGAAATAATCAATAGAACATGATTTTGGTTCTTGATGATCTCAAGTTCTTCTCAGAGAAAGAGATGCCAAGTACATTAATGGATAAACACTTAAACCTAACTAGAAACATTAGGAGAAACTTTGATGAAGTAGTGATTATTCTTTTCTGGTTTCTGAGAAGAGGAGGCAATCTGATAGGCAAGAGCTGCATCATAGGCTAAAACATGAGGTTATGAGAAGATAATGTTTGAAGAACTACAAATTGTTCACTTATGTATAAACTTCTTCTGCAGTCTGTATAATTAGTTTAGAATATATGCTTATATAAAATGTAACTCTCGGACGCCTGGGAGGCTCAGTGGTTGAACATCTGCCTTTGACTCAGGGCGTGATGCCATAGTCCCAGGATCAAGTCCCACACTGGGCTTCTGGCATGGAGCCTGCTTCTCTCTTTGCTTATGTCTCTGCCTCTCTATGTGTGTGTGTGTATATCTCTCTCATGGATAAATAAATAAAATATTTTAAATAAATAAATCAAATAAATAAATAAATAAATAAATAAATAAAATGGAACTCTCATTTATTCACTGCAATATCTATTTTTTAATTATTTGTAATAACTTTCAAAGGAAAGTGGTATTTTTCATGATCAATATTATTTAGATAAAAATAGTCTCATTAAGCCCTGAATCAGTGGGTTTTGCTAATTTATTCAATAATTTTAATAAGTAATTTGCCAATGTAAAAATTCATATTCTTTATATAGGGCCAGTAGTATTTATCTGTGTGTGGTTGTGCACATAGATAGTCAGGCCTGGAGGCAGGCTACTGAGTGTCAGCCATGGATCTCACTGTTCACAGTCTCCATGGTACTTGAGTTAACTATTAGAATGAATTGATAATAAAAGAATATGTTAGGAGTGTCTGGCTGGCTCAGTTAATAGAGCATGTGTTTTGTTCTCAGGGTCATGAGTTCTAGCTCTTTGCTGGGTATGTAACCTACTTAAAAAAATAAAAAGAATATGTGAAGTAGCCATTCTAGAACAGAGAAGTGTTAGAATGCTGTTCAAAGAGCTAGCTAGTCAGTTACCAAATTCCTGCATAAAAGAGGAATGTGTTTTAATTGTGACTTGATAGGGAAAAAAATAACATGCTGCTATGTATGTGAAGTGACATGCACAACCATTGCTTGCAGAAAGGTAACGGTTTACCTTTTGGAAAGAATTTACTTGCTGCACAGAACCATTAACTACAGGTGAGCAAAGAGAGTTGCAACAAGCATTCATTCAGTCACCCAATAGCTATTTACTGAATATGTACTTCCAGGTATAATTAAAAAAAAATTATAAGAGCTCTGAGGACAGGATTTAGAAAAATATAAAAGATAGCAGGGAAATCATGCTTCTGGTTGATGGACTGACTTATATCTGACCCAAAATACTGCCAATGTCAACCTATAAATCAGAAATAAAACTTTATTTTTTTAAGATTTATTTATTTATTTATTCATGTTAGACAGAGAGAGAGAGAGAGAGAGAGAGAGAGGCAGAGACACAGGAGGAGGGAGAAGCAGGCTCCATGCCGGGAGCCCGATGTGGGACTCGATCCTGGGACTCCAGGATCACGCCCTGGGCCAAAGGCAGGCGCTAAACCGCTGAGCCACCCAGGATCCCCTAAATCAGAAAATAAAACTTTAAAGTCCAATTTAGTCATTCGACATTATCAGAGCAGCCAAGATCTGACAGTCCAATATTTTCTTTATAGATTTTTTTTTAAGAAATAAAAGTGGTCATTCTTACATTTAGAATTCTAGCATATATGATTTCACACATATGTAGAATCCTAAAAACAGACAAACAAACAAACAAACAAAAAAACCCCACCCCAAATGAATAAGCAAACCAAAAGCAGAATCAGACTTAGAAACATAGAGCACAAACTAATGGTTGCCAGAAGGAGGGGACTGTGGAGATGGGCAAAATGGGTGAGGGGGTCGGAGGTACAGGCTTAAGGTTAAGGAGTGAAGATTCAGCATAGGCAGTATGGTCAGTGGAACTATAATAGTGTTGCCTGGTGACAGATGGTAAAGCATAGCATAACACAAAGAGATGTTGGGTCACTTTGTTATACACCTGGAACTATTGTAACATCATGCACCAATTATATTCATATTTTTAAAAATGAAAGAATAGTAATTCATGTAGTATAGGGGTAACAGATAAACTGAGAAAGACCATGTAGGTATTTTTCTAGAAAAAATGGATTAAAGGAAGTCTCTGATAAAATTAAATGATACAGTCTTGGCATTAAATATTTATAAGACATAATATTACTTTCTCATTAATGAACCTAAATCCATTAAGGAATGTCCTCCTGAGGAAAACAAAAAAGATCTTCAGATCTAGAAAAATAATAGTGTGGACAAAAGAATTCCTTTATCTATAATTAAGGTTATCATTAGTCCTTTGAAAAGAATACACTGAAGAGTGATAACACAACCCATTGTAGAATTTATAAATCATTAAGACAGTAAGCCAAGGGCTTTATTTTGATCTCATTTGATCTCCATATCAGTGATACAAGTAGATGGCAGTGCTAAAGTTTGAACTCAGGTATCCTTGTGTGAATGCCTGATTTTTTTTTTTACCCCTATACATACTGTAGCATTTAACAAAGTTTATGAATTTAATCTTTTTAAAGTAATTGATATTACATATGTGCATGTATGTGTGTTTAATCAATTTATGTTGTTCATTTTTACATATCATAAACAGGTAGATATCTGGGTTCTGAAGCTCCTACCTATCACAATGACCACAGAGTGTAGGAAAGCAAAAATGATTTATCCTCTACTCTTTTGAGTTCTTACCTGAAACTCCTTGTAATAAAGACAATTTACAAGAGGAAAACAAATTTGCTATGTAAACCTCATCTACACATGGGGGATGCCTAGGAAAAGTGAATAATACTCAAAGAGATAGCTTTAGGATTTGGGATTAAATAGCATCTTAATAGCGAAAGGGGAGAAGGAAGGTAGGTCTCCTAGGGGAAAGTAAATCATTTCTAGGAAAGATCAGTGGGCTCTGAGAAGAATAGTTGGGAGGTTATGATAGTTTGTGACAAAGTCTGTCTGGGTGTGAGGCCAATTTCTACTTTCCTCCTCGGTGATGAAAGTCAATTTTTCCTGGTTAATGAAACACCCAGGGAGGGAATCTATGACAACTGAGTTCCTTTGGGAAGATGTATCTTTAGGCAGCTAAGAAGAGTTCAGAGAAAGCCTTTCCCAGTATTTGCAGCTTTTAAAGTGCCTACAGCTCAAAATAATCAATATGCCAAAGTGGCAATATTTTAGAGTGGTACATCCTGAACATCTATAATCATAGCTCAGTGTAGAATATTCTGCTACACTTCAATACCTACAACTCTTCTATAGAGTTAGTTGATGAAAAATACTAATATTATTCAAATTATCTAGTCTATAAAGACTTTCACTTCATAGAAATCTTGCAGATACTTGATTGTAATTTTCTTTTATATAATTCTTTTAAAATACCTTTTCAGTTCACTTACCCGAGATGAAAAAAAAAAAAACTTTTTTCATTCATGTTATTTTTATCACTTACATATCTCATAGCTCTTAGTTGCCACTTTAATGGAAAAACTCCCAGTTTTCAAGTAGTTTTCAATTTTTAAAAATGTTCATAGTAATACTCCTTTAGAAAGTGTTTAACTAAAAATCTGAGTAAATCTGTACCCAGTAGAATTGATCCTGATGCCCTGTTCACAGCAAATGTCTTTCTCAAATAGCTTACAAAGGCTTAACAATAATTGCCTTACTTTTCTCAGCTTTACAACATCCCATAAACCTGCCATAGCACTGTACAAAGCTGAATAAACTTAAAGTTGAATACAATGTGTAAACTGTAAAGGGAACAGAAAAATAATATACAATTACTGAGAGATTTATGGGCATATTTAATATAAGACAGTCAATCTTTGCAGAAAGAACAAAATAGCATTATGAAGTTGGCATTATAGTTTGAACCTCACACACTATTTCTATAGCAGTTAAGATGGCATGAACAAAAGCAGCAGTTTGGTCCAGCATGGGTAATGCAGCTGCAAACATCATAACATCCAGGGCTCCTCTTCTTTATGAGAGAATAATACATTTGTCAGCCAGTTTGCCTCCAGATATTAGAAGGCATAAAGCATATCACAGTGGTATATTTTGTTTTATGACAAATGAAAAAGTTGAACAACACTTGAAATATAAAGGTCTTTGGAGAAAGATCCATCTTGTTAAAACCTGTTATTCTTTTCACCTTGAAATTGCAACATGGGCATAGTGAAGTTTGTTTCAGTTATGGTTCATATGATATATTCAGTCTACAAAGAAAACTGCTAGCTAGCATTGATGTAAAAACTGGAATTGTGCCTTTATATGAAATAGTAATATAAAATGACAAATTGTCACAAACTCATGTTAAAACACACCTAGTACAGTGATTTTAGTGATTTGAGGCAGAATATTTATTGACACTCCTGAGAGACAAATCATTTATAACTATGGATAAAACAGACTATGGAGAGATCAGTGATATGAACTCAACAATAAAGCCTATCAAAGAATTAAAACAATAAACAAGCACAAATAGGTGTTAGGAAATAGTATTAATTTAGAGCAATATTTCTCTAACTGCAATGATGGAAATTATCTAAAAGTAAAAATGTTCTACGACTATTTGGGTAGATGCTTAGTTGATTATTAAATACATAGTTTTGTGATAGTTCATTTTTCCACCATCTCCTTCTACATAGTAATAATCTTGCTTCCCATCTACATTTCCTGCTTGTAGTTTATCTATGAAGCCAGATTCTGTTAATTAGTTCCTACCTGGGCACCTGAGTGGCTCAGTGGTTGAGTATCTGCCTTTGGCTCAGGAACCCAGGGTCCTGGGACAGTTCCCCATTAGGCTCCCTGCAGGGAGCCTGCTTCTCCCTCTTTGCCTATGTCTCTGCCTCTCCTCTGTGTGTCTCTCATGAATAAAAAAAATAATTTAGAAAAATTGCCTACTTTAATGATTGACTCATCTGCTTCTTCTCTTTTCATTATTCATAGAAGTCCTAAAATCTAAATGTGAAGATAAAGGAAATATTGTATATATTTCAGTTAATATTCTTTCTCAAGGTTCTTGAAATGTTAAATGACTTAATTACATTCCATTTAAACTCCTGAAATTGTTATAGCCTATTGGCATTCTGGAATACTCTTTCATGTGGCCTAAGCTTTTCCATGAATTCTATTCACCACCTCATGCCGAGCTCCCATCAGTATTCCCACAGAATCTAACAAAACAGATTGAAAGTAACACAGTTTAAGGAAGGATTCCTTAAATTTCATGAATAACAGCAACTATTTATAAACTTATTAAAAACATGGTTTCATCTTATTTACGTAAAGTACAATTCTATTTAAATGCCTTGGCCTCTCAGAAAAAATTCAAATGATACTTAAAGCATATTCTCTATTAATATCCTGGATGTTAGCAACATTTTAGTTAATATAAGGTCATTCATACCCACCGATCAGTGAGAATTTGAAAAACTGACTATACAACTATATAGAAAATCAAGTCTATTCCTTTCCTTAATACACATATTTAATAATATTTTTGGAAGTCAAATCAATTGCAGCCACATATACGTAATGGCTTAAAAATCTCATAGAAATCTATTATGTGTCTGTTAATTCTACCAAAGAACTGTGACTTCATTACTATGCTTGATTTTTTTAAGATTTATTTATTTATTTCAGAGAGAGAGAGAGAGAGAGCGTGCATGGTGGGGAGGGGTGGAGAGAGAGGGGATCCCAAACCCACTCTGCTTGCACAGAGCCAACATATAGCTTGATCTCACAGTCTCTAAAATCATGACCTGAGCAGAAATCAAGAGCCAGAGGCTTAACGAACTGAGGCACCCAGGTGCTCATACTATGTTTGCTTTCAGATAAATATTTTGCTGATACAATTTAGAGTAAGTGGAATAATAGTGCATTGTTTTAATAAAAACAACATTACTTCAATTCTTAGTATTTAAAGAAACATATATTGTAAGATGTATTAATTATCTAAAAATTATCACTATATTTAATGACATGCTATAGCAATGCTTAGTTAAGCAAAATTATGTTCTGGAGTATTTTAAAACAGTGAACACTAAAATAACATATTTATGTATTCTGATTTGAGGAAATTTTCTAGGAATTGCAATATCATAAAGCCTTGCTTTTGTTCTGTTTTGAAATACAAAATGTATTCATTTTGGCTCAGTGGGTTAAGTGCCTGCCTTCAGCCAGAGGTCCTGGGATCTAGCCCTAAATCATGCTCCCTGCTCAGTAGGGAGTCTGCTTCTGCCTCTCCCTTTGTCCTTCTCTGCTGCTCTTGCTCTCTCTAACTTGCTCACTCCCTCTCAAATAAATAGAATTAAAAAATAATTTAAAAAAAATACAAAATGCAGAAACTAACTTTATTAATTATATTAATTAAAGTATCTTTCCTACTTTGTACACACTAATTAAAACCTAAATGTTAAATTCCAATTATTTGAAATAAATTGAAATTAAGTCACAGAAAAAACCATACAAAAGAATTATTTGAAAACTAGAATTAGAATGTTTTACATAAATATAGGTTCACTAGATGGACTTAATACTTTTAAAAGGTTTTAATGAGATTACCCAAAAATAGCTAATTACATTATAAGCTAAATGACATTGAGATCCTAAAATTTACATGCCTGCTAAAAATCTACAGATAATTAGTTTTTTAAGCCTGCTCTACAGCAAATTCAAAATATAGGGTGTTCTCCTTCTACCTCTTTAAGAAAAAGCAAACCACTAAGAAAGAAAGAATACTCAAGTAACTTCATTTAATAGTTATTCCAATTATTAAGGTTTTCCACAATGACATACACATAGATATTTCCAGAGACTTGACGTTATAGAAGAAAATCTTTTCTCCACAACGTGTCTTTAAACTAGAAAGTGTATTAACTTCCCCCAAATTAACAATGGCTCATCATGCTCAAAATTGTCAGAAAATTCACATAATATTTATCATTTAGTCTGAAAACAATATGTTGAATGGTTATTTTGCATAATTATAATGAATACATTTTTTCTAGCAAAGCTTATAAATGATGTATTTTTTGCTCATCTTGAGTCATTAGAGATAAAATTTAAGTTTTATGATACTTTCTTTGAAAAAGGAAACTAACTTTTTCTTCATATAGATATATATGTTCTATATGTATCTTTACAGAAAAAATTTGGAATATTTATACATTTTACATAACCTTTTGATATTTATGCACAATAATTATGTGTATTTCTACATTTTTAAAGAATGTAATTTTTTTAAAATTTTTATTTATTTATGGTAGTCACAGAGAGAGAGAGAGAGAGAGGCAGAGACACAGGCAGAGGGAGAAGCAGACTCCATGCACCAGGAGCCCGATGTGGGATTCGATCCCGGGTCTCCAGGATCGCGCCCTGGGCCAAAGGCAGGTGCCAAACCGCTGCGCCATCCAGGGATCCCTTTAAAGAATATAATTTGGGTGTAACTAGCAATATCAAGTTATTCAGCTCTGAATTATATGACAAAGAAAAATGATTCCCCATTAAGCAAATCTAAAATGTAGTTTCTGTCTAGAAAATTGAATTATATTTCTTATTTTTTAGTTTTATTAAATTTAGTATTGACTTTAGCCAATATTTAAAATTTGATAATCATATGCACTTATTATTCACTTAACATTTTTTAATATCTATTATGGAAAGGAAGATGTTAAGTATGAAGAGATAAAAAAGACAATTCTGTTGTCTTGGGGGACCTTGTATAAAAGTTAAGAAAGATAGCAGCAAATTTTCAATGTTTTGAACAAAGTAGAAAGAGGCACACACAACCTGGCATATGAATACTGTTGAAGAATTAGTTCTAACATCAATAGAGAAGTTGTGGCCATCTCAACAACAACAAAATAAATAGAATTAAAGCTTAAGCCTGATCCATGTAAAGACATGAGGTAAAATGTATACTACTGCTGTAGCATAGGATCTGCCACCCAGAAATTAACATAACCAGGTTAGCACCATTGAAATCTCAAAGGCCTCAAAAACAGCAAACACAAAAATATTGTATGGTGAGATGTTCACAATTCAGAGAGTACAAGAATCCCACAAAAATAATAGCTTAGGCAATAATGATTTAGCATGAAGCACCACAAATCACTGAGGAAAAATCACCATAAAAAATTAACTTGAGGCCATATTACCTCAGAACTATATAGATAACAGAACAATCCCAAATAATTATTTTTTAAACATGTGTTAAGAAGCATTAAAATATTATAAAAATATAATAAAACAGTACTGAAAGAATAGGGCTGCTTGGAAAAACAATAAACATTTAAAGTAAATCCAAGTTATAAGAACTCCTGAAAATGGAATTAAGGGCTATTAAAATTAAAGCCTTATGGGCATGATACATAGCAGGTTACATACAACTAAAGAGAAACTGAATAAACTGGAAAAGAGATTAGTAGTTGAATATAGAAAGTAAATTACACAAGATATAAAACAGAGATATAGAGAGACATAAGAGATGGACCCATTCAAGGGAAGACAAAAGAACAGGATGATAAGGTTCAATATATGTTGAAATAGAATTGAGGGTTTTGATTTGTATTTCCCTGATGGCAAGTGATGCAGAGCATTTTCTCATGTGCATGTTGGCCATGTCTGTGTCTTCCTCTGTGAGATTTCTCTTCATGTCTTTTGCCCATTTCATGATTGGATTGTTTGTTTCTTTGGTGTTGAGTTTAATAAGTTCTTTATAGATTTTGGAAACTAGCCCTTTATCTGATATGTCATTTGCAAATATCTTCTCCCATTCTGTAGGTTGTCTTTTAGTGTTGAGATACCACCTCACACCAGTGAGAATGGGGAAAATTAACAAGGCAGGAAACCACAAATGTTGGAGAGGATGCGGAGAAAAGGGAACCCTCTTACACTGTTGGTGGGAATGTGAACTGGTGCAGCCACTCTGGAAAACTGTGTGGAGGTTCCTCAAAGAGTTAAAAATAGACCTGCCCTACGACCCAGCAATTGCACTGTTGGGGATTTACCCCAAAGATTCAGATGCAATGAAACGTCGGGACACCTGCACCCTGATGTTTCTATCAGCAATGGCCACAATAGCCAAACTGTGGAAGGAACCTCGGTGTCCATCGAAAGATGAATGGATAAAGAAGATGTGGTTTATGTATACAATGGAATATTACTCAGCAATTAGAAACGACAAATACCCACCATTTGCTTCTACGTGGATGGAACTGGAGGGTATTATGCTGAGTGAAATAAGTCAATCGGAGAAGGACAAACAGTGTATGTTCTCATTCATTTGGGGAATATGAATAATAGTGAAAGGGAATATAAAGGAAGGGAAAAGAAATGTTGGGAAATATCAGGAAGGGAGACAGAACATAAAGACTCCTAACTCGGGGAAATGAACTAGGGGAGGTGGAAGGGGAGGAGGGCGGGTGTTGGAGGGGAATGGGTGACGGGCACTGAGGTGGACACTTGACGGGATGAGCACTGGGTGTTTTTCTGTATGTTGGTAAATTGAACACCAATAAAAATTAATAAAAAAAAAGAAATAGAATTGAGGGTGGGGGGAAAGAGCAAACAAAAGATGAATAGGAGAGAGGCAATTCTCAAAAAATAATGACTCAGGAGAGAAGTCTATTTATTGAAATTGAAATTTATTCACTCCAGGAGTACTTAGCTGGAAGAAACAGAGTATGCAGGATAAATAAGAACCAACAGATGTTTTATGGAATAATTGCAGGACACCAGGACAAAGAGTCAAAAGAAAAGCCAAATTAACTATGAACATATTACAACTAGACTTTCACCAGACTTCTAATAAGCCACAGCAGATGCCTGAACATAAAGAAATGATTTCTACTAAGTACAGAAGGTAAATAGCAAGGTGTAAAATTCTATATCCAGCTTATCCATCAATCAAGAATGAAGGTGAAATAAACTATCTTTAGATGAAGATTGAGAAAGTTTATCTCTCTTAGTCCTTTACCAAAAGAAGTTCCAAAAAACGTGCTTCAGAAATAAAGCCAAAAAAGAAAAAGTGAAACTCTAAGGTAAGAAAAGAATAGACAGTTATTTAAATATAAACATCTGTTTATTAAACAAACAAACGTGTTTATTAAAATAAGAGAGGGAGCCTAGGTAGCTCAGTTGGTTAAGCATCCAGCTCTTAATTTTGGCTCAGGGCTTTTGATTTTGGCTCAGGTCATGATCTCACGGCCATGAGATTAAGCTCCACATTAGACTCCCTGTTAAGTGTGGAGCCTGCTTCAAATTCTCTCTCTCCCACTCTCTCTGCCTCTTCCCTTCTCATTATCAGTCACTCTCTCTCTCTCTCTCTAAATAATAATAATAATAATAATAATAAAACAAGAGAAAGAAAAATAGAGACTAAGATTAGAAAGGATTAAAAAAATGGGATGGAATGAAAACTCTAGAAAACAATAGCACAAAAAAAGGATATTGGAGGTAAAAAAAATTATGACCCTACATTACACAGCTGGAATTAAATAGCATTACATTTAGACTTATTATATCAAATATGGATGATAAAAACTTTAAAAATACTAGAAAGACAAAAGTAGAATATCAATTTGCTAACTTAATATGTAGAAATGGTAAATTAAAAAACAATTCAGTGTAATTGAAATCAGAAAATAAAAACAACAGACCAATAAGCAAAATGAAGTAAAGATAAATAATGGCAGGCAAACAAGGATGACATTTGTTCAACCAAGAAACCTCTCACTAAGAGTGATCCAAAGATTATAGTTTAGGGAATGATGCCGTGACTATTTAACTAACATAGATGAGAAGATACTTTCTACATCTTGGGATAATGTATTTTATAGCATGCAAAGTAAGGTCAGTATATTTGTTATCACACAATTTAAAATAACAACAAATAAAATAATTTAGAAGGAAGTTTTAAAGTCTAATTTTATGTTATTTTGTGGAACACTTATTAGTGGCTTGCTTGCTGCTACTTGGCCATATTACTTTACTCCAGACGTGGACAAAAGAATTTCTTCTATTAAATACATGAACAGAAATTTTATAGTAATGAGAAATTCAGTGACTTACAAAGACACAAGATGGTAATTAATGGATCATGGACTCAAACGTAGTTCTTTCAACTCAGAAAAAAAAAAGGATTTTTATTTTATTTATTTATTTATCTATTTATTTATTTATTTAGATTTTGTTTATTCATGAGAGACAGAGAGAGAGAGAGAGAGAGAGGCAGAGACACAGGCAGAGGGAGAAGCAGGCTCCATGCAGGGAGCCTGACATGGGACTCGATCCTGGGTCTTCAGGATCATGCCCTAGGCTGAAGGCAGCACTAAACTGCTGAGCCACCCAGGCTGCCTACCCCCTCAAAAAAGCATTTTTAAATGGCAAAACATATTAATTAATATGTATATATCAAAGACTTCACAGTCATTTGACTTCCAGTTTCACTTTGAATATGTAAAAGCATGGCAGACATCATTTCCATCTTTATAACAGGAGAGAGCTGGGAAATTATGAAAACAACTTTTCTTTGACTCATCAGAGACAGGGAGCTTACATTGCAGAGCAAATAGCCACACCAAAGTCTGGAGATACTGGGTTATCAGAGTCACAGGCAAAATCTATTATATGCATACATGGACCAGAAACTGCCAGAGCCATAAATAGTAGGGAAATGTAATTGGTAATTTCAATAAATTGCTAAAGACTGTATACGGACTAGCCTTAAAGTGAGAGTCTCCTAAGGGTCACAGTCATAGGGAGGGCCTATACATGCTCATGGGCTTTTATCTCCAGTTTTTCAAGGTAAGGATCTGAGAAAAATTGTTTCCTGGCTCTGGCAAGGAGAGAAGAGTAATCTTTGTGAGATATGACCAGAGCAGTCTTCATATTAAAGTAATAGACTCCAGGGGAAAAGACTGACAAGACTTATATCAGTTGTGGCAAAAGGCATTGCCTCCACTCTAGTTCTTTCTAGCCTTTGTGTCTTACTTAGAGAAGAGGGGAAGCTAAACCACTGGGGAATTACTTGTGGAGGTCAAAGCCCAGAGACACAGACCTGTTATAAGATGGATATTTGATCATCAGTTTACAGAACACTTGCCCTCCTCCACACCTTAGCAACAAACCAATAGGGCCCTAAGACATAGAGATTTTACAGGTGAAAGGCTGTGAGATCCAGACTTTCCCTGATGAGGAGTACTTAAGAAAACCCAAAGACAATAGGGGAAACAAAACAAAGACATGAGGGGAACCTGAAGTCCCTGACACATATAATTATAGCCAACATTAAACACAGCCTAACACCTAGCCAGATTAAAAAAATCCTCACTCATTTACTTCATTTCCTATTATTCAATACAGCTTATCCATTTATCAACAACAACCAAAAAATTATAAGATATACCAAAAGCTAAGAAAAAGCATAATCAAACCTAGCAGCTGGACCAGACTCAGATAACACACAGAAACAGGACTTTAAGTAACTATGATTAACCTGTTAATGGTCTGCAAAAAACATCATGTAGGAATATATGTAAGCAGAGAGAAGGAACTCTAAGAAATGATTTTAAAAGGAAGTGAGAGGAACCAATACACTGCAATAGAAATGAAGAATGTCTTCAGGGGTTGATTGGCAGACTAGATACAACACAGGAGGGAATTAGGGAGCATGAAGATAGGTCAATGAAGTAAGGAAAAAGAAGAGATGAAAAAGCAAAACGGAAGATCCCAGAATTGTTGGACAATTTCAAAAGATGTAACATATGTATAATCCATTGGAATATCAGAAGGGGAGAAAAGAAAGCAAAAAAAATAATTATAATGATAAAGACTAAGAACTTACCAATATTAATGACTGACACCCAACAAGAGAGAACACCAAGCAAGATAAATGCCAAACGAACTACATCTAGGCATATCATATTCAAACTGCAGGAAATCTTAGACAAAAAGAAAATCTTGAGACAATCTGAGTGTGGGACAGCATCTCACCTAGAGAGGAAAAAATTGAATTATAGAACACTTCTCAGCAGAAACCATGCACACAAGAAGAGGGTGGTATAAAATTTTTAAGATGTTGAAAGAAAATAAATAAATAAATAACAATACCAACCTATATCCAGTGAAATTATACTTCAAAAGTCAGACAAACAAAACTGATCGAAGTTGTTGCCAAGAAACATCCCTGTAAGAAATGTTAAAGAAGTTTTTTAAGTAGAAGGAAATGATATAGGTAAAAAACTTAGATCTACATTAAGGAAGAAAGAATGTTGGAGAAGGAATAATAAAGTAAAATAAAATCTTCTATTTTTTTAGATCCTTAATAAATTTAGAAAATAAGAGTTTAAAACAATAAAAGTAACTATGGATTGGGTGATATAATATAGAAAAAGGTGAAATTAATGAGAGCAAAGTCATAAAGGGCAAGAGGAAAGAATTGGGAATACACAGATATAAAGTATCTTCATTGACCATGAAACAAGATAGTGTTATTTGAAAGAAGACTTATTATATAGAAATGTATACTATAATGTCTAGGGCAACTAATAGTTGTTTAAAGAATTATAATTGATACACTAAAGGATGGCATAAAATAGAATTAGATAAAATGCTCAGTTAAAATCATAAAAGGCAGAAAAATGAGAGAGAAAAGAAACAAAGAGAAAATCCAACAAATAGAAAATAGTTACAAGAGGGTAGATGTTATTCTAACCATCTCAAAACAGTTTAAATGTGACAAGTTAGGGATGCCTGGGTGGCTCAGAGGTTGAGCATCTGCCTTTGGCTCAGGGCATGATCCCAGGGGTCCTGGGATCAAGTCCCACATCAGGCTCCCCACAGGGAGCCCGCTTCTCCCTATGCCTATGTCTCTGCCACTCTCTTTGTGTCTCTCATGAATAAATAATTTTTTTAAGTGAAGAGCTAAAGATACCAATTAAAACATGGAATTAATAAAGTGAAAAAAAGATGTGACTACATATTTTTATATGAAACCCATCTAAAAGATGGCTTAAAAATAAAGGGAATGGAGAATAGGAGAACTATATTCCATGTTAGAATTAATCAAAAGTGCTATTGATTTCAGAAAAAAGAGATATTTGAATGGGCGAGATTATCAGGGACAAAGAGGGCATTACATTATGATAAAGGGTCAATTCTTGAAGAGCACCTAAAGTTCCTATACCTGTATAAACCTAATGACAGAGCAGAAAAACATGAGGCAAAAACTAAGACTTAGAAATTGAAAACTTCACTATTGTATATGGAGAAACTGGGCAGATCTAAGAGGAACAAAATCAGTAAGAACATAGTTGAATTGAACAGCACTATCAATCAACTGGATGTAATTGATATATATAGAATATTTCATCCAACAACAGCAAATTACACATTTTCCTCAAGCTCACACAGAACACTCACCAAGAAAGATTAATTCTAACTTGCAAAATACACCTTAAATTTAACAGACTAGAAATCAAACAAAGTATGTTCTCAAACCAAAGATAAATTTAACTGGAAAGAAATAACAAAAGAGATAGCAGGAAAATCTTTAGATATTTGGAAATTAAACAACACAGTTTGAATTCATGAAGAAATTTCAAGAAAAATTGAAAACTCTTTCGAACTACCTGAAAATAAAAACACAATTTATCAAATTCAGATCCAGCAGAAGTAGAGCTTAGAAGTAAATTTATAGTATTAAATACATATATTAGAAAAAAAACTGTATCTAAAATCGATAACCTAAGCTTTCATCTTAAAAACCTAGGAAAATAAGAGCAATTCATGTCCATTACAAGCATGAGAAAATAAACAACAAAAATGAGAACACAAATTAATAAAAGTGAAGGGGCTCCTAGGGGGCTCAGTCAGTTAAGAGTCTTACTCTTAATTTGGCTCAGACCATGATCTCAGGTTGGGGATAGAGCTCCACTATGGGCTCCATAATAAGTGGGGAGTCTGCTTGAGATTCTCCCTCCCTCTCCCATACCCCTACTTGCATGTGCTTGCTCACTCTCTCTCACTCTCTCTCAATTTCTTGAAAACAAAGAAATTAAAAAACTTAAAAATAAATACATAAATTTTAAAAAGTGAAAACAGGAAAACAATAGAGAAAATTAACAAAATGAAAAGCTGATAGTTTGAATAGATCAATAAAATTGATAAATTTCTAGCCTAACACACCAAGGAAAGAAAAAGAAACACAAATTATCAATAATATTAACGAAAAAAGTCTTTATTACTGGTTACCTTAAAAGACTAATAAAGGAATACTTAGGATGAGCTCAATGTCCTCATATGTGATAACTCAGGTAATGTGGATCTATTCCTTTCTCGAAAGACAAAAACTACCAAAACACACAAAAGGAGAAGTAGATAGTATGAATAGTCCAGTACCCGTTAACGAAACTGTTCATTAATGAATGACCATCCAGGAGAGTAGAAGGAAGAAAGGAAAGAAAATAAGAAGGAGGGAGGAGGAGGGAAGAGAAGAGGGAGGGAAGGAGAAAGGAAGAAAGGAAGTTGGAAAGAAAGAACGAATGAAGGAGAGGGAGAGAAAGAGAAGGGGAGAAAGGAAGAGCAGGAGGAGAAAGAGAAAGGAAAAAGGAAGGGAAAGGGAGACAATGGAGGGGTAGAAGGAGAGAAAGAAAGATACAGAAAGAACCAAAGAAAGAAAAATAAAGAAAAAGGAGAAAAGCAGGAAGGAAGAGAGTGAAGAAAGACAGACAGAAAGAAAGGGTTTATTGATTGAAAAGGAAGAAATAAAACTGTTTTCCTTCCCAGCTGATATAATTAACTATGTAAAAGTTCCAAAGATGCTACAAGCAAACTCCTGGAATCAATAAGCAAATATAGCAAGTCTGCAGCATATTTAAGATCAATATATAAGTTAATTGTTTTCCTATAAACCAACAATGAAAAAGTAAAATTAAAAAAAAAATTAAATACGTGGGGCACCTGGGTGGCTCAGTGGTTGAATGTCTGCCTTTGGCTCAGGTCATGATCCCGGGATCCTGGGATCAGGTCCCACATCAGGCTTCCCACAGGGAGCCTGCTTCTCCCTCTGCCTGTGTCTCTGCCCCTCTCCCTCTGTGTCTCTCATGAATAAATAAATAAAATCATTAAAAAATTAAATATCATTTATAGTACACCCAAAATGAAATACCTAGGCATAAAGGAAATACAATATATACAAAATTTATATGTAGAAAACTACAAATTAGAGATGAAAAAAATCAGAGATCTACATGGACCAATACATGATGTGCATGGATTAGAAAACTCAATACTATTAACAATTCTTCTCAAGTGATCCATAAATTCAAAGCAAATCCAATCAAAATGTCAGAAAACTATTTTTATAAATATGTATAAACCGATCTAAACTTCATATAGATAGACAAAAGACCCCAAATAATCAGTGCAATATTGAAGAACACGGTAAGAATTCAAAGGATCATGATATTGGCAAAAGAACAGACATATAAATCAAGAGAATTAGATAGCTCAGGAACGGATTTACATATTTACATAAACCTAAACAACTGACTTTTTTACAAAGGCAATCTGATGAGGGAAAGATAATTTTCTAAATAAATGAATACCCATATGCAAAAAAAAAAAAAGGCATCTCAACACCTACCTTACACCTTGTACAAAAATGGACTTAAAATGGATTGAAGACCTAAATATAAAATTCAAAACAATAAAACTTCCCGTAGAAAATCTGTGTGACCTTGGATTTGGCAATGAGTTTTTATATATATTATTTATAGAATGATACATAACAGAAAAATTGATAGTTTGGACTTTTTAAGATTAAAAACTTCAGTTTTGTGAAAGAATGAAAAGATAAGCCATAGACTGGAGAATATGATTACAAATGAGAAATCTAATAAAGGATTTAGACCCCAAATATACAGAGAACACTTAAACCAAATGATAAGAAATCACCTAATTTTAAACTGATCTGAACAGATAACATACCAAAGAAGATATACAGATGGTAAAGGAGCATATGAAAATATGTTCAACATCATTTGTCATTTAGAAATGCAAATTAAAACAAGATACCAATTAGAATGACTAAAATCCAAAAAACTCCCAACATTAATTTACGGTCAGGACTCAGAATACAAGGGGCTGTCATTCATTGTTTCTGGGAGTGCAAAATAGTACAGCTGCTTTGGATAAGTTTTTGCAATTTCTTATAAAGCTAAACATAATCTTATCATAAGATTGAATAATCATGCTGCTAGGTGTTTACCCAACTGATTTGAAAACTTATGTCCATGCAAAACTTGAAATTTTTAACTTTATTCACAATCACCAAAGTCTGTAGTATCTTCACAATTTTTCTGTGCATCTAAACTATTCTAAAATTAGAGGCTTGTTAAAAAGTAATGCCAGTCAATATTCTAAAGCTAAATCAAGAATAAACTTGAGCAGGAAAGATATATTACTTGCACTTAATGTATTTGTGACAGCCCTGAGGAAATAAAAAGTGATTTACTTAAAGTGCTATAAAACCTCAATGGCCTCGATGACAGAAGAACTTAATCTAGTTCATTGTATTGCCAATTTTTATTTTTCAGAATCCTCCACATTACAAAGAGTAAGCCTCAAGCTTGAGTGGTCTAAAGTCTTCTGATATTCTGGGGCCAGCTTTCCTAAAATATTCACGTAAAATAGTTTGCATATTCAATTTCCTGAGCCATAAGAAGCCTAGAGAAACCTGTTTATTTTCAAGGGACTTTAAAAAAGGACCTGTCTTCAGATTCAGCTCTTGTTTTTTCAGCCTCCACTGAACTGCCACCTACTTGCTCTAACAATCTACCTTCTCCAGCTTCCATCCTTTTCTCTTCCCGTTCCACTCCATATTGGACACAACTCTTTTTACTTAATTTCAGCCAAAGCAAGATTAGCATAATTTTTTCCTATACCATATAGCAGAACCAAAAAGCAATTTCAATTTCAGTCGGTAGTTGCCATCTACCATTTGCTGTGGATTTCTTAGAAACCAACATCATCTTCTCAGGCCATAATGAAGAGGTCACAAGACCTCTCTCCTTTACACTTCTGTTCCACCTCTCACCCTTCACAGCAGGGTGAGAGGTGGAAATCTCAAAATTCTACTTTTATTATTCAGAAGAACTCACTGATCCTTTTTGCTTTGGCCTCTATTTCAGAATACTCCAAAAGAAGGAGACTTTTACTTTTTATGCCCAAATACATTTATCAAGATTGTTTTCAAAATGAAAACTCCTTTATTTGGACATGACCCATGCCACTGAAATAGTTTTAAAAAATCAGAAAAAATATAAATACAATTACTGTAAGCATAAAAAATAGTCCACCCATCTTAAAACAGGACACCTGAGTTACCAAAACTGGCAGCTAGTATTTGTGTACACTAAATTTCAATCTATATACACTTATAATTATTGTCTCTGCCTTAGATCAACTTCCTGGATTTGCATCTCAAAACTAACATGGTCTAACAAGCAAAAAGAACATTTAGTGAAAGCATAGTGGAGTTGTTCAAAAACTGAACAAAAGTGATAAATGAATCCTTAGAAACTAGGCAAATTTGGCAAATTTGGGGGGTAAAAATAGTGGGAATTAGGGACCTTCACTCAGGGGCACTGCTATGAGGTAAGAAGGCCTGCCGGCACCTCAAATTTTATGTCTCTGTGCAAATGTCACCCTCTGTTGAGATTTCTTTGAGTCTAGCTTGGGACAGTAATATTAAAAAGTTTAGTTTTCAATCCTATTCACAGACTATGGGGATGAAAGGCAGAGGTTAGAATCATTGACATGGTCACAGAAGAAATCTCTGACAGTGAGGGGCTCACTCCAATTTGGGTCTACTCACTATTGAAATAATAGTGATGATATGAATATCAATATTTTCACATATTCTCAGATAACATATGAAATACACTCTGTTGATATAAGGGAAGAAATAAATTTTACTGCAACAAGTTTTCATTTAACAGTAAAAATGTGATCATTTAAATAATCTCTAAAAACTCAAATCTGATGTGAAGTTAAAAGAGATAAAGTAGTATATATAAGAAACAAACTTTCTGATGAATATATTCACATAAATTATATAACAATTTAGAAAAGGAAAAGAGATCTTTTAAAGTTGACAAATCACAGGAGAAAAGTAAAACAAAATGAAAGATTGTGACACTTGGGAGTTTTCACTCAAAATGAAGAAGAAAATTTCTAGATTAAGTAGTACACCTTAAATTGCACAATGTTATATATTAAGAGTATTTCAATGAGAAAGTTTTAAAAAGACTCACTAAGATTTATCTGAATTCAAATACAATATTCTTAAACTTTAGGCTTTTTAAAAAAATATATTTTATTTATTTATTTGTGAGACACACACAGAAAGGCAGAGGGAGAAGCAGGCTCCTTGTGGGAAGCCTGCTGTGGGACTCAATCCTGGACCCTGGGATCACGTCCTGAACCAAAGGCAGATGCTCAACCACTGAGCCACCCTGGTTCCCCAAACTTTAACTTTTCTAAAGCAATCCTAAGAAAAATTATCCCAGATTATAAGATGTACAACAAAGTTGTAAAAATCAAAACAGTACAGTACTGGCACAAAAAAAAAGACACAAAGATTGTTAGAGCATGATAGAGAGCTCCAAAATAAACCTATGACTATATAGTCAATTAATTTATAACAAGGAAGACAAGAATATGGAATGGGAAAAAGAAAATCTCTTCAATAAATGGTGTTGGGAAAACTAGATAGCAAAAGAATGAAACTGGACCACTGTCTCTCACCACAAATAAAAATAAATTCAAAACGGATTAAAGCCTTAACTGTAAAATCTGAAATAATAAAAGTCCTAAAAGAAAACAGGTGATAATTTCTTTGACACTAATCATAGCAATGCTTTTCTAGATGTATCTCCTTTGGCAAGGGAAACAAATGCAAAAATGAATTATTAGGACTACACTAAAATAAAAAGGTTTTACACAGTAGAGAACCATCAATAAAAAATGAAAAGGCAACCTATTGAATGGAAGAGGATATTTGCAAATGAAACCTCTAAAAAGAGTAAACAGCCAATATATAAAAAAAACTCAACACCAAAAAAACTCCACAAATAACTCTGATTAAAAAATAAGAAGATTTTAATAAACATTTTTCCAAAATGACATACAAATGGCCAACATTTCAACAATGAAAAGGTGTTCAACATCACTCCATCTTATCATAAAGCAAATGCAAATCAAAAGTATAGTGAGATACCACCTTACACCTTTCAGAATGTCCAGAAGCAAAAAGAAATAAAAGTGTAGATGAAGATATGAATAAAATGAAACCCTGTGCGCTGTTAGTGGGAATCTAAATTGGTGCAACTGCTATGGGAAACAGTATGAAGTTTCCTCAAAAAATCAAAAATAGAAATACCGTATGATCCAGTATTTCTACTACTGGGTATTTACCTAACAAAAGCAAAAACATTAATTCAAAAGGATATATACACCCTTATGTTTCTAGCAGCATTATTTATAATAGCCAAGATATGGAAGCAACCCAAGTCTCCATCAATAGATGAATGGATAAAGAAGACATGATATATATATATATGATATATGCTATATATATATATATATATATATACACACACACATATATATATATATGCAATGGAATATTACTTAGCCATAAATAGAATGAGATCTTGCCATTTTTGACTGCAAGACAGCATGGACGGACCTAGAAAATATTATCCTTAAGGAAATAAGACAGAGAAACACAAATACCGAATGATTTTACCTATGTGTGGAGTTCAGAAAACAAAACAAACAAATAAATAAACCAAAAACCAGACTCTTAAATACAGAGAACAAACTGATAGTTTCCAGAGAAAATGTGAGTGAGGGTATGGGTGAAGTAGGTAAAAAAGGATTAAGATGTACAAATTTCCAGTTATAAAATAAATAGGTCAAAGAGATGAAACGTACAGCATAGAGCATATAGTCAATAGTATTGTAATAACATTGTATGGTGACAAATCATGACTATCGTTATTGTGGTGAGTACTGAGTAAACTATGGAACTGTTGAATCAATGTTTTACACCTTAAAAATGTTACATTTTTATTAAAAAATATTTAAGGAGGAATATACCTAATTACAAAGTCTGTATTTAGAGACATCTTCCCCAATTTTATTTAAAGAGTTCTTTGAATAACAATAAAAGAAAAACTAATAAATCTATTTTCAATGATATAAAATGAGTTTTGTATAATAAATTGAGTTGCTCTAATTATGTACATAAAATCACTATATGCCAGTATTATATATGCAATAATTTATAATTATACAGATATAATTTCTATGTATATATATATATAATTTTTAAAATATCAATTACAATTTAAAGAATAAAATCTAAGAAATATGGTAATTTCAAATATGGATTCTAGTTTGACATTTATATGGAAACTTTGAAATTAAAGAAAATTAAAATATATTTCTTTTAAATTTCAGCAATTGATCATTTATATGAATATTTTAATCATTTTATTCATATTGAACTAATATCTTATCTAAATTATGCAGAAATATGAGTTTCTACAATGATACAATTAATTACAAATATATAAGAAATTCTTTGCATACAGAGGTTTTGATTTTATTCCTTGTTTTCTTTTCTTGCAGAAACTTTAATGTACATAAATAATCAATGCCAGGATAGTAGTTAAGAAAAATTTTAGTTTATCCATATTTTGTATATTTTAAATTATTCATACTTTATATAGCACAGGAAAGAAGAAATTATACACTTTAAAAAATATTTAAAAAATAAATTGAGGTGCCTGGGTGCTCAATTAAACTTCTGCCTTTGGGGGTACCTGGATGGCTCAGTTGGTTGAGTGCCCGCCTTCAGCTTAGGTCATGATCCCAGAGTCCTAGGATCAAGCCCCACACTGGGCTCTCTGCTCAGTGGAGGGCCTGCTTCTCTCTCTTCCTCTGTCTGCCACTCTGCCTACTTGTGCTCTCTCTCTCTCTCTCTCTCTCTCTGTCAAATAAATAAAATCTTAAAAACAAAAACAAAAACAACTTCTGCCTTTGGCTCAGGTCATGATCCTGGGGCACTGGGATCCAGGCTTGCCTAGAGTTCCCTGCTCAGAGAGGAGCCTGTTTCTCCTTCTCCCTCTGCAGTTCCCTCTGCTGCTCCTCCTGCTTGTGCGCTCTATCTCTGTGAAATAAGTAAATAAAATCTTTAAATAAAATGAAGTCAAATTAATAAAAGCAAATTATTTATTTCATGCTTGTAGCAAATGACTTAAGAAATAAAAGAAATAGAAAAGGTGAACTATAAACTTGAAAGTATATCTTTGGGAGAAAAGAGCTGGCTTAAGCAATACTAGAATTAATTAAGCATCATCAAATGCATAAAAGTACTAAAGAATTTTAGAAGAATGTCGGTATGTGAAGAAGTACCATGTAGAGGGAGTATCTTAGGTATATATTATTTTCATTAAGTTTGATTTGCCAAAATATAGCATAACACCCAGTGCTCATCCCATGAAGTGCCCCCTTCAGTGCCCATCACCCAGTTACCCCATCCCCCCTGCCCACCTCCCCTTCCATTATCTTTTGTTCATTTTCCAGAGTTAGGAGTCTCTCATGTTTTGTCACCCTCTCTAATTTTTCCCTCCTTTCCCTTATATTAAGCTAACTTTTATTCACATTAAAACAAATTCCAAACCCCTTAAATTATAGGGAAATTAGTTCTGTTTCTAAACACGCACACACACACACACACACACACACACACACACACACACAGACTTAAATTTTTAAAACTTCATTTATCTAAGAATCTTCTTTTAAATTTAAAATTACATTTCCGGGCAGCCCGGGTGACTCAGCAGTTTAGCGCCGCCTTCAGCCCAGGGTTTGATCTTGGAGACCCAGGATCGAGTCCCACATCAGGCTCCCTGCATGGAGCCTGCTTCTCCCTCTGCCTGTGTCTCTGCCTCTCTCTCTCTCTCTCTCCTCTCTGTGTATTCTCATGAATAAATAAATAAAATCTTAAAAATAAATAAATAAAAATAATAAAATAAAATAACATTTTCAATGAATGTTTATCTCCTGATCTACAATTTACTAAGATCTATGAAAGAAATAAAAGGAATGAAATGTATTACTTTATTGAATAGTTTGTTCTAAAACTAAGATCCCTAAGGGCAGAAAACTTTTGGTTTCTTCATGCTGTATGCCTCATTTTCATCAGAGTGACGAGCACAAAACAGGTATCTGATAAATACTTAAAAAAGTAAATGAATGAATATGTGGATAAGTGAATGGGTGAATCAAATTAGCAACATAGCATTCAAGTTGAAAAATATACATATATAAATATATATACGTACACATAGATGTGTGTTGTATTGATAAGTGCTATGTATCATAATGTTAAATTCTTATAAATTATGCAAGTTTATATTCAGAAATAAAGACCTAGCTTTCAGCAAGAATAACGTGTTTAAATCTTACTCAATCACCTTAATGATTATAAATTGGGATAAGTCGAAACACATTTGAAAAGGATATATAATTCTGGCTCTGGTTCTGGTTCTGGAGTAATAGGTCAAGATATTCCTACCTGAAAAATCAAACTAAAGATAGAAGAGACAATTTTCAAGATAGTGAACATCAGACAATAAAGGAAAGTTATCCCTAAGAGACAAGAAAACAAATGATATGAGTCCAGTAATTGCCCTCAACTTGCTGCCTAGAAAGTATTTCAAATCCTGTGAGTAAGAATGCAGGTGAAGTTGAGGATAGAGAGCCGAGTCTGGGGACACCAAGACAGTAAGTGTTCACATGTAGACTACTAGAGAAAGTGCACAGAGATAGAAATCCAGAGATCTGCAGAAGGTCCCTATCTGGAATTCAGCTAAGAATGGACCAGCAGATATGTGAGGAGACTACTTGAATACAGAGAATGAACCAATCTTCAAAGAATTAACGGTAGTCATGTCCAATGTTTACATGCAGCTAGGAATAGTATTTGTTTTTAACAGTGAGAAATTAAAAATTCTATTATTGCAAGCATCTGGGAAGAGAACCCTTGACTCAGTAATACAAAATAATTGTCCACATTAGGATTGCTACTCCTCAGCTACCTTAAAAAAATAATAATAATAAGATTAGCATTTGAAAGGATCAAACTGTTTCCAAGTAACTTAACTGCATCTCAGAATGAAGTTCAATAATATTTATAGGATTAACTTGCAAACAACAGGTTAAATTAACAAAACCTGACATCAATTAAAAATTATCAGGCTTGCCAAAAAGTGTGGAAAAAAATGATCCATAATTAGGGAAAAGTAATTAACTTTTGGAAACAAGTTGGAACAGATGTTAGAATTAGCAAAGATATCAAAACACTTTTATAAAGTATATTCTATATGTTCAAAAGTTCAGTAAAGATGTGGAAGATAAAATATCCAAAGTAAATTTATAGAAATGTAAACTATAATACATAAGATGAAACATGAACTGAATGAAATCAAGTCAATAGCAATAGATTTTACATTAAAAAGATGAATGAACTTGACAGCATAGCACTTAATACTATTCAATATGCAACACAGAGCAAAAGAGAACTTAAAAAAATGAGCAGAGAGAAATCAGGGAGCTGAGAAAAACTTCAAGTGGCTGAAAATACATATAATTGGAATCACCAGAGAGGAAAGGGACACAGAACAATTATTTGAAGAAATATGGGTTGAAAATCTTCCAAACTGGAGTGTGATTATAAATCCACAGATACAAGATTGTCAACAAACTCTAAAGGGAGATACAGAAGAAAAGTACACTAAGACATATCTAAATCAAATTGCTCAAAATTAGTGTGAAAACAACTCTTAAAAGCAGTCTGTGACAAAATACATGTTATAGACAAAGGAACAAAGATAAGGATGATAGCATATTTCTTCCTGGAAACAATGTGAAAGTAACATGTTTAATACACTGAAAGAAAAGCGCTGTCAACCTAGAATTCTATGCCTAGTTAAATAGTCTTTCCAAACAACGTGACAACAAAAATAAAGATTTTTGCACACATACAAAATCTAAAAATATTCATTACCAGCTGACCCACTTCAAAATATATCAAAGGAAGTCCTTGGGTTATAAGGAAAATTACCCCAGGTAGAAATGTGGATATTCAGAAAAAATAGAAGGGAACTGGAAATGGTACCTGCATTGGTAAGTATACAACAATTTTCTTATTATATACATCTCTCTAAAACAGAATTTACTATTTAAACAAAAATAATTATAATGTATTATATGGTTTATAACATATATAAAGGTAATATGTATTATCACCATAGTATAAAATTTAAAAAGGAGAAAACTGATGCATACCATTGGAAAGGTTATTTTTTAAATAAATTTATTTTTTATTGGTGGTCAATTTACCAACATACAGAATAACACCCAGTGCTCATCCCGTCAAGTGCCCCCCTCAGCGCCCATCACCCATTCACCCCCACACCCCACCCTCCTCCACTTCCAACACCCCTGGAAAGGTTCTTATCCTGAACCTTTGATGAGTGAGAACTTACTCTTCTTCTACAGTGTTTCTGATGATCACTTTTATGATATAGTAGAAGTATCTTTCAAATAATAACCTCTGTACAAAAGTAAGATGTAACCAATGGGCGATATATGTTTTAAAATTTGTACAGAGGAGCAAGTAAATCCCTGAATCCAGAATGGAAATGATACACTTCTTGAAAGAGGTAAGAATTTGGCCCAGCCCTGATCAATGTTTATGATTTTTGTGGGAAAAATCAAAGGAAAATAAAACACATACCCAAAATATCAAGAATAAAGGTCGCTACTATGTGTTAGTATATATACTGAGTGCCACAGTTAAGGCAGTTTGGTATCACATTTGGTACCACATTTAAGGTAAATTTTTTTAATCATCAGGCAACAGTTTAGTGTAAATATAATTATTCAACTATTACAGATAATAAAACTTATATTTAGAAATATTAGAACTTATCCAAGGCCAGTTATTTAATAGCTGAGCTAAGACTATGTCTAATATAAACCCTTTGCTCTTAAGCTCTCACAGTGACAGTCTTCAGGTGACTAATTTTGGGAGGTGACACAAATACAGCATATTTGGAAAGCAGTTAGCAAAATAGCCTTAGAAAAGGAAAGTCTGTGTGGTGAGTAGAAAGCAAACAAGGAAAAGGCATTAAAAAAAGAGAAGAATAGAGTTAACAAAGAGGTGAAATACAATTAGGATAATTGTATTTCAATAAATCTAGGAGAGAAGAAATAAGGAAGGTGAGATCTGAGTCAAGGTTTCTGGAAATGTCAAGGAGGAAGGAGAACAGAAATACTCTCTTTATTTACCAATAGAAAATCAACAGTAAAAAAAAAAAAAAAAAGAAAATCAGCAGTATCCTTAGTCACTAGGACCTGTTCTTAGTTCTTAAGTAAGATTTCTGACACTAGTAAGAACACAGAAGGAAAGGGGAGAGGGAAAAGTGGTATAGGCATGGCTGTGGATACTATCAATCTTAATTAAAATGTTTGAAAGGGACAGAAATTGAATGATTACCCAAATAGCCAGAATATTCAAATGCATCCCATTTTGTTCCTTATTTTAGGGAGAACCAATGTTTGTATGTTCGTAGACATAGAGGAAAAATCACTAATGAAATCAAGATTAAACAGGCTAGAAAAAAGTAGAGTGGTTGAGCTATGAGGGCTCCAGGAAAAGTGAAAGGAAATGGGTTCATGATCAGTAGTAGAAGTTTAAGTTTTTAAAATTGTGATTCTGTTTCTGTCTTACAGGAAAAAGAACAAATTCTTTAAGTTACCACTACTTTCCAAAAGTGTGATGGGTGACTAAGCAGAAACTGATGCTGCACACAGTGAACAAAAAGACACGGTCTTTGGTCTCAGAACTCACAGTATATTGGACTGTAGCTAACAAAATCTTTTTCAGGGGCATCTGGGTGGCTCAACGGTTGAGCGTCTGCCTTCAACTCAGGGAGTGATCCTGGTCCTGACATCAAGTTCCGCATCCGGGGCTCCCTGTGAGGAGTCTGCTTCTCCTACTGTCTATGTCTCTGTGTCTCTCATGAATAAATACATAATTTTTTTCACACTACACTTATATATGCAAAGGAAAATGTCTTCTTTAATTCACTATAACTAAAATTATCCTTATTGTTAGCTCCCAAACCCTCTGACAAGGGGCAGGGACGTTTGAGAGTTGAGTTGAAAGTAGATGAATTCTGATCTGGTCATCTCAGCCAAGTTCAGCAATTCAGTTAAAGGTACATCTTTTCAGAAGTTTTCCCATTTTCACTTTGCCTTTTTAAGATGTTATCTGAGTAGATGAGGGGATGGTGAATATGCCTAGGTTATAACCAAATGAAATTTAAGGCTGGAAGCTACTGAGATCTAGTCAACATTCTTGGGATCATTGCTAGTCTTTGCAGAGGTGTGATAGATGTTCTTAGAAGTGTGATAGAGGTGTGATGATCTATGTTCTTAATTTAGACTATACTCCTCTTAAATCATCCATGTCCTTTAGTTGACTGCTTCTACTGATACTCCTATAATATGCCCTGATTTCTCTTTAGCACCTGGTCCAGGAGCCCCATCCGTCAACCCCCATTTCCAGGGGCATTTAATCTCCTACAACATCTGCTTCTGACATTCTCAATAGACAAGCAGACAAGGCTAATAGCCACATTACCTGCCTTATTTACACATACACACACACACACACACACACACACGGATCATAATGGAATTAATAGGTTATTTTCCAACTATAGAGAGCCAAAAGAGGCTTAGAAGGGCTGAATAGGCCCTTATCTTCTCCCTAAATAATCTAAGCCTGCTTTAGTACAATCCCATGAAAAGGACATGCCTGTTAAAGACCCAAGTAGAAAATGAAATAAAAGACCTTTTGTCCTTGAGAAATTGAAAATCCTCCTAACAGGACTCTCTTCCCTGGAACTCAGGCCGGAAGTGGTCAGAAAATGCAGGTCAACATATCCTTATTCCCACAGGTTATCTTGTTGGAAATTGAGGCCTTTTCTTCCTGTTCTCTTCATGGTTCTGACATATCATGGTAAAAAAAAAAATAGCTAAAATAAAGTCCATTCACTTGCCTCTAGATATATTAAACGAAGATAAGAAATTTTTAAAATTTTTCTCTCAAGTGGCCTTTTTTATCACTATTTTCTAGTTAGAGTGATCACAAATTTAAGAGATAAGACTCAAAGCTGATTATGGCTTGTTCCTCATGCTTCCCACCTTCTTCCTTCCCCAGGGCAGTAAATCTCACTGCTCTGACTGGGAGATAGGGAATTGCAAATGATAATAAAAAGGAGATTAAGAAAATAATATTCCCCAAACATCATACAATTTTATTTGCAGCCACCTCCTCTGCAAAATGGAGTTAATAACAGTGCTTACCTTAAGATACATTCAAATTAATTAGTGTCATACCTGGTAGTTAATAGTCTTATAGTAAGCAAAGTAGAAAATGAGACCATTTGCTGAAACCTAGTGGAAATGGAGGTACTACTTGACAAAAGTGGAAATTATAGAATTATTTTTGAGGAAATAATAAAGGACAAATAATAAAGGACAATAAATAAATAAAGCTGTGAAAAATGTGGCTATTGAGTAACCTGAGGGATCCGTTGAAATCTGACATAATGACTGTATAGCACAGATCAAGGTTTTATAGTCTTTGCATCTCCCCCATATACTTTATACATGAAAAAGAACAAAGAAATAATTTGGTGATAGATGCCTAGGTTTGGAAACAGATCGCAATCACTAGGGAAATTCAAGTAGGATGCGGGGGCCGTAGAGTATTACTGGAAGGGAACATATAATTAACTGATTCTGGAGTGGTAAGAGAACAAGTGAAGCCAGAAAAATTCTATGTCATATTTTAATCCAGTCCATTTTGGGATTTGGGGACATTGAGAACAACTGTTCTTTGTCACTAATTTATATTTTATGGATTGTGGTGAGGATTGGGAACAAAAATGATCCAAGTCTCAAAATTCCCTGCAGGCTGCTCTAGTCTGAACCAGGAGAACGGAATCAGAACTATAGGACTAGGTGGCAAATTTGTGCTGGTGGCACTTTCCAGAAGAGAACATGGATCAGAAGTTTCCCTTGTTCCCTCTGAGCCTTGTAGTGATTGTTGTCGTTGATCATATATTAAGAAGGTGTTGTGTGTACATAAGCATATTCATAGAATAAACAGTCTCCAGCAATCAGCCCTTTCTCATGCTCTCTCTGGTTTAAAAATATATTCAAAATTCTAAGAGTGCTTTTCTTTTGTTGATTTATAGATCACAGAGATGTCAAGAAGCCAGCCACTCGGTCTTTGTGTTCCTGTTGAGATGCTTAGTTTGTCAAACGTGGCCCCAAATCCTTTCTCTGTACTCTTAGAGCTATGACCAATGATGCAGAGCTAAGCTGGACAGGCCTTTAGAAAAATGTTTTCTCGTTCGAGAACCATATGCTACTAAAGAGGAAAGGCTAAATTGGGCAGCGTACTATACTTACAAAAGACAACATTTTCTAACCATTCTAAGAGGCATTTTGCTTATTTAACACTATAAAATCAGAAGTTTTCATCACAAATTTCCATTTAAGCATTTGAGTCCATTGGAAGAAACAGCCACACCAAGCCTCATTTTGCCAATACTTCAGGTTAAGATTTGAGAATCCTACCAAGCACTACATTTAAGGAAGTCTGTTTACTAAACTACGATGTATGCCATTGAAAAGGTGTTCCCAGAATAAATTGTTTGCAAAGAGAACAAATGCTATCTTAATTACTATAGAAAATATTGTTTCAGTAGTTCTGCATTGCATAAATAACCTCTCTCCCAAATTTGTAATTTCAGAAAAAGAAAGACACCCTGATAATCATACAATAGAAACTGGTAATGCATGCTCTTTCTGTAATTAATTTGAACTTAGAGTAGTTTCCCAGTGCATGCATTTTAAAAAGCTCGTATACCAAGAATGCCAAAGGAGATCCATTCTGGGTTTTCAAGTGCTCAAATTTGAAATGACTCAGGGTATATTGCCAGCCAATGCTTGGTATTGGTATTGGTATTCCCACCTTTTCCCCTTGCCCTTGGCATTTTATAAAGGGTCCAATCCCATAGCTTTGATTCTTAAATCACAATAACACGTCCACATATATGTATTTCAGAACTTCAACCTGAGTAATGCAAATGTTTAGAATAGTTTTGGTTATCTGATGTGTAAGTAATTGTGATGCTCGAAGAAAGGACAGAAAAACCAATATGCTACACTTGAGATCTGTAGTATGTGGGAAGATGGTAATACTGATAGAAACATGGTTCTTTCTACTCACAAAACACAGAAACCGAGAGAATAGAGGGATGTAGGCTTGAAGTGCAAGAAGACTGCAGGCTCTTTGTTTACCTGAGTGGCACGTATAGAAGGTAGAAGGTACGTAGAAGGAAAGATGGGTGGAAACTGGGAATACTTTTTTTTAAGATTTTATTTATTCATGAGAGACACACACAGAGAGAGGCAGAGACACAGGCAGGGGGAGAAGTAGACTCCCTGCTGATTCTCTACACATCGAAGTTTCCAAGTATGGTCTAAATTATCATTCTTCATACCTGTTAGACTATGCCTTCACCCTAAAGAGTATTTTAGCCATCTGAGTATTTTTGTTTCTCTTTTGAAATGAAGCCAAAAGCATTACCAGCAAAAACGTTTGCTGCTCAAACGTGTCCCATTCCTTAAATATATATGTGCATGTGTAAACATGCCAAAAGAAAAAAAAAAGCACACACATATATATAGGCTTTGTGTTAAACACATGATTTTGTTTTATTTGATGCTTTTTTCCCAGAAGCTGTGAAGAGAGCTTCTCAAGGAAAGTTGTCTGCCCCACAGTTTCATAGACAGTAGTCAGTGGACACTAATGGAAGAAAAGAGGAATAGGGCTTATTCCAGCATCCTAAAGTTCTCCTTAAAATTACAAGCCCAACTTCTTTCTTCTGTCAGTGGATAGAGACTTTCCATCAGGGGCTCCCGCAGTGACATTAGGTGGGAGGGGTGGGAGCACATTACTGAGCTGTCAGGTAGAGGGCAGCTCCTCCCTTTCTAGGAGGGAAATTGAGTATGTGGTTGTTGTTCTTATCAGTTGTTACCAGATGTGCTCAGCTGTTGAACACTCCATTTTACCCCAACTAATCAATTAACCTTGCTCAAAATCAAACCAACACTCAAAACGTTCAACAAAGTGCTTACATTTTTATGCTTAAAGCTAATTTAGCCAATAGTCCTGGGATGCTCCAAGGCAAGCCTCATTCCATGAAACAAGCTCAGAGAGATTTTTCTTAACATTTTTCCTGGTATAGTCATGGACCCTTGAATAATTGTCTTAATTTCTTCCAATCTCTGTGTGCATCTATATAAAATGAAGAGAATATTCCACTCTGCGATTATCAAATGAAAAAATGTGTTTAGAAGTCTTGTGAAAAGTACAAAACATTATGCTAATGTAAAACATTTAAAATATATCTTGAACAAAGGGAATGTAAGGGAGATTAAGAGAAAACCAGTTAATTACAAACTCACTCTTTGCTAATACTAAATGTCAAGCCAAAATAATTAACCAAACATGCAGAATTTATTATATCTCCTCCTTGTACTCATTTGTAATGAAACTATTTTATTGACTATACCACACTTTAAAAAAGAATCAAAGGAGTTTGACCCCTGGCAATGGGGGATGAGCTAACAGATAAAGCAGTTTTTATTTATTTTTTTATTTTATTTTTATTTTTTAATTTTTATTTATTTGTGATAGAGAGAGAGAGAGAGAGAGAGAGAGAGAGAGAGGCAGAGACACAGGCAGAGGGAGAAGCAGGCTCCATGCACCGGGAGCCCGACGTGGGATTCGATCCAGGGTCTCCAGGATCGCGCCCTGGGCCAAAGGCAGGCGCCAAACCGCTGCGCCACCCAGGGATCCCAAAGCAGTTTTTATTAGTAAGAAATCCTGGTGTCAATGCCCACAGTGATGACAAAGTTTAGAGTTTCAGGTGGGCTTAAGAGTTTCTAAGAACGTCTTTCCAAGGTTAGCCAAATCATTCAATCATATTTTCAAAGGAGAGTAAAATTAAAAAGTTATTCACATATACTTTGTCCTTCTTGGCACTTTTAATAGTTGATATGTTTTGTTTCTTTTGTTTTGTTTTGTTGTTTTGTTTTGTTTTTACAAAATGGAAAAAAGAAATGGAGTCAGGAAGCAAGCACCAGCTAGAAACAAGACCACAGGTCATTACCTGTATTGATGGTATATTTATAATTTCTCCATTTTATGATTTAGAACCAGAGGACATGGAAGAAACAACTGCAGCAAGTTTTATGTGTGTGCACATATACACACAACTCTGTAGGGAAAACTCCCCTGTGCCTATTCTACTTTGTGGAAAAATACATGAATCAGATAGTAGAGAAGCATTCTGAAGTAATTTTGTTGTGGAGATCAGTTGCTTATTATGATCAGTCTTACTATTCAAGTAGATTATATTCCTCTTGTCCCCGTCTGTACTAAATTGGGAAACACAGATAAAAGAAATGTAGACATCAACATATCACCATTAGCACTAATAAAACCGAACTTGTAGGATATGGCTAAGGGGTATGGTCAATGAACTCATAAGCTCTCTTGTTTTCCCCATTCTATCCCACCAAGTCTAGACCTTGGACAGTTCATCTGCCTACATCTCCAGTGCTTAAAACACAGTAGTAGAATGGCTCCATCCAAGTAAGTCACTCACTTCTCCTCCTCATGTGGCATGGTAAGGAGTAGAACAGAAGACCAGCAGTATTACTTTGGGGGAGGCCATCCATAAGTACCCATGAGGAGTGGGAAGAAGTAATCTCCTAACCAAGAACTACACACACATATCCCAACATATATTAAAACACACACCTATCACAGAAAACTGACTCTGTTGAGTGATATTGCACCCACTGATTTTTTTTTTATAATACCTATGTAAAGGAAGCCAGGGGGAAAATTGTGGAAATTTCTTATATTTGTGTAGTATTGTAGAATTGACAAAAAAAAAAAAAAGAGTTTCACAAATGAATTTACTAGATAAATCTCAAATCCTTGAGGATTGTAACATGGAAACTACACTTTCCACCCTTCAACAGCTATGCCACAATGCCATTTTCAAATAGAACTTTGGGATGGGTAATACATGAGATTTGCAAAATAGCATTTCAAAGAGATCTTGTAAATAGCATTTACAAATCACAAGTAAAACCAAGACTGGCTCTGCATTTCTTATATTTTCATCACACAATTTATTGTCTCTAATTTTATGAAATATACATTAAAGAGAATATTGCTCATAAGTTTTCTTAAAGATTTATTTCTATGTTTCTGAAATTAAGATTTTGTGTGATACATTCCCCACAAAGATAAAATAAAAAGTAGTTTCATAGTCTAAGAGTAGTTTATTATCTCCAATGTAAGCATCTGGGAATGTGAGGACACCTCAGTCCCAATGATGAACTTTTTTTTTCCCTTTGTCAATGCCATTGTGGACTAAAGAACACCTGCATAGTTGTGGCCATTCTATCATCAGCTCAAGCAACACTGAAGAGTTGCTGTAAGTTACTATGTTTTCAAAGTGCATCGTGCAAATATGCCATTTTCATTTTAGCTGCTTAATATATTGCAAAACCACAGCAGAATTTTGTTGCTCACAGGCATGTCAGGTTTCAAAAGCGACTTACTTCTATTTTTAGTTTATTATATGTGCTTAAGAGTTGTCAAAGTTTTCAAAACTAATTCATATTTGCATAATCTGGTAGGTAAGGCATATTTTAAGGACAAATTGCTTCCTTTCTAGAGTGAATCTCTTCAAGTATTAGAATATGAAATTCTAGATTATATGGTCTGTTTTCTGGATTTGAAACAGTTCAGAAATTTATTAGGAGGTTTGGTTGTCTTGGATAATACCATAACAAGATATAGTAACCCCTCCTATGTAATAAATCTGAATGCTCAGAATAGTTTTGTAGTAGCCTAAGTGTAATGCATCATTACCCCAAGGCTCTACTTTCTCCAATTTATGTGCATTCTGCTGGTTGAATCAAATTGATGAAAAGCCTATTTTCTCAGAACATAACAAACTAACATGAACCTTTCTACGGCTGCAAATATATTTAAGAAAATATATAAATCATTGCTTGTGTGAGATTAAGGCTAATTTAAGCTCACTATCTGGAAACCCTTGAGGACCTTTTTTTCTTTTTTTTTTTCTTTCAGTCACTGTAAAGTAAGGTGCCTCATTAATGTAGTTTAATCAATTCTTAGCAGTTCAAGGCTATAATGTAGCCTAAATAGCAATAGCTTTGAAGGGGGAGTGAGGCATGGAGTGGAAGAGTAAGGCCTTTCAAATTCCCCCACTGTTCGTAATCCACAGATATATATTCTCAAAAAATGAACTGAGATCACTTTTATTAAAGGTGTATAATTCTTTTAAGCATTGCTCATGAGCCATGCAATATTCTGGATGGAGTAATTAATAATTTTGCGTAAATTCCAAAATTTAAACTATAGGTACACAGTGATCAATTGACTTTTTCTTCTAAGTGGCATCAGATTTGTTATATATTTTCTCCTTGTCTTCTTTTTGGAAAAATAAAAGTTTGTTTTAATATTGGGGTATTCAACTGGACATGAAAATTTTGGCTGTAGCTGATTCACTGTAATTTAAAAATGACTGGATCCCTTGCTTAGTGTGTTTACTCCCGCTATTAACTGGCTGATTTAACCAGTTGTGTTGTAGATATTTTATATGGTAGGGATGGAAGGGTTTCTAGCATTCTCATTCATTCACTTATTCTTCCAAGAGGCAATGGTTTTGTGGCTACTCTATGTTAGTATTTCTTTGAAAGATCAGTGTTCTCATCCCAGTGGTGTCCACAGGGTAGTAAGCACAGGACTCTTCATTCTTTTTGGTGAATGAAAGTAACAGCAGGGAAATTGAAGATGACACTCAGCTATCAAAATATCGATGTGAGACAGTATTTTAAGTATGCATAAAACTATATTGCTTAATTATTACACATATCAATATATCAGATGAATATGCATATATACAGATGGTCCCAACATAAGATGGTTCAACTTATGTTTTCAACTTTATAATGGTTTGAAAGTCATATAAATTTAGTAGAAACCATACTTTGAATTTTAAATTTTGATTTTTTTTTCCCAGGCTAGTGACATGTGGTATAATATGTACTGTCTTACGATGCTGGGCAGTGCGCAAGCCACAGCTCCCAGTCAGGCATGTAGTCCTGAAGGTGAACAATCAATTTACTTATGACTCTTCTGTTTCTTATTCTCAGTATAGTATTCAATCAATTACATGAGATTTTCAATACTTTATTATAAGATAGGCTTTGTATTAGATGATTTTGCCCAGCTGTAGGCTTATGTAAGTATTCTGAGCACATTTAAGGAAGGCTAGAATAAGTTACAATGTTCAGTAGGTGAAGTGTATTAAATGCATATTTCACTTACAATATTTTAACTTACAATGGATTTATCAGGACATTCTTTTTGGTGAATGAAAGTAACAGCAGGGTAATTAATGTTGTAAACTGTTGTAAATTGTTGTAAATTGAGGAATATCTCTGTGTGTCTGTTTATAAATATTCAACTGCTTCAGAGATATTCTCTGTTGTAAATTGAGGAATGTCTCTGTGTGTCTGTTTATAAATATTCAACTGCTTCAGAGATATTCAACTTAGAAATCTGCTTTCATCCTTGATTCATTCTTCCTTCTTACATTATTGTGATGTCAATTCCACTTAATGCTACTCTTTGACAGACCTTCTCATGGTCTCTTTCTAAACTATTTTAGTGTCCTGCTAAATACTTGCCTCTACTTCAATTCATTGGCCTGTTCTAACTCTTCCCCTGCTCCTCTTATATGCATGCACGTGCACACACACAAACACACACACACACACAGACTGAAATCATTTTAATAAAAGATATGATTAAATCATCCTGCTACTTAAAAACCCGTAGTACCCTTATAAACTAAAATTTAAGTACTTTAACACCATCAAGCTCAGTCCCAACAAACCTCTCCTGATAGAACTGTGATAATTATTTTGTGTCTCTCAACTTCTAACACACTGACATTTTCATTCTTCTTTAAATATGTTGCACATCAAGACACAAGAGTGTTAATATTCTCTAACTCTTATCTCTCTGATGAATACTAACTGTATTTGAAGCTCTTTCCCTGGGGAGAAAAATCTTCAAGGCAGTAGTAAAGGTTTTCTTATCTCTTTTCCCAAAAATAATTTATGGGTTAATTCATTCAATCAATCTGTCAGTTATGCATTCACTATTTATCATGGGCCTACAATGGCTAGGACATGACACAAAGTAAGCTCTAGCAAAAACTATAGTACAAAACAAAAAATATGTGGTCTCTGCCTTTTTGGAGCTTACAATGAAACAGAGAAGAAACACCATAACCAGATTAGCAAACAGAAAGTATTTTATTGGAAATTATAACAAGTTGCTATAAGGAAAAAGATACAGGGTGAGACAGACAAAATAGGGCAAGGATGAATCCACTGTAGACTGGGAGAACTAGGCTAATCTATGTTCATGCTGCACAAGCCAGGAATAAATGCAGTGAGGAAAGCTAGTTCAGCTGGAGCATAATTCCAAAAGGTTGGAATGTCTGAGACAAAGTTGGAGAAGATGCAGGATCTGAGGCAGTGAGGCCCAGTAGATGTTACAGTCTACCTCAGTGTTAGACGGTCTCACTGAAAGGTGATGGAAAGACACTGAAGGTCTAGGAGAGATAATTAAAAACAACAACAACAATCTGGCTGCCATAGGAAAAAAGAGGCTGAGTGGGAGGAAAATTGGAAGCCAGCACCAGTCAGGAAGCAACTGCAGTCTTGTAAGATGAAGATAATGCTAACTTTGGCTACACAGATTCAAGACAATAGAGGTGAGAAGAGAGGCAAAGTGGAGCTTACATTGAACAATGAATGTCTACTGAATTGAGTGCAAAGACTAGTAAACAGATGAACTAAATATAAACATCAGGAGTGAAATAAGGGATTGCCAAGTTCATCTTAAATATTCTCAAGCTTCAGAGATGTCAGGCAGAAAATGGAAATAGGAAGATGTAACTTCTTTGGTCCTTGTTGTGTTTGGACACACAAAAAAATTAGAAACAAGCAGAGAAATAAGCCATGTTTTAGTTTAGGAGTTAGATTCTCAGTGTACCTTGTGTGGAGGAGACAAATAGCCTTATGAGCATTTGAAACAGCCAGGAAGCACTCACTTAGACAAGGAGGATAACAAATCCCTAAAGTGAGAGGGCTGTGTGTTTTGATTGAGTTAAATTAGTACAAAGCTTCAGAGACCAGCTGCGGTAGAAGGAGATAAATTGTCCAATGGAGAGGGTCACAAAAAGTCTTTAAGAAAAGCTTATGGTTTATTTTTTTTTATTTTTTTATTTTTTTTAGAAAAGCTTATGGTTTAATGGAGTTGTTCAAAGTATGTCAGAGAATGTGTGTGCATGTAGTTCTAAAATGTCCTTGTTGAACACATACGCTTTAAGGTTTCAGATTAGTTGTAACCATATTGCTGGGAGGAAACATTAATTGTTAAGTAAATGAACTTTACTGCCCCACTTTGGGTTACATTGTGGAAGTTCACCTGCAAGTTCAGTCTTGAAGGTGAGCTTCTGCAATTTCAGTTATTTGCTTCTTCTTAGTTTACACTGTCCTCTACATAAGGCATATCCCTCCATACCAGAAATCACAAGGGCCTCTCACTTCTGTTTCTCTTCTGAAGCGTGACTGCCTATTTTGTTGATGTACTTGATAACCATGGCCTCTATTTTAATTTCACCATCTCTATTTGGTTAAACTCAATCCAGTCATTTCTTCCTAAGGCTGAAATAAATAGATAGAAGCTTTATTTCATTTGCTGGGGAAAATTGTTGCACGTGCTTTTTAGAGCATACATAAGAAACTAGATCCATTAATTTAAATATGTTTTATAGTATTGCGTATATTCTTAGAAAACATGACTTTTCAATCACAAGTTAACACTTTAGTCAGGAAGGCCATATAAATCCTAGTTGCTAAAAATAACAGTGCCTTTACCCAAACAGCAGGCACATAAACTATGGAAAAATAAGGAAACTATGAAGTGTTAGGACCAATCTTATCTTTGATGATAGCTCCAAATGTCAAGTATGACTGTTAATAAGAAGCTGAGAGATTCTCTGTCTTTTGATCAACAAGCCTGCCAGAATTAGGGTTGGTTCACTCTTTATTAGACAGACAAGCTGATGAAATTTAGGGTGATTTATCCAGATACAGATACCCCAAAGCAGCTGATTCTTGTCCACCTTGAAACTGATCAAGCTCATTGTGGACATTTACAGGGCCTAGGTGGAAGCCCACATACTAGAGGCCTAAACAAACAGTTATCAATGAAGCCAACACACTTCTTAATAATTATGCTCTACCTCCTATCTCGATAAAGTACATTGTCATAATGTCAAAATTTCTACTTTCTTCTCAGCTTGGTCTTTTCTGAGCTTTACTTGCATTTTTTTTTTTTTATTTTCTTCTAACTGCACTTATACTCATTCTCAATGATTTAAAAGGTTAAGCATAAAATGTAACTGTATTCAAAGGGTAAAAACCTGAATATATTTTAATCAAAAATTAATAGTCAATTTAAAAATTTCTAAAAAATCGGGGATGCCTGGATGGCTCAGCGCTTGAGCATCTGCCTTCAGCTCAGGTCCTGATCCCGGGATGCGGGATCGAGTACCACATCAGACTCCTTGTGGGAAGCCTGCTTCTCCCTCTGTCTCTGCCTCTCTGCATTCATTCCCTATGTGACCACAGCTACTCTAGTCTTTAAAATGTCTTCTATTTGTGGGCAGCCTGGGTGGTTCAGTGGCTTAGCACCGCCTTCAGCCCAGGGCATGATCCTGGAGACCTGGGACTGAGTCCCTGCATGGAGCCTGCTTCTCCCTCTGCTTGTGTCTCTGCCTCTCTTCCTCTCTGTGTCTCTCATGAATAAATAAATGAAATCTTTTAAAAATAAATAAAAATTTCTAAAAAATCAAAATTCTTCATGTTTAAATTATTTTCTTCTAAAATATTCAAAATTTCTATTAATTCTCATAGGTAATATAGAAAATATAAGTGAAGAAAATAAAAAAGTAAAATTATCTGGTTTAATTTCATGCAATTAAGATTAGATTACTTCAGAAAGATTAAACTATCTGCGAGTCTAACATTAATTGTATATCTAGTTGCCAATATAAAAATCAGTAATATTCTTTATGTATTCAGGGACTGTCAAACTAATTTTTCTATTAAAAATGCACAGTATATATTTTAGGTTTAGGGGCATACCGTTCTGTTACAACTAACTACTCAGCTCTGTCACTATTACATGAAAGTCACACGTATGGTACATGAATGAATGATAATGGCTGTGTTGCCAAAAGAAACTACTTCCAGGCCTAGACAGCAGGTCAGATTTTATCAGTGGGCCATAGTTTCCTGAGTTCTGGTTTAGAATCACATATATGCAAATTTATGAGTAACTTGAATTGTTTAATATTGGAATAATGTTTCTCCAGCTATCATGCGCAACAGTTGAAATACCACAGTGATTCACGAGGACTTTCATAACCACAAATCGGAACCTAAAGAGTTAAAAGAAAGTAAATAGGAGAATCTCTTGTAACCATATTACTGAAATTAAGGGATTTGTCAAGGTAATTAATTTGACTTTTCTCTTATCAGCACTTAGGCTGTTCAAATCCTTTCAGGCTGTCTCTGAGGTAGGGGCAGCACAACCCATAAACCTTCATGGTAATAGAAGCAACTTAATTTTAGTTTGTGGATGTAGTCTAGAGAGGGTGAGAGTTTTCTTTGAATGGTGTGGGTCATTATTTCTGGTAAAATTGTGCCAGCCCTAATAACCAAATCCTGAGTGACCAAAGTTCCCATGTGTTTGTTAATAAATTTGTGTGTGTGTGTGTGCGTGTGTGTGTGTGTGTGTGTGTGTGTGCTTTCCTTCTTGCCTCTTGCCTTCTTTCCACTTGGACTCAGGAGAGATCAACGTATTCCAGAAAACAGCCTAATGGAACTGTGACTGTATCTTGGTTCTTCCACATGATACCTGTGTGACCCAGGGAGAATTTCTTAGAATCAATGGACTCTAAAAACAACTTAAACATTACTTGTTCTGATTAAATGTATACAAAGACCTTGTATTTGTTCTGAAAAGTAATAGGAATTCAATATCTATTTGCTGACACAGATATCTCTGCTCTCCAGTTCATCTTTTTAAAAGCTGACAGATTAGCTTTCTCCAAACATCATGGGTTTCAGAATAGCAGAGTGGAAAAAATAAACATGAGACCATAACTGTAACAGAAATTCAGGCTTTTTCATTTGAAATATAATTAGGCTTACCTGATCTAAAACTAAGTTACATGATATCATCGTGTGACATTTTATGCACACTTCACTACCACTGTGGGCCTGTTATAGTGCACTTCTACTGATGTCTGTGACTCAAACTGCATTCCGAAATATCATGATCTCGGACAGCTGCTCTGGGTAAAGAAACACAGTGATAACCGCCACAGGGTAGGGCAGGACATATGGAAAGGATGCCATAAAAACTGAAGTTTTTTATGAAATGCCAAAATATATATAAAATCATTTAAAATTATTCATGAGATGATACTGAGTTTGAGTAACAGATGCCCAAATGTAGTGTGTGTCCAGATTAAAACGACCTTTACTCTTGAATCTGTTGTTATAATACAAGAGCAAGATCACACTGCTGATAATGGTGGCTACCAGTTCCAGAAATCCTCTGTCTTAAAGCAAAGGGAACATTACTACATGCCAAAGATCAGAAACTTGTTGCCACCTCATTCGTTGTCTTCTTCAATGTTAATATCAACAATGATTAGGAAAATGAGGTTCAAAAGATTTCATTTGTGTGTGTGTGTAAAGATAAAGGACACTAATCTAAGTCTGGCTGAATCCAAAACCCATCCCTCATAGCCCAGTACTATAAAGTAATCACTGAGCTGAACCAATGAGATTGGGTTGTAATTGTAGTCTTCAGCCACTATGGAGAGCAGAACCAGCTTCAAACTCAGTGTTGAGTGGTGGTCAGAAATATTCCCTCTACCTCTTCTAGTTATCTTCCCTATTACTGTGACTCTGTGGTCTCTTTTCTCCCAGTTTGCAACTTGTTTCATGCAAACATACAGATTCTTGGTTGGTTTACTAGGTGGAAGTCTCATTATACTGTTGGTATCTTAACACATTACTCCTTTCTGACTTGTAAACAACCAGTAGGCTGATTCTGGCTTATTTTTATAAAGAGCTCCAGAAGATATTTTTTTAAAAATTCTTTGGAGATGGAAAAAGATTGATAATACTGGAATTAAAGGAACAGTGGCATGAGACAGGGGTAAAAGTTGTGAATGGTATGATTTCCTGAAATATCTGTATTATATTTGTAATATGTAGTACACTTATTTACAAGGCAGAAACCCAGCTTTACCTTATATTAGGCCACTAGCAGATGTTTTGAGTACAGAGAAGAGTTCCCATTCTTGGTCTCTTAAGAGCTTGACATTTTTCAGTGCGATGAATTCCATGTGCCCTATTCCCAGATGCCTTATTGTTATCTATGACCTTTTCACTGGATTATATAACTCTTCTATCACAGAGGCTACTCAGATTAAACAATTCTGTAACCAGTTACTGTCTTTTGCAAGCAAGGTAAGCAATAAATACTATACCTGTGAATTAAAAAGTTAAATACCAGCAATACATTTTTTTTGCCATTTTTTGCAGTATTAAAAATTTAAAAAAAACTATGTGATCTATTGGTTAAGTTAGATTTTGGATTTAATATCTATTAATTCCATGAGAGGCAGCACTATTCCCCAAACTAGTGATGATCAGATGGATAATGTGACAAGTTCTTTCAGTTGTGTCTTTCAATTTGAAAAAGTGTGGCCTCTCATGTGTCATTATAAAGGGCACCTTTAATTCCCTCTCCCATACCTTTTCAGTATTTACATTAGCAACATTGCACCTTAATTGTATTTTATAAAGCCCAAGACTCATTTAAATGCCTGAAAATTATGCCAAAGGGATTTCATTTACCACTGACTGTGTAAGGGATAGAGTTATACAACCCCTATTAATGCTAATGGGAGTTCATGAATAAATCTTCAAAAATCCAGAGAAAAATGTATCCCAAGAAGGACATGAAGTGAAGACAATAGGCTCACCAGAGCAAAATTAAATGGCAGTTTGATTTTCTGAGCTAATACCTCATAAAAATAGAAGTCATTTGCACTTAAAATCATTTAAGGATAGTGATTTCTTTAGTAAGAATTCACATATCTCTTTGACAACTTCTCTCACATAATTTGCACAAACAACAATTTTTATTATTGGCAACCACCTATAGCTTTCCAATATGGAATGACCTGAGGGCCTTCTATATAGTATTCCAGTTCCTCATAATTGTTATGGAATGGCGATTGAGATGATAAAATACATTCCTAGAAATAAATCACCATGAAATTACATGATTGTAGTTTTAATACTACATATTAAAAGGTACTATGTGAACTTCCATAGGTAATAGACTATAACACTTTTATGTTCCTCATGGTAAATGGTACAGCTATTTTTTCAAAAAAAATATGGTGGCAGTCTTCTAAAACTAAAATGTGATTATAAACATTAAACAAGTCATTCTCATCAGGTTTCCAATATGTTTAAAAAAACCCTATAAACTGTTAAGATTTAAACTTTTTTAGATGATTCTTTGATTTGTTTGTTTGTTTATTTATTTTATGCAGAACTAACTTGTTTTTATGGAGCAACTGGGACTTTTTCCATAAATGATTTTGGTGTTTCATTGTTTTAAGAGTTGTCTCCATGAACATTAAAAATGGAAATACAAGTATATTCAAGGCCAAATTTATGTACACTAACATAATCATCTTTTGTTGAAATTGGTTCTATGTAAATTTACTAGCCCTTACTAAAATTATATTTTATAAACATGTCAATAAAAATGAGTGACTTTTGAATATAGAATACTGTTTGCTAGAAAATGGTGGGGTCAATATCTCTCCAAACAATGGATGTTTTAGTATTTCAATTCTTAGGACTGTATATAGACTATTCATTTTCCTAGTCAAATTCTTTTATGAGATAGAGGTTTACTACATAATGTACTTCAACTTTTTTTCCCTTCCAATTGTATCAGTATCTTTCTTTTTCGTAATCTCTTCCGGCATTAATTATTTCAGTTTTCAGTGTAAGGAATCCACTTCAAATGTTGCCCAGCTATGAGCATGGTCTTTCCCTTTACTGGAACTCAAGGATTAAGACTCTTGGTTCTTATTTTTTATACTCCAGTCCCAGAAGTAGTTTTCATTGTAGAAGTGATTTGCAAGCCATCTTATGCTTTTTAGCACTAGTCTACAACCAGGCTCTAGCTTTTCCAGGACACTACACACTATTGATTTAAATATATATTAAACTATGAGGAATTCTATCATTAGTTTAGACGCATTTTATTTTTAGACTACCAACATGACCTGTTTCTTTCTTAAAAAGCATGTCTCTTTTCCAAATAAGTCAAGGTCAAAATAAATGAAGAGTTCAAGATGGCATCAGTCCCTTTTGTCTAAGTCCTGATATTGTGTGGATGAAGAGCAGCAGTCAGTTTTCCAGCTTAATACCTGAATTCATTAACATTTTTCCATTTCTAAACTATACTTAAAATCATATATCCTGAAGTACAACCACAGCAGTGGTCATCAAGACAGTGTGGTACTGGCACAAAAAACAGACTCATAGATCAATGGAACAGAATAGAGAATCCAGAAGTGGACCCTTAACTTTATGGTCAACTAATATTCGATAAAGGAGGAAAGACTATCCACTGGAAGAAAGACAGTCTCTTCAATAAATGGTGCTGGGAAAATTGGACATCCACATGCAGAAGAATGAAACTAGACCACTCTCTTTCACCATACACAAAGATAAACTCAAAATGGATGAAAGATCTAAATGTGAGACAAGATTCCATCAAAATCCTAGAGGAGAACACAGGCAACACCCTTTTTGAACTCAGCCACAGTAACTTCTTGCAAGATACATCCACGAAGGCAAAAGAATCAAAAGCAAAAATGAACTATTGGGACTTCATCAAGATAAGAAGCTTTTGCACAGCAAAGGATACAGTCAACAAAACTCAAAGACAACCTACAGAATGGGAGAAGATATTTGCAAATGACATATCAGATAAAGGGCTAGTTTCCAAGATCTATAAAGAACTTATTAAACTCAACAGCAAAGAAATAAACAACCCAATCATGAAATGGGCAAAAGACATGAAGAGAAATCTCACAGAGGAAGACATGGACATGGCCAACACGCACATGAGAAAATGCTCTGCATCACTTGCCATCAGGGAAATACAAATCAAAACCACAATGAGATACCGCCTCACACCAGTGAAAATGGGGAAAATTAACAAGGCAGGAAACCACAAATGTTGGAGAGGATGCAGAGAAAAGGGAGTCCTTTTACACTGTTGGTGGGAATGTGAACTGGTGCAGCCACTCTGGAAAGATGTGTGGAGGTTCCTCAAAGAGTTAAAAATAGACCTGCCCTACGACCCAGCAATTGCACTGCTGGGGATTGACCCCAAAGATGCAGATGCAATGAAACGCCGGGACACCTGCACCCCGATGTTTCTAGCAGCAATGTCCACAATAGCCGAACTGTGGAAGGAGCCTTGGTGTCCATCGAAAGATGAATGGATAAAGAAGATGTGGTTTATGTATACAACGGAATATTACTCAGCCATCAGAAATGACAAATACCCACCATTTGCTTCGACGTGGATGGAACTAGAGGGTATGATGCTGAGTGAAATAAGTCAATCAGAGAAGGACAAACATTATATGGTCTCATTAATTTGGGGAATATAAATAATAGTGAAAGGGAATAGAGGGGAAGGGAGAAGAAATGGATAGGAAATATCAGAAAGGGAGACAGAACATGGAAGACTCCTAAGTCTGGGAAACGAACTAAGGGTAGTGGAAGGGGAGGAGGGCGGGGCGTGGGGGTGACTGGGTGACAGGCACTGAGAGTGGCACTTGACAGGATGAGCACTGTGTGTTATTCTGTATGTTGGCAAATTGAACACCAATAAAAAATACATTTATTATTAAAAAAAAAGTAAAAAAAAGAATAAAAGAATAGAAATAAAAAAGAAAAAAAAAAGAAAATCATATATGAGGTCACACCATCCTCATGACAGTCCAGCATAACAACCATGTCATCTGGATTCATGTTTTCACCAATAATGAACCAGTTGTTTTTGAAATCAGCAAGGATGTGCATGATTTGTTCTGTAGCCCCTGTCATAAAAGGCTTTACTCTTTCTGGCCTCTGTTCTTTAAGTTTGCTTTTGATTGATTTCATATAATCTTTGATATACTTCTTGTTGGCTTCCTCTCTGAAGCTGGTTTCCATCACTTACAGAGAGTGCAAATGATGGTTCATGACAATATCAACGTTAGTGATTACTATGCTTTTGGTACCTTCACCCTTGGGACCTTCAGTGGAGACATTTTCACCAATGAGTGAGTCAACATGCTACCCTCTGTTCTACTAATCATCTTCCCTTCCACCTCCCGGCACAGCCCATCCAAGATCTCCTAGGTCTTGTAGATGTTGGAGAACATCTTATTGTTGCTTATGAGGTCCCAATAGATGATCATGACTGTGGCTAGAGAGAGACTATAGTGGTGCTAGCTTAGAGGTGTGGAACTGTATAATTATGACCGAACTTGGTGCAGCCAGAGTGGCAACCAGGGGTAGGAAAATGGGAGCGGAAAAGCAATGCATCTCAAGTTTTAAATGTTATCTGTATAAGATGATTAATAAATAATTTATTTAGAAGGTCAGGTGCACAAGACTTTATTAAAATATATCTGTCAAGATGAGGTTTTGGTTCTTTTTTTAATTTATTTTTATTATTATTTTTCTTTTTTTTGGTTTTGGTTCTTTTAAATGACAAACATAACAAAACAAAATATTTCAACTGTAAAAATACACTACACATACAACATATGTAAGTTTGTATTCTTTAAAATATTATTTGGACTTTTTTACCATAAATAGAACTTAGCACTGGATGTATAAATTATATTTGTTAAGATTCAACATCATCACACCCACTGAGTTGCTTCTTCTTTTTATTTTTTTAGAAACTGTTTATTTTCCATCAACCTTCTTTCCATTTTGTTGCTTCTGTGGAAGAGCAGCTTAAGACCACTTCGTGGTTGTTCCTCCCCATTCAGTGGCTGGAGCCATGGGAGCTGCAGACCAATCTTCAGTGGCTGGCTGAGCCTCCGGTCTTCAGGAGGGAACTGCTGAATAGGCACAGGGGACTCCTGCACGCCTTCAGACCAGTCTGCAACTTCAGGCTGAGTAGCAGTGAACTGAGGAGCTGGAATTTCACCCTGAAATTCCTCCTTAGTCACAGCCTTTTCAGCAGCGGCCTGTTCTTCCTTTTCAATCTCTTCAGCATCTCTGTAGAAGTAGAGATCAAGCAAGACTTCCCATGGGTGCTCACAGGAAATGCTGCCACACGTGCAGGACTTCCTGGGCCAGTGTCCACCACATCAGACCCACTGAGTGAGCTCCCTTGTTGTTGCAAGGGATGGCAATGTCCACGTAGCACAGAGGAGAGTCTGTGTTACACAGAGCAACGGGAGACAGGTTAACGTAAGATGCCTCTGTGAAAGGCTGGTGGGCAGCCCTGGGATCAGTAACCACCAGAAGCCTTGGCTCTCGGGAAGCTGCCTGGATCTGGTTAGTGAAGGTTCCAGGAGTGAAGTGGCCAGCAACAGGAGTGGCTCCAGTAGCAGCAGCAAATTTCAGCACAGCTCGCTGGCCAGTATTCCTGGATGACGTAACACTGACATCAGCTGGGTTTTCAATGGCAACAATGGCACGAGCTGCCAACAGAAGCTTCTCCCAGGTTCTCTTCAGATTTATGATGTAGATACCATCACTTTTCCTTCTGTATATGTACTGTTCCATTTGGAAGTCATGGTAGGTGCCACCTAAGTGGGTTCCTGCTGCAAGGAATTTGAGGACATCCTGCTCCTTCTTTTGCAGAACATCAAGGGATCCAGACGTTGTTAAAGTTTCCCTTTAAGTTACAATGGGAATGCAAAACAACGCCCTATGGACCCTTCCCTGGGTAGCGTGGAAAGCTGAGTTGCTTCTTAATATGAGCAAAACAAGTAGAAGGAGAACATGGATGCCAGATGTCCTCTGGAGCCATCATTCATGGAATGCTTGCATTTAAAGTTGAAAATCTGATGACTCCCAGACACTACACACTCTAAGTTTCCAAGGGCCAGACTGGTTGATAATACAAGTTCAAATGGAAGAAAAAGGCATCATATGCAAACAACATTGTTAAAACACATATTATCTGATATTCAAAACCATACAGTGAGAAGAGAAAGGGCTTTGGGGTAAGATATATAGCTTGAACCTTAGATCAGGAACTGAGAAGCACACATCTATACTTGTTGAGCTTCAGTTTCTTCATCTTATATATCAGACAAATAATATCTACCTTGTAAGGTGGTTAAATACAGAGATTATTTGCTAAAACCTTCTGGCTTAGTAAGTAACCAGTAGATAATAGTTACTGTTCAAGCATGTGTTGATTATACATATTAGTTGATGGTTGCTGGATAGCATCAACTTCCTTAAAGGTATAAATGCATAGGAAATTGAAATTAGCTCCATGTGAATTCCTACAGTTTTATAATTCGTAACCTTTATTTGCTACCTTTATAATACCTCAGATTTATTCAGTAAGATCAGCATCTGGTTCACCATAATCATAAATGGTAATCTTTTTGCTGTTTCCAGAATCTGATTTCTCATCTTGAGTTTGAATTGCATCTCAGATAGCAAGAGTAATAGCCACTTATCCCAAAACTCCCTAGTGAGTACTTTTGTCATGATCAGACTGGGTACTCATTGCATTCAAGTTGTTGAAACAAATAACTATCAAAAGTGGAATGGAAGAGCAAAATGGTGAACTATTTTATAGAAAATAGGGAACACCATTCTACTGTTCCAATGCTCTCTTACCAAAAAAACCCAAAACCAAACTAAAACAAAACAAAACAACAAAAAAAAAAATGAAACGAAAACCATCTTGAAACCCAAGACACCATACACTTTAAAGGTCCAAGTGTGCTCGCTTAATATGAATGAGGATAGGTAGTAACTTCCTTGAAATCTGGCTTGACCACTGCAGAGCTACTTCAGTTTCAGGGGAGAAACCAACACATTGGGTCTGGAGTTAGCATTTCTTAGATAAATAGAATGTGCACAGCAGCAGTTCCAGCCTGTTACCAAGGCTCTATTCATACAATGGAACTCACTTAAGGTCACTACCACTAACGGCAGTCGATGCAAATGAATCCATTTCCTTATGACTCTTATTTGCATCAGCACTCCTAATTTCTGTATCATTTCCAAGTCAATTTCATCATAAGCAAGGGCATTTGTGTTGTTATTGTTAATTCAACTGTTTTCTGAAGGCAAATATGGAACTCTGAAATACCAGAAGGAAATAAATATATAAATATTAGATATTTATATATATAGTATGTAAATATAATATTTCTTCTAAATCTTTCACTCTGAAGAGTGTCCTTTACAAACCGATTTTTCAGCTTTGTCATGAGTCTTATTTCCCTTTTTCCCAAGCAAAGATAATCATAACAAAATTCTTTAACAACCCTCTCCATTCTCTCTTTGATGTAGAAAGAGCCCAGCTGCAATTTATTCCTTCTTCCTTTTATCTCCTGGGAAAAGGAGAAGCTGGCTGGTTTAACCAAGTCATAACCTTCTTCACAGAGAGAAAGAAAAAATGTGTCCTACCAGATGGAATGAGTAGTAGGGAACTCTCTCTCTCACTCTGAATGCTGATGCAAGCTTCTATCTAGTCCTTCTATGTATCACACCTGTTGTATTTATTATAAAGAAACCTGTAGCATCCCAACTTTGGTTTTTAGATTCACCAGAGTAGGTACATCTTCTTTACTGTGAATGTCTTAATATCAAAAGAAATATAACGATATCTGTCATCTGGAGGCCACTGCTTTCTTCACATACATCATTACTGCTTCTAAAGTGATAGTGGCCGGGAGCTTGACCAGACTCAAACAAGAAAAGCTGTCAAAGGGGTAAAACAGTTGCTTTATATGTTACCAGAACAATGGGTGATGACATTTGGTGACAGTGTGCAAGTATTGGGCCCGTAGCCCTCGTGGTAATAAACATGAGCAACAGTAAAAAGCAATCATGTGCTAATCTTCTTTTCAGTTTAGTAATCATTTTTTCGATGATACTTTATAGATATAACTTCATTTTGCTATTTTTAATTTGCTTTTTCTATAAGAGGAATACACGTGCTGGATCATAAAGTCCAGTCAGTAGTGAAGGATATAACATGAAAATGAAAGTTTACTATCTTCCACTCAGAAACACTTTTAAATATTATATTTTTAGGAGCTGAAATAATTATCTCTCAAGAAATATAAATGTTACATACACACACCTATTTGTTAATTTGTCAATATTAAACATGATCTAACCATTCATAAAAGTTGACACTTACTGTAAGTTCCATTCTTTCCTTCTATACCTCTAAATCTTCACTAAATAATTTGTATTTTTATTTATTATTCTATTGTAACCCTTATATTTGTATATAGCATACTTAAATGGCTATTTCTTTACACAAATATCTTTTGAGAGCATGTTGACTTCTAAAAGAAGGGAAAGACAGGGAGGAAGTATATTGGACTTATTTATTTTACATATTAATACACTCGCTTGCTTATTTGTTTTATTGTATATTCTCTTAATGGAGATTTTCACTTTATGCCTAAGGCCCTCTAGCTACTTAATCATCTATCTGTTATTAAGAACCCATTGTTTAAAGGCATTTTTCTGAAAATCCAAAGAATTTCTTTCTTTCTTCTCTTTTCCTTTTTTTTTTTAAAGATTTTATTTATTTATTCATGAGAGACAGAGAGAGAGAGAGAGAGGGAGACAGAGACCCAGGCAGAGGGAGAAGCAGGCTCCATGTAGGGAGCCTGACGTGGGACTCCATCCCAGATGTCCAGGATCACGCCTTGGGCTGAAGGCGATGCTAAACCCACTGAGCCACCTGGGCTGCCCTTTTTCTTTTTCTTTTTCTTTTCTTCCTTTTTTTTTTTTTTTTTTTTTTGAGAGAGAGAGAGCACACTCTAGTGAGGGAGGGGCGTGGGGCAGAGAGAGAGGGAGAGAGAATCTTAAGCAGGATCCATGCCCAGCAAAGAGTCTGACACAGCGCTCAATCTCATGACTGTGAAATCGTGACCTGAGCCGAAATCAAGACTCAGACCGACTTAACCGACTGCACTGCCCAGGTGCCCCAGTCCAGAGAATTTCTATTTTAATTTATAGCAATTACTTTTCATTTTAGAATTATCCTTACTTTTTTTTTCCTATGTTAGGCTATTTCTTGGATGCCTTGGAATCCTTAATACAGCTATATTACTCCTAAGTAAATACACAGAAAAGGCCTATGAATGGCACCATGTCTGAGCTCATGTAAGTCCAAATTAAGTCTGTTTTCCTCTTGTACTTGATTGATCATTTGACTGATATTCTGATTTCTGTGTTGTTTGTTCATTTGTCCATTTGTGTCCATGTTTTTTGTGTTGTTCTTTTTCTCCTCTCTGGTTTTGATCTTGGTCATCCATTCATGTTTATTAATCAAGAATTCTGTTATGTAATATTCGCTGATAGGGGTATTCTCTCTAGCATTGTATTTTATAGCTATTCATATTTTCTTTTTAAATATCTTCTACTTTGAAATATCAGAATCTCTTCACTTTTTTCATATCAATATATATATTTATGACATACTCTTTATAAGATTTTATAGAAACATCCATATTGCTTTTATAAATGATCAGACTGCATCTTTTCCATTTCTACTGGGTCTACACCCTGTTATCAATGTTCATAACTTCCTACAGTGATTTCAAAGTAAACTTCCCATGGTCTTTTCACCCCCAGCCAGCATTCATTTATTTCACATTAGAAAAGAGCCATTTTAGCAAATGATTCATTGAGTCTTCCATGTCCGTTTCTGTAGTGAAATAAAGGGAGCAGAGGAGAAATGCCATTTACTTTTCTCATGTTAACTACCTTTGAAGCTCCTTGAACTACATCAATAAACACAGATCACTAAGGGATATTGACCTGAGAAGAGCATATCATGGTTTAAAGCAATTGCCTTCAGATATGGTTTCAAATGGGAAAGAGTGGGTTTAAAAATGAAAACTGGTATATTGAGAAAGGTGCATTACAGCTGCCCAGCTAACCAAGTTTTCCATTAGAAAGAAGTAGAGAAGCACTAGATGCCCAAGTAACTGCTTCAATGCATTTGTTTCCTGGTAGCCTCAGGAGGTGTTATAATTACCCTGCTGGTGTGTTCCACTGGAGGACTACAGTATTCTACTCAGGTCTGTTTCCAAAGTAATTTTTGGATTTAAAAGTAGAATAACTCAATAAGAGTTGTTCTCACTGGGAGTCATTCCAGTTCCCCCTAAGCTTCCATATAAAGACAGGATTTGAGAAACAATGAATAAGATAATCCTTTTAAATCTTTCTCTTGATTGGAAGCAGTTCAATTTATTCCAAAGGCAGATTACTGCAAAAGAAATTCTAAATTAGACTTACTTAATATGTCTTGCTCCAAGGATCTCTAGAAATATTTTGGGATATTATATTTTGATATCTAGGGGAATATATATATATATATATGTTGTTTTAATCTGTTCAACAGATTTACTTTTTCTTCTTATAATGACATCTCATTTTATTTGGAAACTGTCTCCCTTTCTCCTTCCCCATAGCAGTGTGGAGCTCTCCAGTCCTACAATGTCCTGACCCCTGCTCAAAGGTTAGGTTGGTAGTTGAGATTGTGCTATCAACGTATCCTTCCACTCTTGGTCAGTGCTACTCTGTGATCAGAATCTTTCCCTGGGATTTTTTATAAGCCCCCTTTGATTAGAGATCTACACATAAGCATGCCAGTTCACGAGACTGAAAACAGTACTACAGAAATGTGAGGTTAAAAGAGGCTGTGCTGGCAGTAAGTGGCCTGTAGGCTTCTCCAGCTCTTGGAGTCTCTGCCTCTCTTTGCTCATTCCCAAAATTTCATTGCATGAATTATCCTAGTTTCCCACCACTAAATCCTATATTTTCTAAAACTGGTATGATTTTTAAATAAAAACTCCTTGTAACATATGTTAAGACATCTCATATGTCAAAAGGCAGCTTGGTAGAAAAGAAGGTGAATGAGTTTAGAATACAGATATAAACTGACTAGAATGCAGACTGTCACTAAACCACCTTAGCAAGCTACTTCACTTCTATTTGATTGTCTGCTAAAAATGTGTTAATGCTTATTTTAAAGAACAGTACATATCAAAGTACTTACAACTAAAGGATCTCAGTAACATCACCAAGTATCTATGTTCTAAGAACCATGGAGGCAAATAACAGGAGCCCAATTAATACTATAAGGATGATTACAAAAAAATGATTACAGTTAAGGACTTAGAGAAGGAAATGATTTGAATATAATCAAAATGCTGTGAGAAAATAAATAAGCACCTGACTTACACCTGGAGCCATGGAAATAGAAACTTAAGTCCATAGGTTAAGGAGTTTGTCAAATAACAAACAGCATTACAAGCACACACTGATATGAAGAGCATTAGAACACACACATGCACACACACACGCACACAAGACATTCATACACTCTGGGCAAAGAACAATGACTAGCTACCATGGGAAGAAAGGGGAAATATATCAATCATCAGCACTGAAGTATTCTTAAGGTATCATTTAGGTTCCTACTTTCCACTTTTGGAATAGATTTTTAGCTTTCAACTAGGATTTATATATCAGTCAACAAAACCAGTGCCAAAAAAACCTCAAAACCAAACCAAACCAAAACCCAATAAACAAACACCAAGCCAAACCCATTGTATTCCTTAAAGTAACTTAATTTTGCCTCAGAATTCTAATTTTGTTTACCATGTGGGAAATTAAATCTAATTCCCAATCCCTGCTCAGTCACTTGTGTTTTCTGCAATCTGGGATACACTCTGGTACCTCTGTCTGTCTGCAAGGTTTCTTCAGACCTACCTGGCTCTACTTCTTTTGCCTTGCATCTTCTGTACAAGGGTGGGGACATATTAATCTTTGGGGGATCATTGCCCTGGGGTCCTACCATTTCCTCACAACAATGCCAGTAAGCCTTCTCGCCATGGAAGCCTCAGAATCTCAACTCTTCATAAATTCTGAGAATCTCTTTTATATTCAGAAAAAGCTTTTTATCTATTTTAAGCACGGAATCCCAGCCATATACTGAAGCTTACATTTGCAGAGAAGTGAATTTAGATCAAAGGAATAGCCTCTGTCTGCAGTAGGTTTCATAATTCTCAGAGGGTCTGGGAAAAAAGTAACTATCACAATACATTCCCAGCATTAAAAACTTATTTTAATAAATATTTACTGAGAACCTAATGTGTCCCAGACATTCATCTACATGCTTATATTCTAACAGTAAAGACCTGCAATAAACAAAGAAAAGAATACATTAAAAATTATAGAGTGTGTTAAAAGGTGGTAAGTGCTATGATGAAAAATAGAGCAAGTTAAGGGAGATAAATAGATGAATTTCATTTTTAAATAGGGTGAGCATGATAGGCTTGAATGACTGAGATTTAAGGGAGGCAAGGCAGTCAGCTATGAGGTTATCTGAGGAAAGAGTGTTGCAAGGGGGAAAAATGCTCTAAGTTGGGAAGAGTAGCAGTGTGTTTGAGGAACAGCAAGAAATAGTGGCTGAAGCTAAATAACCTAGAGGCAGAGAAAGGACGAGATGAAGTCAAAGAGTTACCAAGGGCCAGTTCACAAAGAACCTCTCAGGGCATTGTTGAAGGACATTGTTGTAAGAACTATTTATCATTGAAATAGGAACCACTGAAGACTGTGGAGTATCTTTTAAATCTTTTAAAAACACATAGTTGACAGAGTGCCCTCCCAACTTACCATCAAGTATTTTTAAAATTAACATAATAAAATTCAAATAAACCATAAGAATTATAGAGCACAAAGTCCCTATTTTCTAAACATAGAAGGTGATGAAATCATTTAACAGCACTTCTGAGCAACTTGAGAAACGAAGCTGCATGTTGTCCCCAGATGAAATTTTCAAAGGGCCCACAGCAGACTGAGCTCCTCTACCAAACAGCAACAGAGAAAGTCCTTAAGTTCTAGGTGGAATTTACCTTTAACACTTGGAATCAGCTGGGAAATACAGATGAGCCAAGGAATAAGCCAGCTACTTTGCTGGCAAAGAGTCATTAGTGTAAGACCTTCTTATGGGCAATACATTTAAGAGTGTTACATACAATATCAAAAATCATACATCAAATGTCAGCCTCAAAGGGTCAGAGGAATTTTAAATATTTATAAATGAAAGAATTAGATAACAATCTGGAAATTGTGCTTTATATATGGGAATTTTATTTTTTATTTCCATATATGGGAAGTGAGATATAACTAATTATTCAAAACAAGCATTATGACTAGTGGTTGATACTTATTGCTTTGAGTTCTATCTATATTTATGTGAAATACATAGAGAATGTTATTAGCTAGCTGTGAAACTGTTTTATGTAATTTTTACTTCTGCAATTTCAAAAGAAGCTGAGTTATAACTTTGTTGTTACTACTGTTATTTCATTTCTAAAACTAAAATGTGAACTTCTGTGTCACTTTGTCTAGCATTCACTTAGTATTTTTTCAAATACTGTTATTTAACAGTGTTTAAATTATCCGATTTCCAACTAAATTGTAAAGAGCTCAAAATAAATAGTTCCAATAATTGTTTATATCACCTAGAGAAATTTAACAAAGCCTGGGATAAAGACGCTGAATTAATGTGTAAGTGTAACTTTTAATATCTACACTTCGACTTTGGAAATGTGTGAAATGTTTTTCCTAGTACATTGTCATTTTCTGGGGATAGTATAAATCTGAAAAATCCACTACATATTCTGGTAGTCCTCTCCCTCCATGAATCTTTCATGCCAAACCAAGAAGGTAAGATATTCTTTCAGAGGGTAAAATTACAAAAGAAAAGAAAAGTTAGTAAAAATTAAGAAAATCTATCGTTCTTCTAAAAAAAATGGTGTAGAAACGTGGCAAAGAAGTCTTTTAGACAGGAAAGATAAAAGTAAGTCAAAGTATAGATACAAGAACCAAAAATAAAGAAAAGAGTACAAGCCAATGCTGCTTTGGACAGAAATCGTTTATTGTCACCTTCCCATGGCAAATGACGTGAGTGGTTTCCGGAATTATAATACTTTAAGGAATGCATCTTTTATTGTGCAACCCCATGGAGGTAAAAATGAATTCTATTTTGTATTTAAAAAGCATAGTTTCTCTATAATCTGTGTTTTTTGAAGATTTCTGACCTCAGGACAAATGTGTTAACAGTGCTGCTCTAAACATACCTGTAATCTGGCATTTCACTCAACTCCCTCTGGTACTCTGTGCACTTTCCCTTTCATTACATTTTCTTAACTTTTATAGAAAATTATGAAAGTCATGATGGCAACAACTACAATGGATAAAGTTTGCAAAGAACTATGTTGGCCCAGGTCACAGAGGAAAAGTAAAAAGGGATGATGTGATGAGATAGATATGTTACAGTTTAGAGGGAAGGAAAGCACCAGAAGAGTCCAAGCTGTTCCAACCTGCCGCTGTTTGAGTCTTCCCACAGCAGGGACCAGACCCTGCATGAGTGAGCCTTCAGATAATTTCAACTCCACCATCTGAGCCATCTGAGCACACACTGAGTGAAGCACAGACAGGCTTACCCTTTTCAAGCCCTGCACAGAGTACAAATTCATGAGGAAAAGAAATGCTGTGAAACTATTAAGTTTGGTGATGGTTTTTATGCAACATTAGGCAACTGAAACACAGGGAAACAGTGATTTAAAACAACTGTGGACTTTGCTTCAGAAATAATGAAGGTCAAAGACATTTGAAAACTTCTTTGAAGTGTTTAAAGACAAAGCTATCAACCCAGAATTATGTATCTAGGCAATACATCCCTCAAGTATATGACAAAGTAAAGACACATTAAGTAAAAGGAAACCACAGAATCTGTTCCCAGCAGAGCTGTATGACTGGAGATAGTACATGCGCATCAGATTGCAAGAGAAACTCAGATCTTCAGCAACAAATAAAGCATCAGAAATTCACGCAAATTTGACTGTATAAAGCAAAAATTATAGTATTTTTCTTTTGGAGATATACTACCTTGAATAACATACCATAAAGAATGATGGGGGTAGGGTAAATGGACTACAGAATTGCAAGATTTTTTTACATTTTACATGAAAGGTTATAATATTATCTCTAAGTAAACTGAAAATTAGAGGATTCATATGTTCCCTGGAGTAACCAATAAAAATCATGTATAACTAAGAATACAATTAATATGAATTAATTATTGATCTAATTAAAAGTAAAACCAGCCAGAATGGGTATATTAAAAAGACATAATTTTGTGTTGTCAACGTTTACTTTAAATATTAAATCCCAGGTAAACCAAGTGTATGTATGCGTGTATGTATATACAACACATAGTTGACCCTTGAACAATGCAGAGGTTGGGGCACTGACCCCACCATACAGTTGGAAATCCACATAGAACTTTGGACTCCCCAAATACTTAACTACTAATAGCCTACTGTTGACTGGACACCATATTAATAACATAAACAATCGATTAACACATATTTTGTATGTTATAGGTACTGTTTATTGTGCTCTTATAATAAAGTAAGCTAGAGAGAATGAAATGTTGCTAAGAAAAGCATAAGGAAGAGAAAATACATTTACAGTACTGCATTATATTTTTTAATCCACATATAAGTGGACATACACAATTCAAACCAACATTATATATATATATATATATATATATATATATATATATATATATATATGTTTGTGTGTGTATGCACATACATGCAGAAAGAGAAAGATGCAATCAATCCTCAAAATTCACTGATTCTGTATTTGTGAACTCTCCTCCTTACTAAATTTATTTGTAACTATCAGATCAATACTTGCAGTGCTTTCATGATCATTCATAGACACGCACAGAACAGTGACAAATTTGAGTTGCCTTATGCTCCTGTTCCCGGTTTCAGTAAAAACAAAGTGACTCTGCCTTCTTATTTCAACTCTCACACTATTAAACTAAATAGTAATGAAAACACAGTAATATTTGAAAGAGCATCTGGGAAACAAAATATGTTTAAATGATTATTTTAGAACAAAAGAAAGTTCTAAAAGAAGTTTAAAGTATTATTTTATTCTGCTTGATAAGAAAAGTACAGTAAACCTAAAAAAAAAGTAGAATATAATATATAATGAAGATTATAGAAAGAAGAAAGAAAAATAAATATATTAATAAATTTGAAAGCTGATTCTTTTTTTAAGATTATATATATATACATATTTATATATATATATATATATATGATTTTATTTATTTATTCATGAGAGACACAGGGAGAGAGAGAGAGATGCAGAGACATAGGCAGAGGGAGAAGCAGGCTCCCCTGCAAGGAGACCGATGTGGAACTCAATCCTGGACCCTGGGATCACGCCTTGAGCCAAAGGCAGATGCTCAACCACTGAGCCACCCAGGCATCCTTTTTTTTTTTTTTTTTTTTTTTGAGAGGGGAAGAGAGAGAATGAGAGCAAGAGTGAGCAAGAGCACAAGACTATGGGGAGGGAGAAGCAGACTCCCTGCTCAGCAGGGATCCCAATGGGGGTCACTTCTAGGACTCTGGGATCATAACCTGAGCTGAAGGCAGACACAACCGACAGAGCCACCCAAGTGCCCCTGAAAGTTGATTCTTGAATACATCCATAGAATTTATGTACCCCTGGTTAAAGTGATTAAGTTGAGAAAGAGCGAGATTAAGTTGAGAAAGAGAGAAGATAAATAACCGAACCAAGAAAGAGAGGTTATCACTACTGATCCTTCAGACATTAAATGTATACTAATAATCTATCATAAATAACACATTTGATATCTTAAATAATATGGACAAATTCCTTGAAAAATATAATTCCAAATGCCCATACAATTTCAACTAACATTCCAGTAGACCTTTTTCTTTTCCAGTCGACATTTTACAGAAATTAACAAACCGATTCTAATTTTAGACATATAAACAACCTAGAAAAACCCAAGCAGTTTTTTAAAGGAGAATATAGTTAAAGGACTTATATTCCCTGCCTTCCAAGACTCATTCTATAGAATGAATTCTATAGAAATCAAGAGAATGTGTTTGGTAAAAATCAGGCATTTGGATAAATGGAATACAATAGAGACTCGTGAAATAAGAAAATAAGACCATGTTTTAAAGTCACTTGATTTTTCAATAATGACACAAAGGCAATTTAATGGGCAAATAATAAAATAAGTATAAAAAAGTTAAAAAAAATGCTACATCCATACAGAAGATAACATAGGAAGGAATCTTCACAACCTCCCAGTAGCTATACAATTGTTAGGTGGGACACAAAAGCACATACCACAAAAGGAAAGGTGATAAGTTAGAATTAATCAAAATTAAAATTTTTACCAGGAAGAAAGACAATAATAAGAAAATTAAAAGAGATAATACACCAAATGATAGAAGTATTAGCAATATATATGTTAGAAAAAAGACTCGGTTCCTGAAGATATCACAACTCATAAAAGGAACCAAATAATAAATAGGCAAAATATAAGAAACTTCATTACACAAAAATGGTATATAAATAGCCAATAAGGGATCCCTGGGTGGCGCAGCGGTTTGGCGCTTGCCTTTGGCCCAGGGCGTGATCCTGGAGACCCAGGATCGAATCCCACATCAGGCTCCCGGTGCATGGAGCCTGCTTCCCCCTCTGCCTATGTCTCTGCCTCTCTCTCTCTCTCTCTGTGACTATCATCAATAAATAAAAATTTAAAAAAAAAAATAAATAAATAGCCAATAAGTTTGTGGAAAAGTTTTCAATATTATTTGTAACCAGGAAAGCAGAAATAAACTATGAAACATTACTGTGTATGCAAAACAATAGATAAAATTATAAAAACTGGTAATACGAAGTGCTGACAAAGTTGTAGAAGAATATGATGCCACTGGGAATGTAAAATGGTACATGTACTTTGGAAAATAGCAGCCATTTCTTTATGAAGTGCAAGTCTACGCCTAGGCATTTATCCAAGAGATATAAAAAATGTAAACAAATATTTATAGAAACTTTATTCACAACAGCCCAACACTGGAAAGAATCCAATTGTCTTCCAACAGATGAATGGCTAAAACAAAATGTGATATACCCATTCAGTGGAAGAGTACTCAGAAATAAAAGCAATGGACCACAGATAGATGCATCAACTTGATTAAGTTTCAAAATCATTATTCTTAGTGAAAAATTTCAGACAGAAAAGAATACATACTGTATGGATTCATTTATGCATACATACAACTCTTGAAGAGACAAAATATAATCTATAATGAGGAAATGCAAATCATTCTGCCTAGAGCTGAGGACAACAGGATTGATAAATTGTAAAGAATCACAAGGAAACGTTTGGGGATGATAAAAAATATTCTCTATCTGGATTGTTGTGTTGGTTTCACAGATACATACTTCTATGAAAATAGTTGCAGTTTGTTATTTGTAAATTATGCAAATAGAGTTGATTTAATATTTTATGTACAGTATACATACAATGGAATATTATCGAGTTTCAAAAAGAAAATAAATTCTTACATATGCTACATCATGAATGATCTTGGAGGACATTAAAGTGAAATAGGTCAATCACAAAAAGACAAACACTGTATGATTTCATTTATATGAAGTATTTAGAGTAGTCAAAATCATAAAAACAGAAAGTAAAATGGTGGTTGCCAAGGGCTGGGGGTAGGAGGGAATGTGGACTTATTGTTTAATAGGTAAAGAGTTTCAATTTTACAAGATGAAGAGTTATGGAGACAAGCAGTGGTGTAGCTGCACAACTATATGAATGTGCTTAATGGCACAGAACTATATATTAAAAATGGTTAAGGTGGTAAAGTTTATGTTATGTGTATTTAACCAAAACAAAATTGAAAAAAAAAATCATGTACAGTGCCTGGCACAAGGAATAAAATTATTACAACGGAATGCTCATCATAATGTCCATTACTGCATTTTGGGGTACATTTCTTATGAGAGAATTTCCATCCTGTACATCAATGAGAAGTGAATCTTTTGCTTACAATTTTACACTTCTGATGATTAACTATCTAATTTATGGGTCCAGATATCTCAAACCTATTTCTTATTACCTACATACATCCTTTGCCAGGCACCCTCAAATATTTTGGCCCTACATCTTTTCAACCTTGGTATCTATTTTGTCATGATATCAAGTGAGTTGTAATAGGTAAAAATAGTATTTCTGGAAGCCATGCCTACATGCAATGACTTCCAATTATTTAGCTATACAGGCAAGTGATTATGAACCACATTAGTATATCCTACTAAACTCCACCCCAAATATCCTCAACTTACCTTTATCTTTGTCAGAGTGACCTTTTAATACCACCAGACAGGAGGGGAAGCGAAACAGAGGGACATCATAGTGGGGAGGAAAATTAATCTCAGCCAATTATCGTTAATTATCCTAAATTTACAGTAATAGTAATAATATAATTATATAAGTATTATGTATATTATATAATTATATATTATTATATAATACACATAATATATAATTATATTAATATCATTATTATTACTGTAAATTTAGGATAATTAACAATTATTTATTATTATTATTATTATTATTATACAATTTTATATATTAACTTACTGCTAGTTCCACTCAAAATTCCTCAGAATGGAACTCTACATGTGATGGATCTTAAAGTTTAAGCTTCTTCAATTACCCCTAAATCCACTTCTGATCTCATAAAACTGAGCAAGTATTTCCATGCACCATAAGGACACGGAAGCAAAAAATCCCTGGAATTTAAGGGGACTACATGGATACAATAAAAATACTAGCAGCGTTTATAATAAACTACAAAGTAAAGTCCCTTGCTCCAATTTATAAGTACCACATAGTACACTGAGATCTGTGACTCTGTCTAGTGAAAATAATGAAGTTCTAATAATGATAATATTTGACTTGCCCACCAACCTGGAAAGTTGGGAGTAATATTTAAGCTGGCAAGATATTTCCAGACCCAGATTTGTAGCTTTAAATTGATACCCACAAAATAAGAAACGTATTAGCATATTCCTTATCCCTGTGTTAATCGATACTGAAATCTTCTCCCCTCTGTTAAACAATACTGAGAGTAAATGAAAACAACCTAGCTGTTTGCTCCAAAAAAGACCTTCTCTTGGAATATGAGACTGTGAGCCAATTGAAACAGATTACTGATCAAAAGTTCGAAGAATCATTTTAAGACCTTTTCCTTACCATGCCCTCCAATCCAATGTTAGTATATCCTTACTTCTGTCTAATCCAAACGAGTCTCCTACCTTGTAAGACATGCGGAAAATTCATTCAGTCTTGACTCCAAAATACAACAGCCTCTCCTGACTTCCTCTTCTGAAACATGACCAAAGTTCCATTGAGGTGGGTGGTGCTTTCCCTTCCTGAAATAAACCTCATAAACTTGGTTTTATTTGATCAATAATTTGTTCTTGTTTTTTTTCTGGGAGACTTTAAGGAGTTTAGAGTTGACACAGAAAAAACAGTAGACAAATGACTAGTAGATAGCAGGCACTTGAAAGAAGTCTTCAAGTTTTAAATATCTATCTTACTGAGATATTTTGATCTATACTCTCTCATGGAATGAACCCAAACCAAAGACTTGGCCTGAATGCAACTGATATTTAAAGCATAAAAGTATTGCTTACTTAAGTTTAGGACAGGGGTAAAAAAGTATGGAAAAGACTGAACTTTGCACTTTTGTGTTATCCAGAATTGCAGCAGACACTCTTAGAAATGTAGCAAATACTTCTTGTGGTACCTCTTATTGAATATAGGTAAGAAGATACAGATATACTACCTTTTCTCTTTTCCATTGTTGATTAACTGCAAAAATTATTTTAATTATCTGTGTTTTCATTTCCTCATCATTACAATGCTAATACGCTCTACCTTTTAATTATGAGGAAAAGATACTATGATATAATTACAGTTTCAAACTTTTTCAGTTCTGCAAGAATCATTCAGAAAGAGCCTATTATTAAAACTTAATTATTATTAAAAAGTAATGCTTTCTACTCTCAAAATAATTAATGAAGATACTTCATGTTAGCTATGTTCACTAAGATACTATAAATGCTCAGGAGGCACCAGAAAAAAATAACTTAAAACTATTTTAATTAAATATTGGATTTTCAGAACTAAAGGAAATCCATTTTGCCAGCTATTTGTAAACCCAAAGAATAGAATTCACAAACTGAAATTAACTAAAGGTCAATCATAAAATGAATCATTTTTAAATACTAATTAATGTTTTACCATTGTATGAGAACATTTATGAATATAAAATTGAATAGTGGAGATTAAAAATAGAGGGTGTGGGTAGATTTAATAATTTATTCCTCCCACACTAATCAGGATTTCTGACTATTTCATTTCTCAAACACAATTAAAGTCTTTCTTTTCTCTCCATTCTTTTTTCTCTCCTTTGTAGGTAGACTATTGATATAACTTTTAATTCATCTACGTTAATAACAAGGGGAAATACTATTTTAAATTAAATAGTATTTTAAATTAAATTTAAAAGCTTTTTTACTTGTTTATACATCACGTGTCATTGTTTCCTGCCAATGGAGTATTTTCTTCCAGAAAACAATGGGTTTTCTCCAAATATAACCTTTTTATTAGATTCATTATTCCCTCAGGGCTTGCTCTTAGCATGACAACTGTATCTTTAGTTAAGGTTATTTGCATAAATGGATTTAAAAAATGAGATAATGGTAGTAACTGTGAGATTATTTTAGGATAATAACTCCTTTAGGAAATATCTCATTTGTGTGGCCCAATATACTGACATCAGCCTCACGATACACAAATACAGTAAGTACAGATAGAAACTTAGGATATATAGTGTTCTTTCCTGAAAAGGATCACAGATCGAGTCCTTGAAGGAACTAATGTGGTTATAAAAGACAGAAATTTTTGGAGAGAAGATAAAATAAGGGCAAATAAAGATTTTTCTGTTGTTTTTTTGTTTTTTGTTTTTTTTCTCCTAGGATCATTTGACCCAAAGAACAGGAACTTCAACCCAGGTTTCCCAGCTCCAAAGATCTCTCTACTCATTTTCCATTTCTTTAGAATAGTTTTAGATTTACAAAAAAATTGAACAGATTGTAGAGTCCCCAAGTAGTACATCCTTCCCTTCCCAATATACAGACACAGTTTCCTGTATTATGAACACCTTACATTAGTGTAGTATATTAATGAACCAATATTGATACATTATTACAATTTATCCAGCCATCCAAAAAAATAGAGTATTCCTCTGAAACCTTTGGTAGGCTGAGAGTGCATAAAGAGAAGAAGCAATTATCTCTTATTGATAGAGATAGGAAAAGAGAGATAGGAAAAAGGCATTTTCTGGGAACACTTGGCTAAAGTTCCTGTAGAAGAAGCAAAGTGGTCATCTTTACAGCCTTATTCAAAAAGAGCCCGTCATGAGTTCCCCTTGGAAGAAGAGTACAGGTCAGCATTGCAAGCAGCATCAGGGGCCCTGGAGGCAATTGAATCATTACTCCAGAAGTCTCCTGCTCCAGAATAGTTTCTAATGAAAATGGAGACCCTCCAAGAAAGGATTGATGAGCTAAAACGACGTGTACTCTAGGGTGGCCCTTAAATGGACTGGACCATGTTACTCATAGATAGAACTGGGTATGATTTTTATCATCCTACACTCTATTTTGTAAATGAATATATTGATGTAAGTATGCATTTTCTAACATATAAAACAACTTTTGTAAAGTTGAAAAAAAAATTTTTGATACATTATTACAATTTATCCAGCCATCCAAAAAAATAGAGCATTCCTCTGAAACCTTTGGTAGGCTGAGAGTGCATAAAGAGAAGAAGCAATTACTATTTTGTAAAAGCAAAAATCCTCTTCAGATTTCTTTTAATTAGAGAAAGCAGGTATTAATGTAGGTTTTTGTCAAAAATTAAATGACATAAGTAAAAAGGGAAATCTGTATTAATCAATCTTCATAGTTTACAATATTAAAGTTTGCCATTTATACAGTTCATAGTATCATATATCCACCATTACAGTAGCATACAGACTAAATTATTAGCATGCTAATAATCTTTGTGCCTCATCTATTCCTTTCCTATCCCTTCTAATCCTTGTCTATCTCTATAGTTTGCTGAAACAAATGAAAATGAAAATACAGGGATGCCTAGGTGGCTCAGCAGTTGGGCATCTGCCTTCAACCCAGGGCATGATCCTGGAGACCTAGGATCGAATCCCACATGGGGCTCCCGGAAAGGAGTCTGCTTCTCTCTCTGCCTGTGTCTCTGCCTCTCGCTCTGTGTGTGTGTGTGTGTGTGTGTGTGTGTCTCATGAATAAATAAATAAAATCTTTAAAAAAAAAGAAAGAAAAGAAAAATATAATCTATCAGTACTTGTGGGATGTAGCAAAAGCTGTTCTAAGAGGGACATTCACAGAAATAAACACCTGTATTAAAAAGCCATAAAGATTCCAATAAACAATGTAACCTTATGCCTTAAAGAACTAGGAAAAGAAAAAAAAAAAAAAAACTGATCCCAAAATGAGCAGAAGGAAATAGTAAAGATTAGAGAAAAAATAAATGAGGACAGAAAACAATAGAAAAGATTTACCAAATTAAGAATTGGTTCTTTGAAAAGGAGATAAAGTTGACAAAACTTTAGAAGGAAGAAAGAAAAGAAAGAATGGAAATAAAATTATAAATGAAAAGAACATATAACCACTGATACCACAGAAATTCAAAGGATCCTAAGAGCTCCCATAAACAACAACCTGCCAACAAACTGGACAACTTGAAACTCTGAACAAATTAGGCATAGAAGGAATATATATTGACATACTAAAGGCCACATAACCTATGGTAAAAGTTCAAAGTTTTTCCACTAAGGCCAGGAAAAAGATAAGGGTGCCTAATCTTACCATTCTTGTTAACACAGAACTAGAAGTCCTAGCTAGAGCAATCGGTAAGAGAGAAAAATAAAAAAAGTATCAAAATTGGAAAGAAGTAAAAATATCTCTATTTGCCAGTGACTTGATTTTACATAAGGAAAATCCTAATGAGTTAAGAAAATAAACCCTTTTTGTTTAATAAGTGAATTCAGTAAAGTGGCAGGGTACAAAATGAATAAAATATAAGTGGCATTTCTATATGCCAGCTACAGATATTCTGAAAAGAAAATAAAGAAGCTTATTCCATTTATGGTTGCATTGAAAGCAATAAAATACTTGGAAATAAACCTAACTAAGGAGGTGAAGGATCTTTACTCTGAAAACTATAAGACATTGGTAGAAAAAAAAAATCAAAGAAGACACAAATAAACGGAAAGGTATCCTGGTCATCAATTTGAATTATTAAAGTGTTAAAATGTCAATACTACCAAAACACTCATAGATTCAATGCAATCACTATCAAGATTCCAATGGTATTTTTCTTTTTACAAAAGTAGAACATTTTTACTGCTAAAATTTATGTGGAGTCACAGAAAACCCCAAATAATGAAAGAAATTCTGAGAAAGAAGAACAAAGCAGGAGGCATATTACTTCCTGATTTCAAGCTATATAATAAGCTTTATCATCAAAACAGTATGATACTGGCATAAAGACAGAAAAACAGATAACAGAACAGAACTGGGAGCCCAGAAATAAACCCAAGTATATATGGCCAATTAATATTTGACAAGGGACCCAAGAATACTAAGTGAGAACAATTATTTCAATAAATGGTGCTGGCATAATTGGATAATCACATAGAAAAGAATGAAACTAGACCCATATTTTATACCACTCACAAAAATTATCTCAAAATCAAATTAAAGACTTAAATATAAGACCTGAAACCATGAAACTCTGGGAAGAAAACATAGGAATAAAGCTCCTTGACATAGGTCTTGGTAATGACTTTTTTGATATGACACCTAAAGCACAAGCAACAGATCAAAAATAAACAAGTGGGACTACATAAAACTAAAAAAGGTTGGTATCCAAAATATATAAGCAAATCATACAACTAAATAGAAAAAAAAAAACAATAACCCAATTTAAAAATGGATAAAGGCCCATACAAAGAAGATCTATTGTCCTATAGATCTATTGTCCTATAGATCCATAAAAGGACAATAGGTACATGAAAAGATGCTAAATAATTATTAGGAAAGTACAAATTAAAACCATAATGAGATATCACCTCATACCTTTTAGAAAGGCCACCATCTTTAAGACAAGATAAAGTCTGGTATGAATATGGAGAAAAGAAAACCCCTGTCCCCAGGGTGGGATTATAAACTAATACTGACACTGCAAAAAACAATAGAAGAGTCTTCAAAAAATTAAAAAGAAAACTACCACATAATCCAGCAATTCCACTTTTAGGAATATATTTTTAAAAACCAAAAATACTAACTTGAAAAGATACCGGCACCTCCATGTTGGTAGTAGCTTTAGTAACAAGGGGCAAGACATAGAAACAACCTAAGTGTCCATCAATGGATGAAGAGATAAAGAAGTTGTGGTACACACACACACACACACACACACACACAAACACACACACACTGGAATATTATTCAGCTATATAAAAAGAAGGAACTCCTACCATTTGTGACAATATGGCTGGACCTTGAAGGCTTGCTAAGTAAAACAAGTCAAACAAAGACAAATATTGTATGATCTCATTTATATGTGGAATATTTAAAATAACTAAATAAAACATACAAACAAACAAACAACTCAGAGGAAAAGAGATCAGACTTGTGGTCATGTTACCAGAGGCAGAGGGTGGGAAGAAATTGTTAAGAGGTGGTCAAAATGGTACAACTCTCCAGTTAAAAAGTAAATAAATGCTAGGAATGGAATGTATGGCACGATTACTATAGATGACACTGCTGTATGATATATATGGGAAAGTTGTTAAAAGAGTAAATCCTAGGAGTTCTTATCTAAAGGAGATTTTTTTTTCTTTTTATTTTATCTCTATGAGAAGATGGGGAAGATGGATATTAGCTGATCTATTATTACAGTCATTTCACAATATATGCAAAACAAGCCATTATGCTTTACACCTTAAACTTATACAAAAATGTAAGTCCATTATTTCTCAGTGATACTGGTAGGGGGAAAGCCTAATTAAGCAGCATCTCTAAATTTAGTTGAAGAGATGCAGATACTGACTGGGAAGAGCTGATATAATTTACTCAGAAGTAGACTCCCTCTCTTTTATAATTAAAATTAATCTATTCCAAAAAGCTTTTGTTCCATTGAAGACACCATATTTTAGGCAATTCATCTTTCTTCTGCCTCAGACTGATGATGTATTATATTAATACATCATTAAAGAGACAGCTTTCAGAAATGATGTATTAGTACAACACATCACTAGAGAAATCAGGAAGGATGCGCGACTCATTAGAATTCATACTAATCTTTGAAGAAGGGGAATTTTTTCTTGTTGTTGTTAAATGTGTTTCTTAAACATGAAGGACCACAACAGTGCACATCTGATTACCAGTAGTTGAACCAGTAGTTGAAACCTTTCACAGTAGTTGTTCACAGACAAGAAAAAAAAAAAATCACAACATGCGATGAATAGGATTGTGTCTTTGGTAAAAGTCCAAGATTGTAAGGTGCTCCTTCTAAACGAAACTGAAAAACAAAGGCAATCAAACTTAACCAAAATATTTTTTTAATCTCTAATATTTAATTTGCTACCTGTCATCCTTTAATAAGATTTAGATGAAGAAAACATTGCTCTATCAACTCCATCCTTTTAGCATCATTAATGTTTCATATTTCTCAATCTCAGGCCTCATGTAGCAATTCAATACATAAAATAGCTTGACTTACTATTTAATTGTATTACCAAGGAGCTAAATGAAACACTGAAATCGCCTAGAAATTTAGATTGGTTTTGCTTGACTATATATATAGTTACCAAGCAAAGTCTTTAAGAAGAGAAGCTGGATACATATAGCATGGTGGTTAAACATTAAAGTACAATTAACTAATACTCATAAAGCCAGCTTAAGTAAAAAATCGATAGTCATAATTTTTTTTTTTAATTTCTCTACAGCCTCATCTGTAGAGCTGAATGTCACTTTAGTTGTATGGTTCTCATTTTCCTGTCCACTGGTCATCAAAGGCTTTTAAGAACTGCTAAATTGTTTGTTGTACCATATATGGTGAAGTGCAAGGTGTAAAAAAATTCCATAATTAAAGCTCTCCTCCCCTCTGTTCATTTAACATCCCCTCCCACCTTCTCTTGCAAATTTCCATTAAAATTTCACACCGATTTGATCCTGTAGGTGTTACAAATCTTTTCTGAAAGGAAGAATCCTACCTCGCTTGGACATAGAAGTGCTTATATAAAGGCTGGAATAGTGAGTTTTGTTTGGTGGAATGTTTTAAATCAATTTTATATAATAATAATTGGCAATTCAGAGTCAAATAAGTGCTCCTTGGGATTTCTATAGGTGATATTATCCATGATACTCCAGATGGAAAAATAATATGTTTGATAATAAAGAATTTAAAGAAAAGTAACCTTTACTTATATACTATTCTGCAGTGCTTTCAAAGCATTAAAACAGCATGATGCACATTAAGGCTCAAATATGACCTACTTCACCTTCAGATTTTACATACTGTGTAAGAAAATCACTTAATTGGCAATTCTGAAACAACCCTCAAATTAGAGTTTACTGTAATTAGTGTCATTCTAAATACGCACATTTCTAAGCTTTTCATTTAATTTGAAAAGGCAAGAGATTGATGGACTTTTTATTCTGTTTTATTAAACTATTTCTTCCAGAGAAGTGGATAGAGAATTTTCTATGTCTTAGAAGTCTTGCTTGGTTCTCAACACCGGCTTTAGCTACAATGTCCTCAATCTAAATTGTTCAGGCTTTTATTTTTTTATTTATTTTTTCTCTTTTGAAGTGCTCTTTTGTGTGCACCCCTGGTGTGGCCTGTAGCTGGCTTTAAAAGTTGGCTTCCAGGCCCTCCTGACACTTCTGCCTCTCTCACTCTAGATACCAACTGTAACTAACCCCAGGGTTTGCCTCAGCCAAAGACCTCTTTCCCAGATGGTCACAGTATTTCAGCAAATTGTAACTAAATGAATCAAGCAGGTGTCTCCATTAGAAAAAAGTGCTAATTCCATTAAGTTAAGAGCCACACATTAAAAATAAGTTACACACAGAAGCAATTTACTTCCTCAATGGATAAGATGTTTCCTTAAGAGTCTGGCTACCAAACCCACAACTAACAGAGCATGTCTGGAGTACTTTTTTGTTTTATAGAAGTTAACAGTCATTTGTTGACAGTAGGGATTTCATTTAAAAAGCTATTAAAATGAATTAGCTGATTAATCAAAATTAGGAACTATTTCACTTAAAAGTATATGTTTTTAGTTGTTGACTACAGGCAGATAAAAAGTTTATTTGGCCAAAAAAATATATTTTAATTACCTGCCAACATTTTAAATGATTCCTGGTAGTGCTGGCACAGTGTATTCCTGAAACAGTACAGAGTCTGATGAAATAATAGTATCTTCAATCAATCTCTCTCACTGACTTACTGACCAAAGATAAACTCCGCCTTCTGTCTGGAAGAAATCACATTTAACACAGTGCTTTGGTACTGTAGGTGATCTAAACTAAAGGTTTCTGCAATTCCTAATTCTACTGGGATTATGGTTAATGTTTATGCCCCTCCCCCAGTTTATCTTCGTAAATGGCATCACCAATTCCTTTGACTGACACTAATCCTAAGATTCAAGATTCTATGGGCCAGAAAAGGTCAACTATTTCTATGACAGTTATCACGTTTGGCAGAAAGACACATATTGCATTTTGGAACACCCCTAAAACACTAGGGGAAATAGGATTATTTTGAACATCAAAGGTAAAGAAGTAATTTAAAAAGTGATGTAAGGCCCTATAGTCATACATAAATACAGATGTATACATATATGTATGATATTTATGTGTCTATATGTATACAGACATACATCATATATAGAGACTTTCTGCTTGCGGCAGCCCACTTATTCACATTCATGTCCTGCCCTGTCAACATCCAAAATGTAAAGATCTTCAGTCCTCTATCCCTGCTTATTGAATCTTATACATATGGGTCTACGTATCCTTTTTTCTGACTCATCCTCTCATTGATTCCTCCTCACCCACATTTGTCTTTGGTGTCCTCTGAGACCCTATCCCATACCAGGATCTCACTCACTCTTCTGTATCACTTTTGTAAAATCCCTTGTTTCCTTAAAGCCTTACAAGTTCTCTCCTGAAGATGCCAATCTTTCCTGAGGGCATCAGATCTCCTTTAGCACTTTTAAGCAGATGCTGCTTGTTATTTTGAACCCCATGTAAATAAGATTCATGCAATAAAGTATCACTTCTCCTCTGAAAAGCAGATATATTTAGGCTCCCTTCATTTTTCCCCTGCTCTGTCCCCCTAGTTTCAGTCCATTGCTATCTCCGTTTTGTTTTCCTCGTGTATTGAAGATTCTCTTGCCTTTTTCTTTTTTAAAGATTTTATTTATTCATTCATGAGAGACTCAGAGAGAGAGGCAGAGACACAGGCAGAGGGAGAAACAGGCTCCCTGCAGGGAGCCAATTGTGGGACTCGATCCCAGGACCCTGGGATCAGGCTCTGAGCCAAAGGCAGACTCTCAACCACTGAGCCACCCAGGCATCCCTCCCTTGCCTTCTTTTACTCCTTAATCATCACCCAAGCTCTGACACAGTCAGGACCTTCAAGATCTCAATGAACAACCAATACCCCCATTCCTCAAGTCCATTTCCAGGGCCGGCACTCCAAGTGCACCTCAGTCACTTTCAACCCTAACCCTACTGTCACCCTTCCCAGGAAACATGGGAACTCCACAGTAGAAGAGCTAGACTTTGTTATCTTCTGACTTCAACCTTCAGACCTTCTGTTTCTCTCAACTTCCCTCACGCCTCCACTATATCTGTTTTTCAACTTCATTGGGACCTCTGCTCCCTACACACTCCATTGTGCTCTGTCTTTTTTTTTTTTTTTTCAGTTTTTTTTGATAGATACCCTCATCCATCACTTGAGCCATTTTCTTGGCAACTTTTAAATTTCTATACTCCTTTCTCCTTCTGTAAAAATGTTAAAGCAGTAATATCCAAATGTTTCTTTCTTCTGGGCATATTTGCCTTCTTCTAGCCCAGTGATTCTCAAACTTCTAGGTCTCAGGATGTTTTTAAACTTAAACATTATTAAAGACAACAAATAGATATTTTATGTACATATATCAATATTTACCATGTTAGAAATTAAAACTGAGAAATTTAAAACTATGTCTTTCTTAATATTCTTAAAATAATATATAAAACCATTACACATTAACAAAAACATATCTTAATGTAAAATTAACTACATTATCCAAAGCAAAACAAAACAAAAGGGATGAGTGGAATTGTTTTACATTTTTGCAAATTTCTTCAATGCCTGGTTACATAAAAGATAGCTGATGGAAGGTGCCAATTTGGAAATATGTGTTTTGCCATCCTATGGCTATGTTTCCAACTCATTAGTGATCTCTTTTTCTCTTACCTAACCAGCAGGTTCAGATGTTTCTTTTCAACTCTGACTCACCATTGTAGATGATTTTTGAGCCAGCAAAAACAATTCTAAACAGGAAAAAATAACAGCAAAAACCTCTTTATTTCCCTTTAGTACACCTTCATGTTTGTTTTTGTTTCTCCTAAATTAAGACACCAATATTATTTTTGAGGAAAGGAGGAAATACCTTTTTGTTAAATTTACTTCTAGACAAAGGGCAAAAACTTCTTGCTTTAATTAATATCCTACATCTGGTCTCAATGTAGAGTAATCTCAAGACTGGACATTCTTCAGGATGGATATATACGGCATGGGACTTAATGGTGATGCCCCTTTTAAAAAGTTGTGCTGCCTTGTAACCGCACTGTGACTGGCATATTCTTAAGGCTCAAGTTAAGAGGGGTCATGCTGAGTTTCAAAGAATTATCTGACAAAATTTTCACACTAGCAGCTGAACTTGTGATCTCAGAATTTAACTGAAGATTAGAAGTCCCAACTCTTCAAGGGGCCCATTCTCCCAAAGGAATCAGTCTTTCATTGATTACTCATACTATTACGCTATCATTATTATTTTATAATACTCAATTAGAGATATTGGGCATCAAATTACTATTGGTCAAAGCATTCTATTTTCCTTAGGGGAAAAAGTCTTTAAGTTGGTGTCAAATTGCCTATATTGGACTCCTTCCAACCCTAGAGAGGGCTGATACATTTAGGCCAGATTCAGCTCATATTCCAAATGTCATTTTGCCTTTCTTGTCTCTCATGCTTCAGCTAGCACCAATGTCTAAGAATCTAGAGTCAGTGTTTGATCGACTAGCCTGGATTCTCTGTAACTTCTCAGTGAAATAGAAGCCCACTTTACAGCCAAAAAAGCATAACAGGAATCCTATGAACTTTCCTATGTCATACCTCCTAGAAATTGTCAGCCTAAAAGTGATCGAGCAGCCAATTGAGGGCACAGATAGGGTGCCAACTTGGAGATGATTCCTAAATGGTATGCTTACTTTCAGAACTGAAGCACTCATTGCACAGCACTTGTGGGAGTGCTAGTGACTGCAAGCTTTCTGCTGAGTTTGCTCTTCTCCACTTCTTCCATGATTGTCAGTGATGAAGAGAGCTGCACAAAGGTCATAGCCATTTTCCTTCCAAAAACTGTTGATATAAGTTACTAAAGTCTTACTACACTGTCCTCAAAATGGGACAATTCTTGGCCATTCCAGCTCCAAAGCTCCCCTTGGGATTGGCTAAGGCCTTGGTTGTGACTGCCTTGCAACTCTTAACCAATACTCTTTTTTTTTTTTTTAAAGATTTTTATGTATTTATTCATGAGAGACACACAGAGAGAGGAAGAGATAGGCAGAGGGAAAAGCAGGCTCCTTGCAAAGAGCCTGATTTGGAACTTGATCCCAGGACCATGATCCCAGGACCCTGGATCACACCCTGAGCTGAAGGCAGATGCTCAACCACTGAGCCACCCAGGCGTCCCTGCTCTCTTCATTCTTGCACTGGTGCTGACACTGAAAGCATTCCCCAATAAACCTCCACATGCATATTTTCATCCCACAATGTGCTTCCTTTGGAGTCTGACCTTTGTTACTCTCCTACAATGGAGGTGGGAAAATGCAGCCTTTAAGGTTAGTGGAAACGTGCCTACCTAAAAAAACCAGTATTTTAAGTAAGGAAGAACAGGATAATACACTAAATGCTATAAAAAGAACCATCTTTTTAAAGCAAAACATGGTAATTCATGTACATTTTTCACCTGGAGTTATTCATGACAGGATATGTGACAAGGTTCCAAATATTCAGAGAAACATCAGTTAATCGTCAGGTTTGTAGCTGCCTGTGATTCAAAGATTTTTCTTGCCAAAGGTGATTCTGTTCAAATACAGTTTGCAGCAAAGAAGGCAGTAATTGCATAAAAAAGAAAAACAATCAGGTTTTCAATCACACCCTAAGCCAATCTCCATTTTTTTTTTTTTTTGAAACCAGTTTTCATCAACACTAGCCAGCGACACATTTTTTTTTTTTCTATGTGTGACTGGAATAGATTAAATGTTGCATGGCATTATTCTAATACACTCTGTAAGCCTGAAGTATAAGATCTTTTTTTTTTAAAGCAAAATTAATATGGCATTTCCAAAGCTAGATGTTTTTGCAAGTTACTTATTAGCTACTTCCTTTCTGCCTTATGAAGATATCTCCATTTTTATAAGGTAACATCATGGCTGGCCCAGGGAGATGAGTCCTAATTGGTGCATCATCATCCTCTTCCCTGAAGAATATGCTCACTTGGAGTTAATGGTGGCCAGATGACAAGGGCTCTGGCTAGTGATCACATGGGGGGAGGTCTACAAGGAGGGTTCTGGGAAGAATTTTTGCTTCTGTCCAAAAGGACAAGAGTATAAAGGTGGCTTACTTCTGTGACTCCTTTCCTTCTTCCTTCATGCATTTGATAATAGCTATAAATATATAATATTGGGAGCTAAAAGAATCACTTGTCTCACTGAAAAATCACTGAGATACCAGACTTTTGCTCTGAAATCACTGAGCTGCAACACAAAACCTGAAACTACATCTTAGATTTCCTATTAAATAACATCGTAATGACTCAGATTGTCGTTGCTTGCCCTCAGAAACTCCTATAATTTAAAACATGTACCGAGAGCTTACTACATGTCAAACACTATTATAAGTGAATGGCATGCACTAATTAACTTAATTTTCAAGATAATCCTTTGAACTATGTACCATCACTACCACCATGTTATATATTAAGAAAATGAATCCTAGAGAAATGGCCCAGGGTCCCACAGCCAGTAAGTAATTAAAATTAAGGTCAAAATAAAGACTCTTCAGACAAAAAAGCTGAAGAATACATGACCAAGAGATAAATTACAGAAGAAGAAGAAGAAGAAGAAGAAGAAGAAGAAGAAGAAGAAGAAGAAGAAGAAGAAGAAGAAGAAGGAGGAGGAGGAGGAGGAGGAGGAGGAGGAGGAGGAGGAGGAGAGGAAGAGGAAGAGGAAGAGGAAGAGGAAGAGGAAGAGGAAGAGGAAGAGGAAGAGGAAGAAGAAAGAAGAAGAAGAAGAAAGAAGAAGAAGAAGAAGAAGAAGGAGGAGGAGGAGGAGGAGGAGGAGAGGAAGAGGAAGAGGAAGAGGAAGAGGAAGAGGAAGAGGAAGAGGAAGAAGAAGAAGAAGAAGAAGAAGAAGAAGAAGAAGAAGAAGAAGAAGAAGAAGAAATAGTAGCAGTAGTGGGATCCCTGGGTGGCGCAGCGGTTTGGCGCCTGCCTTTGGCCCGGGGCGCGATCCTGGAGACCCGGGATCGAATCCCACGTCGGGCTCCCGGTGCATGGAGCCTGCTTCTCCCTCTGCCTATGTCTCTGCTTCTCTCTCTCTCACTGTGTGCCTATCATAAATAAATAAAATTTAAAAAAAAATTAAAAAAAAATAGTAGCAGTAGTTGTTAAAGGAAGGTCTTCAGCAGAAGAAAATGATTCCACATGGAAATCTGGATCTACATGAGAAAATATACTGGAAATGATAACCACACTGGCAAGTGGACAATCATAAATTTCAACACTTGTTAAAATACTCAGCAATTATCTCTTTAATGTTTTTTCATTCTCTCTATGCTCTTCATTTAGATTTTTGCTTAAAGATTTGTTAGAATTTGTTTCAAAACCTTTGATTTCTTTATTTTCCCTTACCATGTTTTCTTTTCTTTTTTAAAGATTTTATTTATTTGAGAGTGATAGAGCACACGAACAAGAGGGAGGGGCAAAGGAAGTGGAAGAAGCAAACTCCTCACAGAGCAAGGAGCCCAGGACCCTGGGATCAGATCCGAGCTGAAGACAGACACTTAACCAATGGAGCCACCCAGGTACCCTCTCCTGTACCACATTTTTAAAAATATTTTTATTTATTTATTAATGAGAGACACAAAGAGAGAGGCAGAGACACAGGCAGAGGGAGAAGCAGACTCCATGCAGGGAGCCCGACGTGGGACTCGATCCTGGGACTCCAGGATCATGCTCTGGGCCCAAGGCAGGTGCTCAAGTGCCCAGAGCATGATCCTGGACCACCCAGGCATCCCACTGTGCCACGTTTTCTAAAGGTTTATATAGCTGGTGGAAAGTTCTCTCTTCTGTGAATTTTTAATAACTAGTGAGTTGTTCATTTTAGCAATTATGTTTTTCATTTCTATTTGGTTGTTTTCCAAATCTCTTTGCTCATTTTGAAATAGCCCCATTTCTTTCATATTTTTTATTTGATCATATATTTTTAAGCAATTTTATATGTTTAAATACTAAATTCTGTTTCTATAATATTCTAGCACCTCAAACTCTCTGGAGACTCTGCTGAGTGCCATTATCATTATTATTGTGATGATGATTTTTTTTTTTAAAGATTTTATTTATTTATTCATGATAGTCAGAGAGAGAGAGAGAGAGAGAGAGAGGCAGAGACACAGGCAGAGGGAGAAGCAGGCTCCATGCACCGGGAGCCTGACGTGGAATTCGATCCCGGGTCTCCAGGATCGCGCCCTGGGCCAAAGGCAGGCGCCAAACCGCTGCGCCACCCAGGGATCCCGATGATTTTTATTTTGACTCTAGCTCTTTAATATTTCTTTTATGCTTGGATTTTTTTTTTTCTTTTTGAGCTCATGTTTTGCTAATACATCTGGGAGAAACACTGAGATAAGGTGGGGTGGCACTACTAACCCTAGGTACAGTCTAATTTAATTTTAACTTGGAATTTCCAAAATCATGATGGTAATAGTAATTCAAATTAAAAAATACTGTGAGACCAGGAATCTGTGACAAATTCTCAGGGGAAATTATTATTGTTGTGGCTTTGGTCATTTATCTTTATCTCACACAGAGCCTCAGTGAAGATAGAAAGAAAGGTGTTGGGCAGCCCAGGTGGCTTAGGGGTTTAGCGCTGCCTTAAGCCCAGGGCGTGATCCTGGAGACCCAGGATTGAGTCCCACATCAGGCTCCGGGCATGGAGCCTGCTGCTCCCTCTGCCTGTGTCTCTGCCTCCCTCTCTCTCTCATTCTCTCTCTCTCTCTCTCTGATGAATGAATAAATAAAAAATAAGAAAAAGAAAGAAAAGAAAGAAAGAAAGAAAGAAAGAAAGAAAGAAAGAAAGAAAGAAAGAAAAAAGAAAGAAAGGTGTCCTGATTGACTTGTTTGCCAATAGGCTCTCACTTTGGTTTAAAAATATATATTTTAATATATATTTTATAATTGCATATAATTAAGTATAATTATGTTATATTTAGACATATTTTATATTTATTTTCTACATATATAAGCATGTGTGTATATGTATTTTTTAAGTTCACACTTTTATTTAATGTCTATTTTTTCAAATTCCCAGTTTTATGGGGGGATTTCAGGTTATCTTTCTTATTTTATGAGGCCAAGACCCATTCTCATATCCTCCATACGCTGCTAACCCCCAAAATTCAGTTTCCTATATTGGCAGCTGCCCACAGGGCAAGTTCAGACCCCAGGTTTGCTTGTCAATTTGCTTTCAGATTCTTGTATGTGTGTGTCTGTGTGTGTGTGTGCATGCACACACATGCATGTCTATTTTATGGAAGGAAGAAAGGTAAAGGGAAGCTCTTAGGAATTTCCAGATTTTTTTTAAGTGCATATAGAAAGGAGAAAAAATTTCTTAAACAAAAACACATCATTCTTATTTAAGTAAGTGACTCAAGGAAAATAACACACTTTTTGGAGTTAATGCTTTAATCACGTAATAGCTATGTGAACTATGTGGTTAATTCCTAGTTTTCATACTTCACAAGATCTTCTTCATTGTTCCCTTTATTTTTTGGTCAATTTTTCCTTAAATTAATTTTTAAAATTCAAATATATCATGCTTTTAGAAAAGAATGCATTGGCCAATAGTCATGAGCTTCACAAAATATAGTTAAACCTTAAACAAGGGTTTGAACTACTCAGGTCCACTCATATGTAGATTTTTTTTTCAATTAAATACAGTCCAGTACTGTAAATATATTTTATCATATTTTCCTTATAATTTTCTTTTCTTTAGTTTACTTTACAGTAAGACTACAGTATATAATACATATAATGTACAAAATGTTTTAAATTTTTTTTGATTATATTATGGATAGGGCTACCAGTCAATAGTAGGCTATTAGTAGTGAAGTTTTTGAAGAGTTGAAAGTTATACATGAATTTTGACTGTGTGGGGTATCAGTGCCCCTAAACTCCATATTATTCAGGGGTTAACTTTAAATTAATTAATCATGGATTTTCTTCCTGTCTTTTCATAAATTTGAGGATTACTTTTATACAACTTATAAGCCTCACTACTATTTTTTTTCCTAAATTGGGTTTAGAATTTTACTTATGTCTTCTTATAAATCTGAAGTAGAAGGTAGAAAAAGCAAAATAATACAGTACAGATGCATTGACTATGAGTTTGTTATTTTCACAAGAGGGAAAGTGAAAATCTATTTTTGAGCTCATTGAAATTCAGACTTTTTATTTTTACATATGTCATGAGATACATTCAGAGAAGTCAATATGGTGCAAATATTTTATTGCTCAGCTGGAAATGTTAAAAAAAAATCTGAAAATGACAAGTTTAAGGAATTCCTTTAGAGAACTTGAAATACAACATAACCAGGCTCCCAGAACATTAGTTATAATGTTACAGTTGAAAATAACTAAAGATTACGCATCCTACAAAGTAGATTCTCTTTTATGTACATGAACCAATGACTTAAATAAAGGGGGGACGCATATCAAAGAATCCTGATCAAAGAGATGAAAAGATAAGCAGAAAAATCAAATCACTGATTAAATTTAAACCACATTAAGATGGCTTTAGGTATCTCAACAGTTGACAAGCCTGGTAGAGAACACTGTCAATCTACTTACGATCTTAGAAAGATGGGGAAAGAATACACTTATAACAAAGTACTCATCTGCTCTTTTTAAACAGCAAGGATTAAACATAAACAAAATTAAATTCTCATTTCAATTTCACAAAAGGTGTTTTGCAGCCCAGAGTTGCCATCTCAAGTGCTCGCACACAACTGAACTATCAAATTCAGTGTGAAAGAGTCAAAGGTGACATGATGTTCTCTCTCCTTTGGTGCATTGCACTAAGCAGTTTAAAATCCTCGTTGCTGTGCTTGGCTACTCTTTCAGAATATCAGTGAGGCTCACAGAAATACTATGATGCTGAACCACACATGTTGGAGCAGCTGCTTTCAGAATACCCATGATCTGGGTAAATAAGGAACTCCCAGAGGGTAACGACACCACGGCAATGAAGAACCCTTTATGTACAAAGCATGAGACCTAGTCCTGAACTTTGGGCAAAGCACAGCCCTAGACATCTGAACCTGAGACAGGTCTAAGAGCATGCAGCTCAGTGAGCACATGTCATGGTGAGATGCACTATGAGGGTCATGATGTCAGTAGTTTCAGGCCCCACACAGAGGCGAGACTCATAAATCAATGAACAATTCTCATGTGTGCTCAGCGTCAGAGGCGCTCATGCTGAGGCACTGATCTTTTCATTCAAATCCAAACTGATGGTAGTAATCGCTGACCCTATTGCTTTTTAGAAATGTCCATCTTCAAAATAGCAAGTTTTAAAATAGATCATTTTACCTAAGATAATAAAACACTCTACACTTCTTCAAAATATTCACAAATATATCACAGAAACATAAATTTTATATACCCAATCCAACATTCTGGAGTATCTTATGAAAATGAAAAAATAATCAAAGAGAAATGTAAAATTCTGATCAATGTCCCAATTTTCCTGCCATGGGGCTTCCATGAAACAGCATTTTAAAGTCAAATATTAGTTTAATGGAAGACCATTTAGCTTGTGAGAGAAGGCGTCCCAAAATATAAGTAAAATTCACTTCTAAGTAGAAGTGATATTCCCACATGTCCTGCCACTAAAAACTCGAGTGCTCCTCAGATCAGAGCTGCTGCTTCTCACAAGGCACTGTCCTCACTTTTGTCTGTGTGCATTTATAACAATACATGATCCTTTAAAGTACAGTTGACATCTGAACACATTGGGGTGCAGGATACCATCCCCTCGCACAGTAGAAAATCCACATGTAACTTTTGACTCCCCCAAACTTAACTACCAATAACCTATTGCTGACCAGAAGTCTTACCCATAACATCAAGTCATTAACACATATTTTGTATGTTGTATCTATTATATACCTCACTCTTACAATAAAGTAAGCTAGAAGAAAATATATTAAGAGAGTCATAAGGAAGAGAAAGTACATTTATAGGACTATACTGTGTTTCTCAAAAAACAAAAACAAAAACACAACACATACAAGTGGACCCTTCAAGTTTAAAACCAAGTTGCCCAAGGGTCAACTGTACATATATTAAAGGATTTTGTTAAAATGTTACTATTTTAGCATATATAAGAAGATTATGACCAATAGATTAGACCAATAGGCAATGTCTTCATGTCAAAGACCTTAGGCTAAACTTTTTATTGGCATAAATTTTTCCTGTTTTCTTTTTTTTAAAATATTTTAGCAAAACATCTTTCTGGTTTTAGAAAAGATAACTTGGGAAAAAATACAACCTTAATCATTATTTTGGGGCAATGTATTTTCACTTATTTTCCCTCACAGTGATATTTTAAGGACAATCACCCTTAGTAAAAATGTAAAAATCTAAAGCAAATACTGCATATATGGGCTATACCATAAAGTTAGTTGCTATCTATATTCTGTGCATATACACCTGGGTTTGTCCTTTCCCTCCTTTTATGCTATAATGCCATATTTTAACAAGTACTGTCAAATGAATTTCCTTTTGAGGAAAACTGACCTGGTTACTGACTACTTAGTAGGTTGTTTTGCAGACACTTGACATTTTGATTTCACCAAATGTTGGATGACACTTAATATACATTAGTATTAAAAGGAGAACAAATTTGTAAGTCTATTTTGCTTATTAAATGAGCTTATTAAAAAATAAATGAGCTTATTCTGAATTGTAACTGTGTTAGGCTTTTAGATGATTGTAGTAATTCAAACATTTTATAAAGAAAAAGCATACATGATCAAAGAAAGAAATTATTCCCAGTTATTGGGGGAGAAATGAAAATAATATTTAAAAAAAAAGAAAATAATATTTATTATACATTTGACTCAAGTGTTCTAAGCAAGTTGGTATTTTGACTTTGAATTTTAAATGTAAAAAGGAAAGAAAAATACAACACAGAAACATGATGGAGGAAGGAGAGAAAAAGTTCTTGGGCTTTTCTTCAATATCCTGCTTGCTTCACTGAAAATATCCTCCAAATAAAAATAAGACCAAAGAAGAGCACTGTATTTGTTAAAGAACTATAATTTCGAGACACTTGTATGGTTCAGTGGTTGAGCGTCTGCCTTTGGCTCAGGTCATGATCCCAGGGTCCTGGGTGCAAGTTCTGCATTGGGCTTTTCTGCAGGGAATCTGCTTCTCCCTCTTCCTACGTCTCTGCCTCTCTCTTTGTGTCTCTCATGAATAAATATGTAAAATCTTTTTTAAAAAACAAGCTATAATTTCAAGACAATTAACTTAGCTACTCTTCGTAGTTTGGTCCTTCGAGCCTCTTCTATATGGAAATTATGTAGCCATAGTAGAGCACAGAACATGTATTTCCCTTGAAATGTTCATATTTGTTAAAATGTTTAGGATGCAATTAGCTTAATTTCTGATAACATTTTAACTTAAAAAAACTAAGGCGTCACAGCAGAGAGAATGAATCCAGTTAAAAATAATATCTTAATGGCATCCCGGGTGGCCCAACAGTTTAGCTCCGCCTTCAGCCCAGGGCCTGATCCTGGAGACCTGGGATCAAGTCCCGCATCAGGCTCCCTGCATGGAGCCTGCTTCACCCTCTGCCTGTGTCTCTGCCTCTCTCTGTTTCTCATGAATAAATAAATAAAATCTTTAATAATAATAATAATAATAATAATAATATCTTAAACAGTAACACCATCCAAACCTATGCCTTTACACGTCTTATCACTTTTCATCAGTATATAGTGATTCATGAAAGTAATGGGAAATTACAAGTAGAAAATAGAAAGGAAGTGAAGAATGTAGTGATAAAAGGCGAATACCTTTGAAGAAAGGTGAACTTGGCATTCTACATATAGGAGCATAGAATTGCTACTTACATTCTTTTTAATTTTGTTTACTATTACCTTATGGCCATATACAACTGAAGAAAGTCTTTATAGTACATATTATACCTGTCCAAATAGAGGCATTAGCCATATTTTCTCCTAAAATAGAAATTGTCTCAAGTTGGCTTTTTTCCCTCCTTTTCCTTGAGATGCTATAGATTTCTGTCAATTTCTATTAAAAGAACTCTCATGTGTCCCATATCTATTGCTTTATTTTTTATAAAAAAATTAGCGGGAAGAAAACCAGTCTAAATATTTGAGGAATGGTGACTTTGGAATTGTAAATGGTACAAAATTTGACTTAGAGAAATATGAAATATGAACATTTGAAAATATGAGCCAAGCACTATGCTAAGTGCCATAAGGAATGCAACACAATGCAATGAATATTTTCTGAGCGCCTGCTCTAAGCAGAGGTCTTAGGGGCAACAAAGAATAGCAGGGTCAAGGTCTCACAGAGACTTTAATCTAGTTGGAGAAGACAGACAATAAACAAATATACAACCCCAGCCTAGTGCTGAGTGAGACATAGGAAAATCTAAAAAGGTGATGTAATAGAGAATGACTGAATGGCTTCTTATAGTCACTTGAAGAGGTGACATTTAACTTAGCATATGAATGATAAGGAGCCAGCCAGGTGAAGGTCAGAGTGAGGACCAGTACATATGTGTGAGTCAACCTTGCCTAGTAAATAAGCATATTTATAATTTGAAATGCATGAGGCTTTCTGGTGATGCTTGTCATTTAAACATTACTACTGATATTTTTATTTGAGAAAATGCTCATGTGACCAACTATGGATAAAGTAGCTTCTGCAAAATCCCTAAACAGACCTCAGCTCAGCAACTTTGACAATATCTAAAGAAAGCCTCTGTCACAAAACTATGCTAGGCAAGGGGGCCACAGGAGAGGTTTGAGTTTCAGAGTAAAGAAAGTAGATCATGTAGAGTTTGTAAGCCAGGATAATGAGTTAAGATTTTGTTCTAACTTTGAAAAGAAAACGTTGGAGTTTTTAGAACAGAGAAGTGACATGATCTGATTTACATTTTAAAATATTGCCTTGTCTGCTTTATGGAAATTTGTGTTGCCGGGATGAAAGGTTGGAGCAAGGAGATGAGTTAGGAGGATATTTGAGAGGATAGTTGGGTTTTTTAGTAGAATAGAATAGAAAGGAATGGAACAAATAAGGAGGAGATAGGGAAGATCCAAAATTCCATATTATCCAACACATATTTAAGATGCTCTTTACTTATTTATTATTTATATTTTATTTATTTATTTGAGAGAGAGAGAGAGAGCACAAGCAGGGGAAGGGGGCAAGGAGAAGAAGAAGCAGGTCTCCTATGGAGCAGAGCGCCTGACATGTACTCAATCTCAGGACCTCAAGATCATGACCTGAGCCAAAGGCAGACACTTAACTGATTGAGCCACTCAGGTGCCCCTTAAGTTGCTATTTTTTTTAAAGATTTTATTTATTTATTCATGAGAGACACAGAGAGAGGCAGAGACACACAGAGGAGAAGCAGGCTCCCTGCGGGGAGCCTGATGTGGGACTCCATCCCAGGACCCTGGGATCACAACCTGAGCCAAAGACAGATGCTCAACCACTGAGCCACCCAGGTGTCCCTAGACAACCTCACTGTCCAATCATATGGTGATGGCAAGGAGGCTGCCCAGTATATGACTGTGGGATTTCTGGAGCATTTTGCACAATGATGGTGTTTAAAGTCACAGGACTAGATAGAGGCTATAACCTACATCCATTGTGCAGATAGACAGAAACGAGGGTGGGCCCAGGATAAAGCTCTCATTTTTTACAGCCTTTAGAATCAAGGAGGAGGCACCAACCAAGAAGAATTGGAAGTCAATGCTCATGTGATAAGAGGAAAACCAGTGAGTGTGCATCGTCGTGGAAGCCAAGGGATAGGGGTTTCAAGAATGAAACAATGAGTGCCACATTTTTAGTCATTTCTCTAGGTGAAGGAGACAGAGTAGGCAGTAGGACAAACAGGGGATGAAGCAGTTTCCTTGTAAGATAGGAAATGTTAAAACATGTATTGATGGGAAGAATTCAGTGGAGGACAGGACATAGGCAGTGTATGAGACAGGATAAGTGGCAAATTAAAATTTTTGAAGATGTAAGAGGTGGTAGGAGCCACAGTGCCATCGGAGGCCTTGGTCTTGAGGGAAGCAGGGTGTCTGCTGCTTGGCTAAAGGGAGGAGGCTGAAAATATGGGGATCAGACCTGTTCATCCCTTGAGAGACATTCTTAATTATTAAGTTTGTTGCGTCCTACTAGTTCTACGTTGGCTTTAGTCTCTTCTAAGTACTAAACAGAATTTGAGGAGCCGACCTACACAGTGGCTGGTGTGTCTCTGTGACTCTTCGTTGTCTTGTGTAACTGGCCACTCCAGAACCTTTGGCCTATGGCAGTGTGGCGGAAAGAATATATCTGGCTCTGCTCTGCCCTGCACACAAATTTGCAGTAGTTGGAAAACCACTGTGTTTCCTAAATGCCTCTCCTTCTTTATTCTCAAAGATTTTTAACAGGCAGACATTTTCAACTCACAGGTCTTTTGCTTGTGACAGAGATGAATAAACACAAGTAAGAGTCAAACAAAGAAACAAAAAACGACTTTGAGCATTTCCCATCATTTGCTCTCCAGCTGCCTAAGAGAAGGAGGGTTTTTGTTGCTGGGACAGCATTACCAGAATCTGGCTTTGCGGGACTGGAGGGGGTGTGAATAGTGGCAATGTAGAAAAGGTGTCAGAATGGTGCAGAGGCTGTGAAGGGAAACAGGGAGAGAAATCTATAAAGGTGAGTGAAAGGGGAAGAAATAGCAACAGCTTGAACCCTGCAGATACTTTTGGGAATATGCAAGCTGGGGGGGAAAAAAGGAAGGGAGACAGGCAGAGAATACACTGCTGCTAGCATGAGAGGGATTTTGGTAGGGAAGCAAGAGCCTGAGAGTACTCAAAGTGGCTTTTCACCACCTCCCTTGGTAGGAGAGATTTGGGGAGAGAAACTTGTTACTCTGAATGTTTGTAGAGTCATCTTTTTGTTTCTTCTGAATGTGACACTGTGTAGTCTCAAGACCTAGAGGTTTTATTAGGATTAAAATTCAACTGCTTCAGCATTTTCTGATGCACATTTGCACAATGTCAGGCATGGGGCTCAGCGCCCTGAGAGACAAAGGGTAAACAGTCTCACCCTCATCCCTCATCCTCTGGCAGTGCCCTCAAGTGGTAGAAACAGACACGTGCATGCACTGCTAAGTGATCCTAATCAATAGTTCTGGAAATAAAGGCAGAAGTCAAAATATATAAGGTACTAAAAAAAAAAAAAAAATATATATATATATATATATATATATATAAGGTACTGGAGAATTTTCAGAGGTACCATTTTAGGGGGGGGGTGTGAGTTCTTTATTCTAACAGTTTCAATTTAAACCAGTATTCGTTGTGAAATATTTGTCCAGATGAGGGAACTGTTCCAAATGGTTATTGATAGATTAGTTCTTGTCTAAATGCATCATTTGAAAGCTCTGTTTCAAATGGTTTAAAATAACCCTAAATACTGTGGACTATGTAATCAGGAAATGAAAATGATCACTTTGGGCCTGATGGTGTTTTTTTCTTCATTCTATCCAGAGCATATTTCTGATTATTAGGTTAAGAAGATGTTTTCAGTATTTTAGAGACTAGGACAAGACTCAAAAGATCAATTGCAATTTTGCTTTTAACTTTCAATGAATGTTGGCTATTAACAAGTTCTTGGCCTTGTTTTCAGAAATTTCTTTTTTTTTGTTTTTTTGTTTTGTTTTGTTTTGTTTTGTTTTCAGAAATTTCTTGTCTGTACTGTCTAATCTGTACATATTTTCTCTTTCAAGAGAAGGTTGTAATTAACGCATCTTTATATATTTTGTTCATTGCTTTCTCTTTGTCATTTTGTTTCACTGCTGGATATCTTCTAGGAAGAACAGTAGTAGTTGGCATACAGGGGTGGCTTAATAAATATTTGTGGCATGAATGGATAAAGTCAATGGAAAAAGTGAGAGACAGACTTTTCTATCCTTCACAATGCCTAGTAGCAGATCCTCAAATATTAAGTGATTTGAATTGATTACCATCAGTTCTAACCATGAATAGAGATGCACGTCAAAACTAAAGACTGTAACCATCTCTCTTTTACAGTCAATGACTCACCAAGTTGTAATTGGTAGTGTTCATAAGCTCTAGTTTTGCAGCAAAAGTGTCACTGCACCTCAGATTGTCATTTCATCATTGAATATGAGGTTCTCACCTCACTAGCTAGAGAATTTCAGTTGAATTGATCAATATATGCATTTCCAAAATGAGGGAGAGTTGAAGGGAGATCACAATTAGGCAGAGAGCCCTGAGAATAACCTATCAAAGTTTATAATGGTGCTTAAATTCTATCAGGCACACTATAAAACCTATGAAGAAAGTGTTATAAAAAATAATTGGACAAAGGATAGGTATTGAACACAATGATAGAATGACTAAATGTCCTGATATCACCAAACATGATATGGAACATGAAGATTCTGGCTCTAGAAAGTCAAAAATACATTTTTAAAAAAAGTACTTGATTTCTAAAGTGTTTTTATAATAAAATTACATTATGAATTAGATATGAAAATCTTAGGGTGATATAAACATTCAAAAATAAGTGCATGCTAACACATAAAGAGGACTGTTTTTCAAATTGGTAAAAAATGGAGAGAAATGATAAAAACAGGTCTCTTACCAGCAATCCTAAATTTGAAATTCCTAAAACAAACGAATGATCTGACTTGAGAAAAATGATTTTATCATTTTTGATTTGAGAAATCATAATCATGATTTGACTTGATAAATGATTTTTATCATTTTATGACTTTCGTTTAACTATAAATAGTATTGCATGAAGTAATACACAGTGATTGGGTTCAGTCATATCGCTTGATTTTCATTTCAAAATATGAACTTTGCAACCTATATCCCAGGTCTCTAGAGCACGAGGATTCCTTTCAATCAAAACTCAGAACACCTTTCACTTACTTGTCAGAGTTCTCAACTTGAAATTTGGTCTCATATGGCAGCTGTCAAAGCTTGACAACTGATATTTCAAAGGGTTGACCTAAGGGACATTACAACCATTTATTTCTATAGGTTCTCTAAAATTCTACCTTTCTAGGAGGGCAGACAGACAGCAAGCCAGGTAACTGGACTCTATTATTCTGTTCATAGAAACACTTTCACTGAACTAGGATTTAACATTTTGTCTTAAGGCTTATAATTGGTTGACCTAAGAGAAGGTCATATAATGTTACAGGTATCATCTATTGTAGTGTTTAGCATGTCTTATACACAGAACCTGTAAGTTAAGTTCCCTTAAAGGTCGATGATCTTGTTTTCTTTACTTATCCTTTTATTTTTCTTTTCTGCTGAGTTGTGCTTCTTTGGAATAAGGAGTGCGAGCAAAATTAGCCATTTTCTCTTTCGCCTCAGATACTACGAAGCATATTACTGAGTTTTATGTTCCCTTACTTTCTTTTTCCATGCTCAAGATACTACTAACTCTTTTAAAAATTAGGCAAGATTTATTCTCAAAACAGACACAATCTCAATTGAAATTTGTTTACTCAGATTTTGAAATTTGTGTTTCTAATACAGTATTCAACCATATATAAATCAGTATTTGTGTTTGCTAAAATTTATGCAGTATAAATAACCACCCATGCATCATAACAAAAATCATACTTTATCAATACTGTATCCGTAGTAAGATTATCACCATGAGTACACAGTTTGACATCATGAATTGAGCAAGGTTTTAGATTCTTTAGATATGAATCTGTGTTCTGGATTCTCCACCAATTAACAGATTAACTGATCTCATCTTGAGCAACTGACCTAAGCCTTTGTTTCTTTATTTGTAAAATACAAATCAGTAACAGCATCTAACAAAAGTTGCCTCAGATATTCTAAACAATATATGGGAGGTAAGTTGACTGGCATTTTAGAATATATAGCTTCCCTTTCAATACCATCTACTGTGTTCCCTAAATAGTAATAACCATATATTTTATAAAACCATGCTTTCTAAGCATTAAAATAAAATTTGAAAATTAAGCTTTCTTCTTAGAGTCCTGCAAATTCCTTAAAATCATTTCATTGTTCAAAAAGCAAAATAATGTCATTTTGTAACAGAGTTCTGGTAATTGTAGACATTCATATTCCTGGATCTTTGATAAAGGGATAATTTATTATTTTATAAATCCACATTTTTAAGGTACTTGGCTCTCTAATGTATCCATCAGTTCACTATTAAAGTGAAATCAGGACATTTCACAGGGCAATATTGTAAAGATTCAATCCTAGTGGATAGTTTTTTGAAATGCAAGCTTCACACAGAAGACTTGTGAATGTTTACGATGAAATTCATCAGTATTATATGTACTGGATTTTTTCTTAACATAGAAAGTGAAAATACCTATTTCCAAAATTTCTTATTTATTTTCAAAGATTTTATTTATTTATTTGAGAGACAGAAAGAGAGCACAAGCAGGGTCTGGAATGGGCAGAGGGAGAGGGAGAAGGAGACTCTGCACTGAGCAGGGAGCTTGACAACGGGCTCTATCCCAGGACTCCCAGATCATGACCTGAGCCAAAGGCAGCCACTTAACTAACAGATTGAGCCATCCAGGTGCACATCTAAACTTTCTTTAAAACTACATGAGAGGGATGCCTGGGTTGCTCAGCGGTTGGGTGTATGCTTTCAGCTCAGGGCGTGATCCTAGATTTCTAGGATCAAGTCCCACATGGAGCTCCCTGCATGGAGCCTGCTTCTCCCTCTGCCTGTGTCTCTGCCTCTCTCTTTCTGGGTCTCCCATGAATACATAAATAAAATCTTAAAAAAAAAAACTACATGAGCATATGTTGACATCTGGAGAAAAATACTTTGGAATTAACTTCTGAAACGATATAAATCAATAAAGCAAGTACTCTTTGAGTATTTATAAAGTTAGACCCTATTCTTATATCTTATATCATTAATGAATGCTTAAAACAACCATTTGAAGCTGATACTGTCATTATTAAGATATTCTCAAATGAAGAAACTGAGGCACAGAGAGATTTTATAATTTGCCCAGAGCCATACACTTTACAGAAAAAGGACTTGGATGAAACCCAAATCTATCTGACTCAGAACTCTGTGCTCTGCAACAATAAGCTCTAAATACTCAAAAAATATATAGTTGAGCTCTAAAGATAAGACACAGATGAGCAAAGGGACTGGAGTATAACGTCTCGCTGTTGCGAGACTTTTTTTTTTTTTTTTAAGATCTTGCTTCTTCCTCAGTCTGCTAATAACTAGCTGGGGGTTCTTAGGTAAGTAACCTCACCACTCAAAAATTCAGTTCTCTTCTGTATATGATTAGACAGTTGAAACATAAGCTTTCTAAATTCCCATCTGATGTGGTGCATGGGTGGCTCAGTCAGTTAAGTGTCTGCCTTTGGCTCAGGTCATGATCTCAGGGTTCTGGGATCGAGCCCTATGTCAGCTCCCTGCTCAGCAGAGTGTTTGTTCTTCTTCTTCTGTCCCTCCCCTCTGCTTTGTACTCTCTTAAACAAACAAACAAATAAATAAATAAATATTTATTTAGAAAGTCCCATTTGATTATCAAGCTCTATACATCAGATATCTTGCTTTTATATAATACCAGCTTGGGGGAAAATGTGGTTATGGAAAACAGTTGCCATGTCTTTTCTCTGGTCTAATCCCAATGTTGGGGATATTGTCTTGTAAAACTCATTTTCAACTTCAGGAGAGTTACAGTCGTCTAGAATCACCACCTCTCACCTCACATGTTATAGTTGATGCTTCCTGTCTTTCTTTCTTTGCCTTTTTGTAATGATTTCAGGTGGCCGAACCCTGTTCAATGTTCTCTGTCCCTCTCTAATCTCCATGACTGACTATCAAAGAATGCCTGTCATAACTGCTATATCTACCAACACTAGCACCTGTTTGCCCCAGAAGAAGCCTGATGAAGCAGGGTTTTCTGTTTGTTTTGGTTTTGCTTTATATTTGTTTTGATTAAGCCCCTTCTTTCTAGGGTTTAATCAAATGTGTGTTAGGGAGGGGCACCTGATGGCTCAGTTAGTAGAGCATGTGACTCTTGATCTCAGGATTGTAGGTTTGAGCCCCATGTTGGGTATGGGATTATTAAGAAACAAAATCTTAATATATATACACACATACATACACACACACATTAGGGGAAAAGAGTATAAGATGAATGACAGAACTGTCTTGCACTCTAGCCCAAGTCAATTTTCCATGAACTGGTATTTTACACACTCTTTATCCCTTAGTATGAGTTTTTATTCCAAATATCCTAATCCTTCCTGTAAATAAGTCCAAAACAAGCTAGTGTCAAAAACTATCCAAATATGCTTAGGACATATCAGTAATAAAATTCTAAAGTGACCACAGTTTGACTAACAAAGATAGAAAACCACCTGTGTTGTGTAGGCAAAAGATTGCCATAAGCCACTATCCTTCCTGGACTATTACTATGGTTTAGTGATTCAGAATTTGGGCTAAAGTGTACCTATCCATATGAGGCCAATACACACCAGAAAAGAAATGAATAAAACACAATCTAAAAAAAGTCAATGTAGTATAATAAAAAGTTTATACTTTGGGATTAGATCTTGGTTACCATCCAAGTCTTTCACTTGCTTGGTGGCTTTGACTCCTCTGTGCCTCTGGAGTCTCATCTATATAAAATGGGGATGATTTTATATAAGAGAAAGCTGTGAGCTCTATGCTATATAAAATACATAAAGTGTAGAAATACAATAAATTCTGGTTATTATTATTAACAATTTTACAGAGTATAATTTGAGTAGGTAAAAGGAGAAACAAAAGAGATCATATGATTGGACAAGCAAAGTGGATCAGACCCTATTACCATGATATATAACTTCTCTCCTGAGACAGTTACATAAACTAATTATCTCTATCATGTTGCTACTGCATGGGGATGATGAAGGTTTTATTTGTATAAAAATTAGCATTAACATAAATCTATATATTGAATACATTTCAAGTCATAAATACCTTCTTTTACATTCCTGTTAAAACTGAAGTGTGTAAACAGTGTAATAATTTGCCAGTACTGGTTCGATAAGAACAAAACACAGTATCAAGCCAATTAGTCATACAACAGCAGTGATCCTGTATCTCTAGAGAGAGTACGACCTATTCCCCAGCCTGTCAGGCAGATCCGGAGTGCAGCAGTAAAATTCAACACAGAATTATTACATCTCCATGTACCATCTCAGCCACAGGCATTCTTCTTTGAAACCCTTGTCCAAAGGGATGGACATTTGAAAAAGAGGAAAATTTTTTAGTTCTGCAAAATATTAAAAAGCAGTTTGGGAGACTGTCCTAGGAGCTCCTTCTTAAAATATAACTCTAGTATACCTGAAAGCAGCTCCAGGTATGGGGAGAAGACATCTAAGGTGTCAACTGTCTGAGTTCAATTTTTCAAAAACAAATGCATTAGGGTCTGCAGGCTCTTTTAATTTTTGTCTTATTGCTCTATGATTCAGTTATGAATTAATAAAATCTGTACTTCAGGGAGCTGTTGAATATAACTTTTAAAATAAGAGCAACATCCTGTTCAGTTAGCTTTCATTAAAAAATCATCTTTATGATTTATCAAATGTGCCTACAATAATGATTTCCCAAATGCACCGAAATAGAGTATATATGCAATTAACCACAGGAGATGATGTTTTGCAGAATCCTATGAATGTTCTGAATCTAAACTGATTTTTTAACTAAATATTCATATGAAAAAACTTCACTTAAAGAGATAATTTCAATCTGAGCCACATCAGTGAACCATAAATAAGACCATTATTTCTGCTTTTTGTGTTTGTGAGCCTTGGTATTTCAAATTCTATGTCTGCACATACAGTACATAAACTCTGTCCTTGGAAAATTTAATATGAAACACAGGTGAATATAGATACTAAGTTTGAAAAAAGACATAGGAAAAAATAGGAAGAAGTCAAAATATCTCTGTTATCATAAAGCCACTCAAAATGTTATTGTTAATGGCTAAAGAAGAATATATTACATCTATATCTCATTTATGAAAATAGATTATTTACTTATGAAACAGCATTGGATACAGATATCCATATTTTCTGTAACAATATTAATTTTATGTTTTCTATAACTTTGGCTCTATTATATCCTAAATTTTCCAATATTTAGCAAATAAAATCATTTAGTCAGAAGTAGTAATACTTAAAAAAATTAGCAAAAGCCAAAGAAAAATGATGGTGTTAATAATTTGAAAATTGGCAAGACAAACTACAAAAATAAATGAAGGTCTATTTTTTCCCTAAATTTGATAAACATGAATTTATAAGATATTGAAGAAAGTCACATGTTTAATATTATTAAAATGCCCATACTACCCAAGGCAATCTATGGATTTAATGCAATCCCTATCAAATTTCTTAACAAACTAGAACAAATAATGCTAAAATTTGCCTGTAAATACACACAAAAAGACCCCAAAAGCCAAAACAATCTTGCAAAAGGAGAATGAAGCTGGAGGTATTACAATCACAGATTTCAAGACATACCACAAAGCTATAGTAACCAAAACAGTACGGTACTAGCACAAAAACAGACATAGAGAGAAACTGAACAGGATAAAGAATCCAGAAATGAACCCATGATTTTATGGCCAATTAATCTACGACAAAGAAGGCAAGAATACACAATGTGGAAGAGTCTCTTCAACAAATAATGTTGGAAAAGCTGGATGGCTAATGCAAAAGAATGAAACTGGATCACTTTCTTACCCCATACACAAAAATAAATTCAAAATGGATTAAGGACTTAATATGAGACCTGAAACCATAAAACTGTAAAAGAGAACACAGGCAGTAATCTCTTTGACATTAACTGTAGAATATTTTTCTAGATATGTCTACTCAGTCAAGGGAAACAAAAGCAAAATTAGACTATTGAGACTGTACCAAACTGGAAAGCTTTTACATAACAAAGGAGACTGCCAACGAAACAAGACAACATACTGAATGGGGAAAGATATTTGCAAATAATATATTCAATAAGGAGTTAATATCCAAAATATATATAGGACTCATACAATTCAATACCCAAAAGACAATCTAATTAAAAATTGGGTGGAGGATAAGAACAGAAATATTTTTTCCAAGTAAGACATACACATGGCTGATGGACACACGGAAATATGTTTAACATCTCTAATCATCATGGAAATGCAAATCAAAACCACAGTGAAATTTCACTTTACATCTGTCAGAATGGAAAAAAAAACCCACAATAAATAATGTGTTGCTATGGAAGTGGAGACAAAGGAACCCTCCTGTGCTGTTGGTTGGAATGCAAGGTGGTACAGCCACTGTGGAAAGTTTGGAGGGTCCTCAAAAGATTAAAAATAAAAATACCATATGATTAAGTAATCCGACTACTGGGCATTTACCCACAAAAAACAAAACCACTAATTCAAATATACGTGCACTTCTATGTTTACTGCAGCATATTTACTATAGCTGACATATGGAAGCAATCCAATTGTACATCCAGAGATAAATGGATAAGGAAGATGTGGTACACATGCAGACATAAAATGGAGTATTATTTAGCCATAAAAAATTAAATCTTTTCGTTATAACAACGTGGATGGATCTAGAGAGTACAATCCTAAGTGAAATGAGTCAGAGAAAGACAAATACCATATGATTTCACTCATATGTAGAATTTGAGAATCAGAACAAACAAAAAAAAAAGAGGCAAATAAAAGAACAGAATCTTAAATATACAGAACAAACTGGTGATTACCCACAGGGAAATGGGTAGAAGGATGGATAAAATAGATAAAGGAGATTAAGCGTAAACTTATTTTGATGAGCACTGAGTATGGGATTGTTCAATCATTATACTGTAGACCTGAACCTAATATAATACTGTATGTTAATTATACATGAATCCAAAATAAATAAAGTAAAATATTAGTATTCGACAACATTTACATTGGAAATAAATAAAACCACCCTGAGTTAAATTTATTATCCTTCTTCTTCTTCCACCCCTACTTCTTTTCCTTTCTCTTTTTGATAAATGTTTTCATCTGCTTTTCTCACCATAATGTCAACTCTTCAGAGGTGGGGATTCCTCTTTTTTGTCATTTCTATTTCCTTCTTGCATTTGATATGATGTATAGAGAAGCCACTCACTAATTTTTGTTGAATAAACATATAGGTAACTGAACAAATTATTTTTTATTGGTTGGTATGCCTACTATGTGTCAGATATTGTACTAGACAATATGTACTTATTTCAATGACAAAAACAATGCAATTCATATACTCCTTCCATCTTATAAATGGGAAAACTGGACTGCAAAAGCTAAACTAACTTGCCCATAATCTCCCATTGCTGGGAAGTAGCATAAGCAAAGTTTGAACTAAGCTCTTTCTACAGCTAAAGCATGCTCATGCCCCGGCATATCATGCCACATTAAACCTGATCTCCTTTGATCTCCCTATTATGGAAATATAATGAAGTCAAGGGTCTCTATCACAAAATCTTCAGTTTGACCTGCCAAATGCACAAGAATAAAGACATAAATCAGAATAAAGTAAATCATATGGGTGATTGATATGATTCCACATTGACAGAATAACTTAGTTAAAAATATGCTGGTATCAATTTAAAGGGCTGCCACATGAGGGGAAAAAATTCATTTCAAATACACATTACTCCAAGAATATTTCAGATGAATCCAAACACTTACATAATATATTGATACAGAATCAAGTAATTTAATAAGAAAGCATAGATAGAGAATTTGATAGAATTGAGAAAAATATCGGTATGAGAAATGTATACTATTAAGAGTGCATTAGTCAGAGTTTAGCAAGGCAGATAATATTATAAAAATTTGGCCTTCATAGTAGTGGAAGGAGTTGGGAAAGTTAAAGTATAGAAGAGGGATTCTGAGAATCATGGGAGTTGCTAAATCACTTCTCAGTTTATCTGAAGTGCTAGTGTGAGTTAACAATTTGCCCTCCAGCCAAGACTACCAGGAAAATAACTGTTGCTGCACAAGTTAGCTATTTTACTTATTGCACACCAAGGGGGTGCCCTAGCAAGAGGGTATTAAAGGTGAATTACTGTAAGATTTAGCTTTGTGTTAGGCAGTGTTATGCAAATAGGTATTTACTCTGAAAATAGGGAGAATCCAATGATTTGTATCTTACTAAATCTTTTGAGAAAAAAGGAAAACTAGTCCAGTGGTAAAAACTATGTTTGGCAAAGAGGCAAGGATCACTCATATTAGCCAGTATTAAGGGACATTTGATTATTTCTGTAGTTAGGACGATGTCCTTGTTTTCTGTTCAGATGTGATTAAGGAGTGGTCCTGTGTTTGTTTTGATCCACCAGAGTCACAGTGAGTTTTTTTTTTTTTAAGATTTTATTTATTCATGAGAGACACAGAGACATAGGCAGAGGGAGAAGCAGGCGCCTCACAGGGAGCCTGATGTGGGACTCGATTCCCAGACTGGGATCACCCCCTGAGCCAAAGGCAGATGCACAACTGCTGAGCCACCCAGGGGTCCCACAGTGACCTTCTCTAATGTTGATGTTTATGAAATATTAATGTTAAAGAGGAGAATACCAAGACCTTGCTGTGAGTTCCGGGCCAATTCCCAGATGTTAAAGGCTCTTTTCTCCTTATCCATAGCTTACAGAGAAATCCAAAGCATGACCATGAAGGAAAGTTCATGAAAAAAGTTTAAAGTAGAACTACTGCTTCTGTGGTTCTGTGGACAAAAATCTGTTGGTGGATCTGCGCCCTGCTGGAAGTCAGTTGTAGCCATCATCAGACATGAAGTGTGACAGAGAGCAAAGATGTGTCCAGGCACCACTGTTCTGAGATGGAAAAGTTGTCATTCCTTTACACAGTAAGAAACTGAGTTATAGAGACCGTAAGTCACTTGCTCGTGGTCACCTACTTCTGACTAGAGGCACCAGGATTCAAAGAAGCAGTCTGTCTTGAAAAATCCATAGTCTTAACTGCTGGTTTCTGCTAGATCTCAAAACAAACAATAAATGCATTAAAAGATAGTCAGAATCACTGGTGCTTGGAAAAATTCCAATAAATGTAAAATATTTTAAAAACTTCTATCCTAGTCTATCAAAAGTTGGGAAGACCACTGTTGCAGAGAATGCATTAAGGAGGAGAGCCTTCAGGTATACTGCTGGGCTGGCAATGAGTTACCAAAGTCTTTAGAAGGTCATTGTCCTTATCTGAGCAGTTTACATAACATAGCGACTTTGCCTCTACAAATTGATCTTAAATAAACTAAAAAGCAGTTGACGTAAAAGCATCAGTGTGTAAAGAAAAAGAAAAAAAGCAGATATAGGAGTATCTATATTATTGATAATAACATAAAATGGGAAACAATTTGTATGTCCATCAACAGATGAACGAACAACTTGCAATATATATTCTATCAAGTATTATGCAGCTGTGCAAATAATTAGATTGTTATATGAATCTAGAAAGATATTTATGATAAATTAATATTTAAAAATGATTCAATGTTCATAGTGAAATCCCATTTTTAAACCAAAACAAGCAATATTTCTGCAAGTATATTGATATTAGCATGAGCAAATAATGGAAGGATACATGCCATACTGTCAACATTGCTAACTTCAGAATAAAGAATGGGAAATGCAAGGAGTACACCGAAAGAAGCATTATTAGTTTGTGCTCATCTTTATTTATATTTCTGGATTTTTAAATTTATTATTTTGAGCACATAGAATTTTTGCAACATAAATAAATAAAGAATGCTTCTGAGGAGGATAAAGGAATTTGATATTCCTTAAAAGTTTTTAAAAATTTTTACTGAAGTGGGAATCGATAAAGAAAAAAATTGTTCTGATTAAAAGAATCCTTCACATTAATAGAAATTTTTGTGATGGAATTGGAATCTTATAAAATATTCTAAAACAACTTCATACTGTACAATTTCACTCCATGGAAACCTTCAGGCTTTGCAAAGATACAATGATCTCTATAAAAACATAGCAACGCAAGAGAAATTTGAGTTGTTATATGTTCACAATATGTACATCTACGTAGAGATAGATATTTTTGTTTTCTCATTTCCTTTCTGTTCCAGCAACCATAAATTTTATGTTGGCCTCAGACTCTACAACAGGTGACTTTAAAAAACAGCTGTAGTCTAAATATTCTTAAGGGAATCAGAATTCTTTTTAGGATGTATCCATTTACCGAACCTAGGGGGGGTCCTTTTTTTAATGCAATATTGGTATTTTTGACATAGTTCTATTATGAAGACTAACATATAAGATGTTTAACTGGGTAATGATGTGTTCTTTAGGTCACTGCCTCTCAATTTAAAAAATAATGCTCAGTCATACATAATCAGTATTGTATAATATCCATACCTTGCAGCTGCTTGCATAATTAGACACACTGAATAATAGCTATCAAAGGACAATATTCAGATCACTTCCCTCCAAGAGAAATAGAGGGGGGAGAGAGAGAGAAAAAAAAAAAAGAGAGAGAGAACACTTGGAAGCCACTGTGAAAAATTAATTTTCTAAGTATTTTTAATTCTAACATCTGAACTTGTATCTGAGGCACAAGTATTAATATTATGCAAAGTGTGTGTGTATAGTACTCAAATATAACCTCCATTTTACTTCAATAAAATTCATCTGATTGAGTGATACATTTAGTTAAAATGATAGCCAATTTGGTGAAAATGATAATGGGCCAGGGCGAAAGCTCATTTTAGTAATCTTATGGTTATCTTTGTAATAATATTAAGCCACACAGTGTTTTAAAAGGACCTAACTATAATTCAAATGTTTTGGCAATTAGACATTGTCATCTCATACATACACCTCTCTTATTTACCTTCTATAATGCCCCTCTAAAAAGCATTAATTTATAAAGTTATAATAATTACAAATGCATTTTCTTTTAAAAATCTATATATGAAGTAACTTTTCAAACATGGAACGCTTGCAATTTGACTGAAACGACCAATTTAACAAATAACGCATGGGGGATTATTAGGTCCTTTGAACATAGAATAGTTAAAATATCAAAATAGGGTGTTCTACTAGAGCCTAATATATTATAGAGCTGTTGTACTGATAGAACCAGAAGTATATTTGCAAAATATATCCACTGAGAATAACTTCATGTCAAGGGTCAAATTTGCCATACTGTTAAGATTTTAAGGTAACCTTGTCCCATCTGAAATGCAAATACTCTCAGACCTGGTGGCCCATTCATTATGATGGTTCTTGAGCTCTGTTACAAGAGACAGCCAATGAAAATTATCTATTAACCTACTTGAAAAAAGCCATACATAATTAATGTCTGCAGATAAATAGCATTCACATTTTGACAAGGAGCATCAGTGCCAATAACTCTTCCACCCAGACAGTTTTATGTGTCTTCTCTTCACTAATTACCATTTTGGAAAGCTTTCAAGTGATATGTCTTATTATGGTAGAATAGTTTTCTGATAAAGTTCTGATATATGTGTCCTTATTTAAGGTGAATTCTAAGATGGCTGGGGTGAAAGTTAACAAAGTCAAGTATTTGAATTTATAGATATATCCAGTTTGAAGGACTCCGCTTCGTTGAAATATACCTAGAGGCAAGAAGCCCACTACCTACGGATGTTATTTGCTCCTTTAGAATTTAGTATCAAAAGACAACTTATGATGCAGGTGTGAATGCATTTTTCTTAAATATTTTACTCTTTAATGTTCACAGCTAGTATTTTATTTTCACGCACTTGATTTTTATAACCTCATAAGAGATGGCTACTTGTGTGCAAAGAGATTCCAACATAAGATTAAAATTAAACAGTGACTGAAGGAAAATTTTAAGAAGTTATTTTCCTTTTTAACCTTTGGGAAATAAAACACACTTGAACCATGAATAAGAATATTTAATTCTGCCCCAAATTTGGCAAAACATGGTCTGTCTATTGCATTCACTTCTTACCTTACCTCTTCAAAATTTATGCCTTTTTCTGAAACGTTTTTTTGCAAATCCATTAATGTATCAAATAATAAATCTAGTATGAATAAGTCATATTGTAGTGTATATTATTCTTTTCGTTGGCTGTTACATTATTCTACTACAAGAAATTCCTAGATACATCTTATTAGTACTTATCTATTTTAGTTTTTCTGATGCTCACAGACAGCTCCTATTGAATCCTATTCTATGGTTTATCCATATCTATTATCTATTAGTAGGATATGCACATCTTGACAGCTAGACTGAATTCAGCCACCTGAGTACCACTTAATGACACGTCATAAAATGCTTCATAATTTAATGAGATCGTTTCTTGTTTTTATCTTATCATAATGATATATCATAACAATTTATGTTAGATCATTAAAGTGTTGCTGTAGATTCAACTTCAAATCGCAAGTCTGTCAAAATATCACTTGGTAAAAAGGGTAAGCTGACAAAGTTTCTTATCTTGAAAAAATACAGCCTGAAGTGTGAACTATGTCAAGATTCAAGGACATTTTGATTCTTATGAAGAATCAATGATTTTTCATGATTCTTATGAAGGCCAAACGTATCCTAAGAAGTAGTCAAGTACATTTCAAAAAAGAAAAAGAGAGTTTGATTGCTTTTTTTAATATGACATACTTTATAGAGGAATAGCTTTATATGTTGATAAAGTCTTTATAAATTCTTGTGGTAATAATTTAAATGACCATAAAGGAAATTATTTCTTTTAGCAATATGCAGGCTTTCTTATATTTCTTAAATATTCCTAATGAGTATATATACATATAAATCTATATCAAAATTGATATAAAAAGAAGTAACAGGACAATGCTAATTTCATCACTTTGACTTCTATATTCATTCACTGATATCTTGAGTCCGATATCTGACTCACACATTTTAGTAAACCAAGTAGGAATTTATCTAGCAAGACTTACAGAAATACAATAAATAAGAGCTGTCAAACAAATGAAGAGTCTAAAATGAGCATAATTCTATCTTAATTTAAAAAAATACAGATAAAGCTAAATAATGTACATTTATTTGTATTTACATAAATTAAAATACTTGCGCAAAACAAGATAATGGTTCTACGTGTGGAGAGAAAGGGATGTGTGATGCAGAGTATGGTACCCATATATTTATATAAAATCAAAATTCAGTTTATGTGTGTGTTTTAGATATTCTTTGGTGCAGTTGATATATTTCATAATAAATTTCAAGTAAATTTTCATTAAAATGAAAAACTTGTATTAATGCTATATAATATCTATGATTGAAGCTGGCCTACCAGGTGGCCTCAGGATAGCATAGTAGTATTATAACCAGAGAGGTGTGTCAGTTTCTGTTGCAAAATGTTAACATGTTCCTCATTTCCTTTTGAGCCCTAACCATCACTGTCCTTAAAGACTGCTCAAGGTAACTTAGGCCTTCTCTTTCAGGACTTCCACAACTACCACACTGTTGAGCCATCATAATCTCTTACCTAGATTTCTCCATTAGCTCTTTGAGTGTCTCTTTCTACCCTTTCCCTCTCCATTTTATTTCCAGAGCAGAAGCAAAAATAATTCTCTTAAGCATTACCAGATTATGTGACTACACTGCTCAAAAGCCTCCAAAAGCTCCTCATTCTCCTCAGAAAATATATGAAAATCTTTACAATGGCTATAGAACCAGGAGTAACAATCTTTTTTCTATAAAGGACCAGAGAGTAAATATTTTAGGCTTTATAGATCTTTGTTCCATCTATTCAACTCTGCCGTTGTTGTATCACAAAAGCAGCTATAGACTATATGTAATCAAATTGGTGTGTCCTGTGTTTCAATAAACTTTATTTACAAAAAGAGTCTACAAGCCAGATTTAGCTCATAGGTTTTTGTTTACTGACTCCTGTCATAGATCATCTGAAACCTTGTCTCTGTGACATCATTTCTTATTATTCTTCTCCTCATTCATATAGCACAAACTAAAGGGCTCCCCAGTGTTACTAAATTACAAAACATAAACCTACGTAGGGTCTTCATTTGGTTGTTTCTCTTCTTGGAATACTCTTCTTCCGTATATCCAGTTGGTTAAAATCCTTCATCTTTTCAATTCTTTGCTCATATCATACCCTCTCAGTGATACCTAACCTAACTGCCATTATTTAAAATCTCAACTAATCCTCATCCCCAGAACTCTCAATCTCTTGTATCTTGGCTTCCTTTTTTTGACTACTTTTTTTTTTTTACTTCCTTTCATTTGACTACTAAAGAAACTCAATCAGTAATTCTAAACTTGATTTGCAAAAATGTGGAACTTTTCACAGTAATGACTATTTCATGACTTTTTCTTGTATAGCTCTGTAGTATTTTTTGTTTGTTTGTTTAAGATTTTATTTATTTATTCCTGGGAGACACTGAGAGAGAGAGCCAGAGACAGAAGCAGAGGGAGAAGCAGGCTCCAGACAGGGAGCCCCATGTGGGACTCAATCCCTGGACTGCAGGATTATGCCGAGGCAAAGGCAGTTGTTCAAATGCTGAGCCACCCAGGCCTACCTCTGTAGCATTTTTTATATTCTAAAAAGGGTTTATAAAAATGAGATGGTGAATTCCTATGCTGTAGCAGTCAACAGAGTAAATATGAATATCAATCTAATGAGATCTATCTGGGTATATTAAAATATCTTAGTAAGAAGTGCATACTGCCAACTAGACTATGTCTATTTATTATTTTTTAATTTCTAATATGTACTATTAGTATGTAATTTCAATGAGAAACAAGTGAAATGATGTGTATGTTTCCTTTGTTTGCATGTGTGTTTGTATATTTATATAGATGCAATTACACAAACTTCTGTGAAATCTGGGATTCTTCTCTGTATCACTCTATTTTTTAGAGAGTATTTCTATAGAATTGCTTAAAAACGTAAAAAAAATCTTAAAAGCTTGGAGTTAAAATGATTAAATCAAAGAGATGCTAAGATTACTAAGAAATAATGTTAAAATAACTGAGAAATGAAAACATTTCTGTATTTCCACGTTCCTGTATTGATTCTCCTCCAGACCAAATGGATCAATTAATATGAAATTGTTATAGAACCATGGCCTATTAAATATACAGAAGAACATGCACTTGCTTAGCAAGCATTTAGGGATTTTCAAATTAAAGATGGTTGTAAAATTAAATTATTAACCTCATTTGGATGAATTCTCCTCCCTTCCCATTAGACTTTTATCAAAGGGTTTTACTCAATTAAGTGAGGATTACTCTGTAGTTCCATGGTTATACTTCAACCCATGTCAAAATCTCAAATCACGGGCTTCCTTATGGCATTACCATTTCATTAAGGTGAGAATTAGAAAAATATAATAATATATATATACAAACATATATTTTTCATATATTTACTTAAGATGATTTTTTCATAAAGGGTTTTATATCAGAGTAAATATTTTTGTTTTTCTTTTTTTTTTTAATATCAGATGGATGACAATAGCTGCTATAGTCTTGGTGGCTCTTGGAAATATCTGATTCACAACCAGAGAAAGGAGAAATTACTCATCTATATCTTTGTGTAACTTGTTTATATAGTTTCATAGCAAGGCTTGTTTTTCATTCTTAAAAATATTATTTGTAAAATTGTTAATTTTTTCATATATGATTTCATTTGTGCTCCCCTCCATGCTCATATACATGACATATCTTCTTTATTACTAGAACATAGCTGGTTGCATAAGAGAAGAACAGAAGAGAAATACCAAATCAGTCTCCTTGAAGCATCATACAATAATAACAGTATTACTTAACAATCCAGATATCAAGTGGTTTGAAGTACAAGTGATATTAAACATCTTTTATAACCAGCCTGGTCAGAAAAAGGCAGGCCACTGAGTATTACCTGTTGAACGTTACCTATAGATGGAAAATCTCCTTGGATCACCAACAACATTGAATAGGCAGCTGTTTTAATGCTATTTCAGGTGAAGGCTGTGAATCTAATTCAACAATAAAATTTATACACATTTTATTAGAATACAGTAATAATAATAGCTATTGTACATTAAGTGCTTACCTTGTCACAGGGACTCTAAATATATTATTATCTTTAATGATATTACACCTGATTTGAGCCCAAGTGGAATGACTCTAGAATTCATATTTTTAACAACTACCAGTTATCCTCCTTCTCTATAGACTGGGAGACCAACTTCATTAAATATTCTATCTTTCTTTCTATAAAATGAGGATAATAACATAAATCTCATAATATTATTGGAAACAAAATACCAAATAGGGTCCCTGACACATAGTAGATCCAAAAAAATGCCAGTTTCCCTCTAGTCTCATAAATAAATATATTTCATGAAAACATAAATGAGTCATTTTCCATGCGTGCTAGAGAAGTGAGCCTATTATGATCCTTTGCTTTAACAGGTTTATTATTATCTGGTTTTTATTTTGCTTTTTGTAAAGAGATACCAGGTCTTCACTATGACAATCAAATACCCGGAAGAGAAATACCAAAATATACCAATAACATTCAAAATAACTAAAAGAATACATGCCATCTATTAATACACACCATTCTAGTTAGTTTTATGATGACCCAGACACCATATTATTTGTTCCCCATACATTATTCTCATTTAGTCTTGAAGTCCTGTGATTCTCAGTAACTGATATTAATATTATAGATACAGAAACTGAGGCATAGGTCATTTGGGAAATTTACATATGAGCCCATCACTATGAAGTAGTGGAAGATCAATTCTGTTGACTCAAAAGCCCATGATTTTAATGATCAAAGTTTTTGATCAGTTTTCTTACTACCTACCAGCAAAATGTAAAATTTTCAGGTAATTACCCTTATATTTTTATTACTCCATTTAAATACTATCTCAATATAGAAATTAGTTTGAAATATTTTTCATCTAAAAATGTACAATTATGTGTCTAATTGCATTTTGACATACATTCTAGAAATATAGGAAAATGTCTCATGACTTCATTTAATTTTTTACCTGATTTGGTATTGTAGTATAACACAATGGAATATTAATTGCCAGAATCATACCATTTTCTGTACTTTTAAAACTAGCATGCATTCCCGATATTGTAATACTTGTGGCTAAATTGGTTTCCAAGTTCCCACTAGCTGGTATGATTCACTTACTTTGCACATTACTAACATCAGTGGTTTGAATACAAATGGGTCATTTATTCCCTGACAATAATTTTTTACATGTGTTGTTGAACTCTAAGCATTTCTGCAAATTAACTGTAGAAGAAAACACAGCAGTTTGGGAGAAATGTCCAGAGAGCTATGTAGCTTTTAAAGACAGTAGTTTTAAATTATTATTTTCTTTTTTTTTACCTAGAATCTCTCAGCACTATCTCATATCTATCGCATTGTTTTTCTGTCCTTGAAACGAGGTTCTTCCGTATCTCTCCTTGTTTTTCTGTCCTTGAAACGAGGTTCTTCCGTATCTCTCCACAAATTGTATGATTGTAGCCACCCCTTCCCCTCTTTCCATGGTATAACAGTTTTCAGCTTCCATCTTTTAAAATTCTTAATTTCTATGATTTACTTTTATTCAGCTATTTCTCCTGGATCACGATGACTCCAAATGGCTCGATGACAATCAACACATTAGAAATCTCTCTTGCAACCATGATGAGTGTTTCTATAAAATATTCCTCATCCAGTAGGTGAAAGACTTGCCTGCCATGCCAGGGCAGGGCTTCTTTTCTTGGAAGAGGCATGTGTTCATCTATTCTGGGTCTGCATTTATAAACGATATGACCACACTCAGTTGTTTAACATTTAACAGTTTTAAAGAGCCTCCACGTACATGTTCAGTGTGACAAATTCTTTCTAGACCTATATACTATATAACAATCAAATAAATAATATATATATTTTTTCATTTTACCTTTCCAACAAGTCTGGCAAGAAGGCAGGGAAGGTATTAATAGTTATACTGGACACATGAGAAACTTGAGGCTCAAAGATGTTAGATAAATTTTCTCAAGGTTTTATAATTAGTAAATGTTAGATGTCATAGAGACAGATCTTCTGAATCAGGAGCAAGCCGCTAGCCTATCTTTACTTCTATTATCTTATGCATTGAGAGACACTACAGCTAAGAATTAAAAAGTTCCTGAGGTCAAACTGCTTAGATTCTATCTCTGATCCTGCTGGATTTCTCTAGTTGTGTTAATTTGGGCACTTGACTACTTTGTGACTCAATTTATTGTAAATTTGACATGACAGTGTTTGGCCATATAAATTAGGAATAATAAATCTCAACTCACTTAGTTTAGGATGTTCACTTTCTAGCTAAAATTGTGTACCATACAACAGTGAAGGAACACATGAATTACTTTAGAGTTGGTAAGTCCCAAGAAAAAAATGAATGCCTTACACAAGTATGGACTAACCATGTTCCAACACAGGAGAGAAAGTATCAGGGGACCAGAAAACAACAACAACAGAACAACAACAACAACAAAAAAACATCTTAAAGAAGAAGGAAGAAACTCAGATAGTATTGAATATCTTAAGTAACTCCACAAAGCGAACTCCTACCCAACACATGTCCTGAAAAAATTGAGAAATAAGACAAGGGAGTGGCAGTAGAGACCAAAAGATCATCTTTATGAGTGACAAACAAACAAGCAAATAAACATGGAGTCATAGCAGAATGTAAAGCAAAAATAGAACTGTTAACTGAATCCAGACTTAGGCTGATTTAAAAACCTAGACACAGATATGCTTCCATACTCCTCCAATAATGAGGGGAGGGTACAGAGAATCTGCCTCTAAAGAAGCATCAAGAAAAGGCTTGCTTCCTGCAGTCTGTTGGGTCCCAGGAGGGAGAAAGGGCAGGGATGAGTCAAACATGCCAGTTTACTCCTTCCAAAATATTGGTGGAAAGTAAGATCACTATATAAGCCCTGTAATAGAGAAGCAGACAATAAATAATAGAAACATCTGAGGTACGGAAGAAAGGTCTCCAAATAAAAATTTTATTTTATTTTATTTTTTTTGTTTTTTTTTTTTTTCCAAATAAAAATTTTAAAAATGCAAACCCCACAATAACAAAAGGCAACGTTTGAGCAATAAATAAGTAAATGCAACAGAGAAAACTAATCACAAAAAATTCTTAACTATTAGAATGTGCTGCATTCCTATTTCAGACATGTTAGATGTTCAAAGTGAAATATTCATTTTAAATTCTGATGACAGCACTGTACAAAATGTTTTCCTTCAAGATAGGAAAATCAGAGAAATTTAGTTTTTGCCTGTCATAAAACTAATACATGAAAAAAAATGGGAATAGTATTCCAAGAAGCATGACTCTAATTTCTCAGCAGGAAATAACACACATTTCAGCAAAACAGAATTCTCACATTAACTTAAATATCAAACTATCATCCAAATTACTTGTAAAACAGAATACAAAACTAAAGAGCACCTGATAATCCTAATGGAAAATAATGATAGCCCGATGTCCTTCCCATTATAAGAATATATTCAAGTGCATTTTCCAAAAAAAGATAAAATCGTGATCTCATGCAAATGTAAAATGTAAATGTAGTCATGTCAAAGATTTTGTTCTGCTAATTAATTAGGCCACCAGTAAGATGCTTAAAATGGTTCAGAGGGCAGCCCGGGTGGCTCAGCGGTTTAGTGCTGCCTTCGGCCCAGGGCCTGATCCTGGGGGCCTGGGATCGAATCCCACATTGGGCTCCCTGTGTAGAGCCTGCTTCCCCCTCTACCTATGTCTCTGCCCCTCTCTCTCAATCTCTCTCTCTCAATCTCTCTCTCTCTCTCTCTCTCTCTGTCTCTCATGAATAAATAAATAAAATCTTTAAAAAAAATGGTTCAAAGATCATTTGACAAGCTAGGTGTATAAGGACAATTCATCCAAAAAAAGGATATAATTGCTAGATTGGATTATTTTTAAGATGGTTAATATCTAAGAGAGCCATAAACCATAATCTTTGGTGTTTAATCTGTTGCATGGCACAGAAATTATTTGCATCTTTACTACACAAAAACTTACAATTTGACTTCCGCCCTGTCCTTTATGGATATGAAAATTGTCCACTAAATAAAAAGTCAAGCCCATGCTACAGTAAAACAACACCCAGGAACCTCTTTTGCCTGTTTCCAAATTTCAAATAAACATTCTAATAGATATATGTAAACACTTGCTACTTGCTATTAGAACTAAACTTTTCTCTTGGTCACTCACGGCTATCTATGCCACCAGTTCAGTACTGAAAACACACAGAAAATTATTCCTCTTTGGCCACTCACTTTTTAAATTATGCCATTGTTTCAGTCATATTCTATGATGTCACTTATTGAATTGCAGTTGTTTCTTGTTTGTTTGTTTGTTTGTTTGTTTTTACATTTCCTCTCCAGATTACCTGACTTGACTGGTTTGGATTGGACTACATTTTTTTTTCTAATTTATTAGCTACATAAAAAGAAACATCTAATTCAAAATAAAACTGAAAAGATAAAACCAAGCAAACAAAATTTCAAAATGCATGAATTCTTTTCTAGGACTTCGCCCATAGACTTTCCATGGGCCACAGTCAATATCATTGCCTTTGGCTGCAAAATAAGAATCCAATGAACAGTGGACATCAGGGATAGCCACAGGCAGGTCCTAGCCGACTCTTTGGAGAGTCTACTCTAGGGTAACATCCAAGTCAGCCATAGTCTGAGTTTCTTCTACCTGCTTAAAATCTCTTTATTCTTTATTCTTCTCACATTTCCCCAAACATGTCTTATTTCTTTTTCTTAACTGTGCTGATGCAGTCCCTGTGTCATTTTCTCACTTCTCTTATCTACTCTCTAATCATAACTATCAAGTGTCCTCTCCATTATGAAGATGGTCCCGTTCTTCTGGTCATTTCTCCTTTAATACTCCCATAACCTTTAACATACCTCTGTTAAACACACACACAAACACAATTATTTAATTTTTTTTATAATTAATTGCTTACATATCTTCCAATGCCTTTTGCACAAATATAGTTAATATAAAATGAATGAATCAATGACTGAGTATAGATGGAGTATTTAGTAGAAAAGACGTTCGCAAATTAACATAATTATAATTTATCATGATTGACTTGTGGACCAGGTATAAGTTAAGGGTATTTATAAAAATTTTTGTCTTATGAGGTCTAATCCCTTTTATTGTTCAAGATTCTGTTCAGAGGTGACGTTTTTCAGGATCATGTATTATCTGCCAAGGTAGTATGTCTAGACGTTATTGGGATGATAGGGTTGGTAGAGAAGTGCATGATGCTAGAAGAGTGGTGAGAAAACAGAAGCTGGAATAAAGAACGTAGTGTTTTGTTTAGTGGAAGCACTAACAGAAATTGTCAATTAGGCACATTTATTATTTATATTCAGAATAGCTTAAAGCAATTCCAAACAGAAATGCTTTCTCAAAATCTCATAGTTCCTATGATAAATTTTCCTGTACTAGATGCTACATTCCATGCAGGAGCTATCCATCTACATCAATGAATCACCATGATAAAAGGATAATGTCTATGTGTAATCCTTCCCCATCCCTGCAAAGAAAAAAAATATTCTGCATGTCTATTTGGCAAAGGTTGATGAATGTTTACATGGCCCATAAACTAATGTGATTGTTGATAGCTTTCTGCAGACTACAATCCTAAGAATTTCCAAGACAATGTTTTCCCATCAAATGTTATGCAAATTGTAATGAATTATGATAATTAATTTCAAATGCAGATTTTTTGCTGAGGAAAAACTTTCATTCAAACAAATGTGTTTTCCATGCCATTGGAATTACAAGTTCCAAGCATGTCTAGTAATTTATTAAAAGCTTTTTATTCAGGTTCAAGTGTTTGAACACCAGCTGGTTGTCAGAAAGATTTATCAAATTCTTTCTAGAAAAATCATAAAGTTTTAGGGCTGCTATTAATGTACAGTAAGTATTCATTATTATCTGAATAAGCAAACCTATGTCACTGAGAAATTGAAACACTGTGGGACCTAAAGCCTGTATATAAAATATTATATCCTTAATAGAATAATAAATCACATTCTTCTATGCAGCTATTTTAATGTCTACAGCTAGAACTTCAGGTGAGGAGAATTTTGTTTTATAGTTCATTCAGGAAAAATGCCAGGGTCTTTAAATACTCAGGAATAGGGACAGCCTTATTTTTCATTTGCTTGGGATGATACTTTAATTTTTTTGTAGTTCTTACCGTATTTAGGCTGCTGTCATGTACTCCTTTATTAAACATAAAATCTAAAAAGTCATACTTAGATGAAAGTGGTAAAAATTAGGATGGAAGCAGAAGCCCAATAAAAGGTCCCCTAAACCTGATGACTTCAATCAACGAAAATGAATTTTATCATTTCTGTCTCTATCTGTGTAGATCAATCTACTCCAGGTTCCTAGAAGAAAATGTTCTTAGGTATAGTTCTTCTCTCATATACAAAAGAGTATTTTGTGAATATTTCCTGGCACGCCACTACTCTTACTAAGGTATGACACTGAGGCATATTTATTTGTTTGATATATAAAGACAGAAACATAACTTCCTTATGACAACTAATTTAAAACCAGTAAACACTAATTTGCTCTAGCTTCAGTTAGTCTTTATACTTAAAAAAATAAAAAATTTAAAACTTCAAAGAAAATGACATCATGCAAATTCACATCTACTTAGAACCGCAACAGCTTACTGACTTATTAAGTAAGTATGCACACCAAAGATTTTATTAAAGAGGTTTAAAAAAGTTTCATTGGAGGAAAAAATGGTTAAGAATAACATGGAACGTACTATTCCTTAATGTAATTTTTATAATACTCTGTACATTTGCCTAAAGAAAAGCAATAACAATAGAGTAGAAAAGAAACAAAGATAATCTGCCAAGTGACTTTTGGGTAAAAGTTAAGAATGTAACACTGCAAAATAATTGTCTAAAATCTGAAGCATTCCTTCAGGCACGAGTATAAGTTTAAATAACCCAGGAGAAATAGTGTTTTAAATACATTTTAAAGCTTGCAAATCAAAGTATAAATCATGAAGTTTTCCAGAGCTGCTGTTGAAGAGAATATTCATTGAGCACATTTGGGCTATAAAGATGAAGAAACAGGGAATTTACAGTCCAGAGGTGGAGGACTGATAAATATACAAAAATTATAGCACAAGTCAGAATGACAGTTGCCATAACAGAGTTCAGAATAGATTGCTATGGAACACGAAGGAGGGAGAGATTATATTCTCTGTAAGGAATGCAGAGTTTTCCCAGAAATGACTATGTTTATGCTGGACTTTGAAGAATGGGTTAAATTAAAGCAGTTGGAAAGGTAGGCAATTTCTTGAACATGAATAAGAGCAAAGGCACACACACTGGAGTCAAGGTCTCATGTTTAGAAAAGAGCAAGAAGAATTTTTGTTTGGATAAAATTCAGGCTCTATGCAGGGGGTGGTTGGCAAGTAGGCTGAAATGGGATACTAGAGTTATGTTCTGAAGATCCTAAGATCCCATGCTGAGTTGTTTGCATTTAATTCAGTAGGCATTAACAGCCTTTATATGGGGAAATAGCATGCCTCAAACTCTAAAAGACAATAGAAACTAAAAATTAATTATCTTGATGCACCAGTATTCCTTCTAGTATTCAACGGAAGATCATTTTATAAGAGAAGTATCTAACTAAGCAGCATATTAATGGTGTGTCACAAATGAACTGTTGAGAATTACTTTTATTAGAAACATACATTATATACACTCGGCCATAAAAAAAAAGGATGAATTTTTGCCATTGGCCAGGATATGGATTGAGCTAGAGGGGATTATGCTAAGCAAAATAAGTCAGTCAGAGAAAGACAAATAACATATGGATTTCTCTCACATGTGGAATTTAAGAAACAAATAAGGAGCAGCAAACAAACAAACAAAAGAGAGAAACCAAGAAACCAAGAAACAGGCTCTTAACTATAAACTGATGGTTACTGGAGGGGGTGTGGGGAGGAGGGGAATGGATGGAATCCGTGATGGGGATTAAGGAGTCACAAGCATCACAAAGGGTGTTGTATGGAAGTGCTGAATCACTATACTGCAGACCTGAAACTAATATGTTAACTAACTGGCACTTAAATAAAGGCTTAAATAAAACATAGTTTAATGCATTTTCCTGGGCATTCTAACCAGGGGTAGAAGGGTTTGTTTTTGAACTATGTAACAGTAATTGTTGCAGTTTCTGAATATTTGCAATTTCTGAATCTTAGTTATTACTTCAGTGAGGACAGCTTTTACTTTAGGAAAAAATAAGAGAAAAGTTAATAATAATAATAATAAGAAGAAGAAGAAGAAGTAGTAGTAGTAGTAGTAGTAGTAGTAGTAGTAGTAGTAGGGATGGTAATCTTTAAGTTATTGAATATTCTATGGCAAAAGATATGGCTGACAAATAATACATTCACTAATATCAAAATATTCATTTTGGAAAACAGAGGTTTTAAAGAATATTTTTATTAACTATGCCTCCCCAGTCACAATGTTAAATTAAAGACACAGACTTCAAAATATCATGAGCAGACAAAACCTTTTTCATCACGTAAGCAAAACTAAATCTAGCTCATTTCATGAACTTTAGTGAAACATAACTTAGGCTATTTCTTTTAAATGCCTCTGAAAATCATAAAAGAAACTTCATCTTCCTGAAAATGGTATGAGATGATCACTTGTAGCCAATCCCCTGTCCTCTGGAAACCTCCACTGTGACAACCAGTAATTGTGAAGGTTAACAGCTCCTGTTCATTGTATAAGGCGTCCTGTAACTTCATGCCCCTGAGATTCAGATCAGTCTTAAATATGAAAGCTGCCAGTTCATGAACTGTTCTTTATATGCACAATAAGCTCTTACTAAATAAATACTGTTTATTGATTCGGTGGCTTTAATTTTGCTATTTCTGGATTTTTGATAATAATAAGCTTTCAGTTAGAACACAAAGAACCAAGTACAGTATAAAAGCAGAACACTGAGTTTGTCTCTTCCAAATTAAAACTATTTAGATCAATTAGCTGATGTCAGTTAAATACGATGTAACTATGCATATACTGTTAAATACATAGAAAAAATCACATAGGCATTTTATTGATGTTTTCAGATGTTAGCAAAAGATTGAAAAATGAACTAAACAGTTTAAATTTTATATATATATGGATGTATATAAATATGGAAAGAGACATGCATATATAGAGAGAATTTTGAATTTTTATGTCAGGGCTAAATATACTGTTGGTTCTTCAAAATGCATCAACACACAAATTTGCATATCATAATGTAATATGTATTGAATAGTTCTATAAACCACTGAATAATATAAGAACTGCTAGTGAATAATTAATATTTTCTACCAAGATATCATCACATGATTTCACAGTAAATTACTTATGAATGTTGTGTATTCTGGTCCTGAATTAAAACATCTCACAATTTGCAAGTTCCTAAGCTCTTTCTCAAAAACACTTTGTTGACTGCTTCTCTACAGTAGACCCTACAGTGATGCTTTATTATAGAACTCTGCCTTTGATAACGACAGTCACAGTGTAATCCTTCCATTTATGTGTTGACCTCCTCTTTCAGCAGCCTACAGGCTATAGTACTTACTTTAATATATTATATCTCTGGTGCCCAGAATTCATTAACATTTAATAAATAATTATTGAATTAAAATAATTTTTTCCAGAAAGCCAATAATTTAATAAAGGAAAAATGTTAATCATTTGGATATCTATATACTGCCAACACCTAATAATTTATAATGATACATTATTGATACAAGCAATCCTTGTGTTTAGATAGTAAGGAATTTTTATGTAGAATCAGGAAAACTTGAAGAAAAGATTTACATTTAGCTTGGTATTTGAAAACAACATTGAAAATGCAAAACAAACTTTATTTTCATTTGTTCTACAATTTTTACTGAATTCATATTATGTACAATACTATGTTAGCTCTGAGGGGAGATACAAAGATAAATAAGATGTGGTTTCTCCTTGGAGAAGTGAGTAATGCAGGACAGGGAGGAAATACAGATACTATAATTTAAGGCAGAGAATGACAATCGGCATTAGAGATCTGCTGCAGCAGTGTTTCTCAAACTTCTTTTTACCTCAACCACAGTAATAAATTCATTTTACACTAGGTGTGTATGTGTATCTGAAAAAATGAGTCATAGAACATTATTTTACTTTTATCCTATGCAATGCCCTCTAATATTTTCAACTCTATCATATTTCTTTTTAATATGGGGTGCTGATTCATTAAACTTTTTAACAATACAAAAATAATAATACATAGTTCAAAAACACTGAATTACTTGGAGAATCATCTTCTTCAATGAAATCTTTATGCTAAATGTCGAATTAAAAACAGTATAATATTTATACATGTAACTTTAAGGAAAAACAATTACTCTACACAGAAATAACCACATAAATTAGAGAAAAACATGTAAGGAATAAATTAAGTGAGCAAGCTCAGTTTGGCTCCTGTGGTAGGCAGCAGAATTCTAAGATGGCCCCTATGATTCCTATATTCTGATATATATACTGTGTGCAGTAGTGCAATATACTTCTCTTGAGTGTGGCAGAGTCTGTAAATGTGAAGGTATATCATTCCCACAACTATATTACTTTCTTTGGCAAAAAAAAGAGGAAAAATTTGCAGATGTGATTAAGTCCTCCAAGTCAACTGAGTCAATCAAAAGATTACCCTGGGTGCATCTGACCTAAACAGATATCATCTTCAAAGGGAGATTCAAACTGAGAGAGGCACTTTACTACAGCTCTGAGCTCAGCCCTGATGAATTCTACAGCTATGAGGCAATTAATTCTTCAAACGCCACATGAACTTGGAAGAGGACCCTGAACCAGCCCAGCCGGCACATCAAGATTATCAGACTCTGAAGAGAGAACCCAGTAGAACCACCAGATTTCTGACCTACTGAAGGGTGAGGTAATAAATAAATGTTGTCTTAAATCACTAAGTTTGTGGTAGTTTCCTACCCAATAGTAGGAAACATCCGGAGCTATAGGTACACAAAGAAGAGTAGTGAAAGAAATTCTTGGTGAGACAATTGAAATCCCTACCATAAGGTGCCATGAGAGCTGGCTAAGAGGCTTCTTCTTTGGGAAATACGAATATTGGGAAAACATCTGGGAAAAGGAAATTGCTTGGAAATGAAGATAAGCATTAGAAGAGATATTCCCCACCATTGTGCTATTCTCCTTTTAAAGGGATTTTGTTTCAATAGTCAAATGGTTCATTTATGAAATAGATTGTAAGTGTTGGTATTGGTTTAGGAATAGGAGTAGGTAACCATATAGGTGTGGATGTTGCTGGTAAAAATATGAAAATAAGTAAATATGTCACCACATTACTGTCTAGCCTTGGGAATCCATGCTGATTATGCTGGGGATTGATTGTAATTAAATAGAACAAGAGATGTTCTCTTCTTTTCCACAAAGTACTGAATAACATATATCACTATTGAAACCAAAGCAGGTTATACTCCTGATTAGACTAAAAATGACACCCTCTTTGACAGCAGCACCCCACATAGCATCAGAGAATGGAGGATTTATCCCACATTCTATCATACAATCTGCAAGTAGTAGAAATATTTTTTCCCCAGTATAGAAACAAAGGCATTCATGTACAATGGAAAATTTTTACGATTTTAATTTTAAAAAAGATATAACTTAATTTTAAAAATAATTTTAATTTTAAAATATGTTTTTTATACTGAAACAATAAAGGAGAACATATAGATTACACTATATGGGGATAAATATGTTAACACCACCATTTCTTTTTTTTTTTTTTAATTTTTTTTTATTATTATTTATTTATGATAGTCACAGAGAGAGAGAGAGAGAGGCAGAGACATAGGCAGAGGGAGAAGCAGGCTCCATGCACCAGGAGCCCGACGTGGGATTCGATCCGGGGTCTCCAGGATTGCGCCCTGGGCCAAAGGCAGGCGCCGAACCACTTGCGCCACCCAGGGATCCCAACACCACCATTTCTAATGATTCTTAGGTCATTACTAATCTTTTACTAATCTAGATTTTGATTATTTAAAAATTAGAATACTGACCAGATGCATCATATTTCTGCCATTTTGAAGGTAAAAAAAAATGGGTCATAGAAGTTTCTTTCATTAATATTTTGCTTCTTTTCTTCATATAAGGGTATGGCATTATAATGCTTCATCTTTTAACATCATATATCTTTTTATCATAAGAATATGATATTTTAATTATTACTAATTGACTGAATTGGACAGTCTTGAGGTATAGAAGCCCTCTCACTCCTAGAGAAAGCCAGGTGAGGACTCAAATAGAACAATAACTTTCATCCATGAACAGTCTGGTCCATTTATGACTGAATGCCATTTATATCTCATCATTTTATTTGCGTCCTTTGATGTGAAATGCTTTGGAAGCCTTGCCTTACAGACTATTTTGCCTTTAGAAATACAATTATGGCTTCTACATCCCTCAGTGAACAGCTTAGAGCAGGTGACATTTTCAGAGCTCTGTCAATCATGAAAGTAGTACAACAACTATCTGACTCACACATCTGACTGTATGTACTGAGCCAAAATGTTTCCTAAAATGCACAGAGAATGATTTTAAGAGCAAGTGCCTCTGACATGTCACATGTCATTCTTTTAACATCTGTAGATTTGTTGATGATGATCCCCACTAGCATTATATATTACTATTTTAAAGTAGATACCTTACCTCTGAACTGATTAAAAACAAATCATAAGCCTTTATTTCATAACATGAAATGGTATAAAGCCAGTATTAAATTCAATATTTAAATGCAATCATATGATGTCCTTCACAATCACCATGAACTGCAGTGTGACATTAAGTAGTTAAAATGTAAACACACACATTCCCCCCAGCAACTACCTTTCCAGATTTTCTTACAACTAGGAATAGCATCATATATGATATAAGGAAATGTATCTTAGATTTTTTTCTATCTTCTCTGAAGTCTGAAAGAGACTCTGTAGTTTTATATTGGTCTCTCCTCAATATGACAATACTATCTTATTAGCCAGAAGAAGAAAGCAAAAGTATCAACCAAATGACAGTTCCTATTTTATGGCATAAGCATTTTTATGTCTTCTAAATAGATTTTACCAATGACGTTAGTATTTCTTTCAAATAATCTTATAAATTTGCTGATTTATAACAACCAAACCAAATCTCCCTTACTCTTTGAAGCTTCACAGGGCCACTTCTCCTTTGTTAACAAGACAACTTCTGAAATGGGCTAAGAAGGGGGGTTTCAAAGCACACTGGATAGTGCACTTGTATTTTTCCTTTTTGTAACAATGGTTAGGAAATGGCTTAGTACTTTTTAAAATATGAATAATGTGGTCATAAGAGTGGCACCAATTCCTATTTATAATCATGCTTAAGTCACAGTCAATTTTAAATGAATAAAAGAAATAATGTAATATAAGATTAAAATTGTAGGAGGCATCAAAAATGTGAGAGAAAGCTGGAAGTAATTCATGTAAATTTACAAATTCAATATAATTATAAAGTCGGTGGTGTTATCCTTTAGTATGTTGAGCATATCAGCTCCATAATGTCTCTATTGTTTCTACCAACATATTTTATCTACTTTACCAACAGCAACCTCAGTCAGTGCTAAAAGCATCTAATTTAAATTTTATCTTTAGCATCAAAAACTTACTTAAATCCCTCTAATCCATGCCAGAGCAATTGACACCTACTTTCAGTAGGAAATTATATAGAAGGCTTTTCTCATTCTAGATAGAAATTCTGTAGCCATCTTTGGTTGTTCCTGACTGCATTTTTGTGCATTCAATCTGCTGCTAAGTCTTGTTGACTGTTGTGGTTGTTGTTTTTTTAATTCCATATTTTTATATTATTTCTGCTGTTAACACCCTAGGTCAAGCTGTTGTCTTTTTAATGTCTGGGTCACTACAACAGACCCCTAGTAATATCAGTTAGTGGGCCTCCTTGTTTAGTTTCATTACCAAGCTCCTAAAATACCGCTTGTGTCAACAACTAAGAACCAATGTACAAAAAAAAAACATTGCCCATAATGGAATATATACCAATGGGTATACTGAATAATTAGATTATTTTGGGTAAGAATTAAATAATTATTACCGAAAAATTAAATAATCAAGTTTTGACTGATAACACAAAGGCTCCGATTATCAAATCAAACTCAAAAGAGCAGAGATATTTCTTAGTATCAAACTTTACAAACAATTCAAGAGACAGTGATTAGAAAACATAGGCCAAAGCTCAGAGAAATCTGAAAGCATCCACATAGCTCCCCAGATCCTCTCTCACCACATTAGAGTTGACTTTGGTCTACATATAACATATAAAGTTCAAAATGATGTATTTAGGACATCCAAAAACTATACAGAAGATATGACATTCATAGCAACTCATGACCCATAAATCTATAAATTTTAGATTTATTTTCCATGAACAAGCTACAGAGCCCAGGAATTCCTGTTAAGCGTAATTCATATATCAAAATTCTTCATTACTGTGGCACCTGGGTGGCTCAGTTGGTTAAGTGTCTGGCTTCAGCTCAGGTCATGATTCCAGGGCCCTGAAATCCCTGCTCTGCAGGGACCCTGTTTCTCCCTCTCCTTCTGCCTGCTGCTCCCACTACTTGTACTCTCTCTGTGTGTGTCAAATAAAAAAGTAAAATCTTAAAAAAAACTAAAAACAAAAAACTATTATCTTTCTAATATCACACATCTTCAGAGGTTTAATATGGTCATTTCTTTCCTATACTCCCCACGGCCATTAAGTCTCTAGAAAATAGAGAGGATTATAGACAATCACTAGCCCTTTTGCTTTCAGTGCAAAGAGTTTATCCTCATATTTTAACATGGCCTTTTTTCTTTTTTCCTTTTTTTTGTTTTAATAAATGAATGGATTGATTATTTTTCGAAAGAGAGAGCAAGTAGAGGGAGAACAAAGAAGGAGAGAGAGAGAGAGAGAATCTCAAGCAGGCTCCATGCTCATAGCAGAACCAGAGTAGGGCTCATTTTCAGGATCCAAGATCATGACCCAAGCTGAAATCAAGTACGATGCTCAACTGACTGAGCCACCTAGGTGTCCCATGGTCTTTTTAAACCTCCATTAATTATAAAATAAGTTTATTCAGAGACTAACTAAAATCATTTATTCAAGTGTAGAAAAATGAGTAAGACACAATCTCTTATAAGCATATCAAGACATTCTCACACTCTTAGGAAAAGTTTAATTGTTCCATGACCACAATAACAAGTAGTTACCAGAACTGGTTTAAACTGTTTAATCAATAAATGATACTTTTATTCTGTTTCTTCTTTAGATTTGCTGTCAGTTGAGAAATAATGAACAATAGTTTGAGCACTGTTACTGCTGAATACTTGTTTCTGAATTATTTGATCATTTTAGGACATATAACCAAATTAAATGTTTTCATAAAGTCACTGGATTAGTTCCCTGCAGTGCTGTAACACATGACCAAAAATGCAGTGGTTTAAAACAACAGAAATGTATTATCTCACAGTTCTGGAGTCCAGAAGTCCAAAATTAAGATGTCAGAAAGAACAAATTGCCAATTGGTCTAACTTTGACTTGGGTCCCCTACAAAATCTTCAAAAGGGTGCACATGTCATTTTGTGAAAAAGGGATCACTTTCTTTAGCCCACAGTTTGGGATCAATAATTGATGGGCTGCTAATGATATGACCCTTCTTTGCCCTTGCCTGATTGAGTAGGCTGAGGATCATTCATAAGCATACACCTTTTATCTTATTTATCATGGATTTGTCAATATCCAAAAGTCACATCCTCCTTCTGGAAGAAATTCTGGTTCCTTTTATAACCCCGCACTGTAGTCAACACTTTTGCACTTATTTTGATGAAAGACAAGATTTTTGTCTTAAAATAACAATGGCCATTATGCCATTTTGGGATATTTTTGACATGTGAAAATCAACAAACTAACACATTAAAGAGGGAGTCCTAGGAAAATGAGGCAATAAATAGCAAACAGTCAGCTTTTTAAAATGAAATCAAAAGAGAACTCTTAACTCTAAAATAGTTTCTCTCAAATATTCTATTTTTAATCTTCTGAAACCCACCCTCCTGACATTGCTTTCTGTCTCAGTTTTATCAATTCAAGCGATCTATATTCCTTATTTTTTTATGCTTCTTTGTCTGGGCTCCAAATGGACTTGTCCTTTCTTTAGGGTCTCTCCAAGAAAATAGCAATCATTTATTAAATTGTGATGCCATAAGACAAATCTTAAGAGGCTGAACTTAAACCCTGCCTATACCTGAGTGAAGTACTTCAATTAAGGAGCTCTTCTAACTTCAGAAAGATAGATAGAAAATTATGGAAGAGTTTAGGATTTTATTACATGAATAATGTCCTGGACTATGAGACCTTAACCAGTTAGATCACTTAATAGCCCTTCAAATAAGAGGGAGAGAGGAAGGGAAACAGGAAAAAGAGAGAGAGAGAGAACTTAAAGGAACTGTTTTAAATTATCATGTAGGGTAAAAGATTATAAACAGCCCAGTTAGTTATAATTTTGAAAATCCACTGAGATGGAAAAAGAAAGAAAACATACTACTAAGTCCACTTCAAAAACTTTTCATTGAAGGGCGTATTCCACAACGATTGAAAACTGTAAAGATTAAGATGAGAAATTGACTACAGGAAACTCTCAAAGAGCATTCTGGTATATTCTGGCATAGATTTAACAGCTAAGGTAAAGGGAGTTTTGGACTCTGCTTTCAGAAACAGGGAACTGAAAAAGTAAAATCTAACATAAAATCGCCAATTAAAAAAACAAACAAACAGTGACATGTAGCTGAACATTTTTTAAAAAGTCTTCGTAAACAAGCTAGAAATCAAAACAAACTTATGACACACTAGATAAAACAACTGGTCTCTGAATTAAAAACAAGAACAAAGAGCCTGCTGTTTTTTAAGATTTGAGAGCCTATGGATAAGGACCTCTGTAGATACTGCAAACAAAGGTCCGTTGGAAGAAGCAAAGTCCCATGTTGCATAAGAAACAAAAAGGCAACTATACAGAATCTGCCCAATTATTCTCTAAGGGCAACATGAGCACTAAAAATTTCCCTTTTAACTTCAGAAAGAGAAGTTCCAAGAGAAGTTTATTTGTATTTGTAAATATAAGTAGACAAAAAGTCAACTTTCTTATTGACAAAGTCCTACTGTCATAGATCATCAGATCTTTGGACTAAATCTTAAAAGCATGTTAATAGAAAGGAGGGAAGCAAATTAACCAGTACTAAGAATAAGAGAAAAAAAAAAAGGAGAATTTTCTTAAAAAAAAAATGTCTGTGACAAAATATGAAAGAATATGGTAAATGATAAACTTGAAAGTGGATAATAAGCTGTAGATGACTTGCCAGGGAAATGCACTGTTTGCCTTGGTTTGCTAGAACCACTCCAGTATATAGGATTTCCAACATTCCTAAACCTTTCCTGAACCCAACCTATACCCTATACCTTACTGGTGTCCATTACCAAGATACCTCTTTCATCTTGTGATATAAGCCCTAAAATATGACAGGTAGAATCTACTTTTCAACGAACAATTGAAGGACAAAAACAGAATGGAATTAAACTAATTAATAATAGGGCATAAAATCAGTCATTTACAAAAATATAAAAAAAGAAAACAAGAAAAACCCCTTACGTTGAAAGAAAATTAAAAACAATGATTGAAATCTAGGTATTTATTACATTTAGATAATTCTTGATAGTCTCTCCTGAAGCTTTGGCTGAAGAAACATGAGAGAGGAAGGGGTGAGATTAAAAAGAAGTTTCTATATTCCCCAAAAAACTGACCGTTCTTTAGCCATGACAATAATTAGCCACTGGAACTAGTCACCTGCTGAATCAATAAATTATGGTTTCATAGTTATAAAACTACCAAAATCCAGTGTGAATTTCTATATGACCAATAATAATTTGAACAAGCCTTTAGAGCCAATCAATCAGGGCAGCCCCAGTGGCTCAGCAGGTTAGCGCCGCCTTCAGCCCAGGGCGTGATCCTGGAGACCAGGACTGACTCCCATGTTGGGCTCCCTACATGGAGCCTGCTTTTCCCTCTGCCTGCGTCTCTGCCTCTCTCTCTCTCTGTCTCTCTCATGAATAAATAAAATCTCTTTTAAAAAGCCAATCAATAATATAGTACCTAATTTTATTTATTTTTTAATTGGCCAATTAAGAATGGATTAATTTTAATGAACTGGCTCTTCCTGTCAACCTCAGGAACTGTCTTCCCTTAGTAAGTGTGCTTCAAGGGCCGCTATGAAGTCACTCCTGCCTCTGAAAATCTGCCAATCTCAGACCATGAATAGCTTTAAAGCCACTGGGTTTCTCTCTCTCTCTCTTTTTTTTTTTACGCTTGTTTTTATTTAAGTTAAATTTGCTAACATACAGTATAATACCCAGTGCTCATCCCATCAAGTGCCCTCCTCAGTGCCTGTCACCCAGTTACCCCATCCCCCCACTCACCTCTCCTTCTGCAATTCTCTGTTTCCCAGAGTTAGGAGTCTCTCATGGTTTGTCTCCCTCTCTAATTTTTCCCACTCAGTTCCTCTCCTTTCCCTTATAATCCCTTTCACTATTTTTTTTTTTATATTGCATTGGGTTTCTTTTCTAAGCATTATGGAGTTAACTTTTTCTTTTCTTTCTACTCCAGCAAAAGGATGACAAGCATATTTACTATGAAAGGCACTTGTGAGTCCAAACGGTAACTCTGAAAGAGAAACTGGGGTTGGAAAAGATAAGAAAAAAGAAGTTAGGAGGTTGTTATAATAGACTATGTGAAAGTTTATTGAAGTCAAGCAGTAAGAATACAGATAGGATGAGGTGCACATTAGAGAGAAGACAATAAATTGAGTTTATGGATAATTTGGGAAGTTTCTTTGATTCAGATTATATCAACACAGAGCTAGGTAGATAAAAAGCATATAATTAATACTGTTTTATATCCTCTGTCAAGATTAATTGCTGAGACCAGAGACAATTTAGGGGTATTAATGATCACTTATTCTGTAGAAATATTCATCAGCCATTCATCTTAACTGCATTTGAGAAATATTTCTTGCAGAAGTGGTACTTAAACCAAATTGTGAACTTCGTTTAAATGGGGGCCAAGCCTTGGTATCAAATGAGAACTCATAAGGGTGAAAAAATTTAAATATTTTAAAAATAATAATTCTACCGGTTCTATATTCTCAGAGTCAAAATATAAAATAGTCCCGCTTTAGTGGTGTGCTATGTATGCTCTCTGAGGCTAAGGGAAGTCTGTACATTAATTTTTAAAGACTGTAAAATTTGCATTGCCATTTGCTTCTTTCACCTTCTATTTTTGCTATGTTGTTAGATTACTCTCTGATTAATTGGATACATTAGCACCAACACAGCATCTGGTTATCAGTGAAAACTTGCATTCACAATTTCCTTGATGAAGGTACAAGTAGATGAAATAACTTACCCTGAATAGCCAAGATGGCATAGGCCTTGTCAAGTGTAGAATTCATTATATCTTTCCAAATTTTAATCCCTATCTGGATGACAAAAATCTTAACTCCTGCTGAGAGGCCCAAAATAATTTAAAATGCTTGATGTTTTACATATGAAAACAAAATATCATACAATATTATATTATTATTATAATTGATAATTTACAGAAAATAGTGACATTAAGTTATTGAGAACAATACCATCTGGGGAAAGCTTATTTAAAAAGAAGTACTGGAAAAAATAAAAAATAAAAAGAAGTATTGGGTGCGTAATACCTGTTCTGAGGTTTCCTTCATTAAAAAAAAATAATTTATATCCTCAATGATAGCACAGCTATCATATAATAATAAAGCAAACCTGTCTGTGAAAGCCTTTGTGTTAAGTTCAATATGTTGCAAACATGAATCAGATATGAGACTCAATATAAGGAACTCATAGTCTAGTCAGAGACACAGTGACATGTACAGTTTACCTGACTACAAAAGGACAAATGCTTTAATAGAGTTACAAAAAACGGTGTCAGCTGAGGAAAAGGACTTATTTATTTTTTCCGGTTTATGCATTCTTACTTTTGTTTTGTTTGCAACTGAAATGTCTTAATTAGTATTTCTGAATGCTGATTGTACAGTACAATCACTTGGGGAAAATTTTTTAAAAAGGAAAGGCAACACAACTAGAATTAGGAGAACAATCTCTTTAATAAATGATATTGGGAAAACTGGACAGCTCAGCAAAAGAATGAAACTTGGATCACTGTTTTAAATCTATACAAAAACTAATTCAAAGTGGATTAAGTATTTAAATGTAAGACCTAAAGCCATAAAACTCCTAGAAGAAAATGTAGGCAGTAAACTCCTTGACATTGGTGTCAGTGATGATTTTTTTTTTTTTTGGATTTGATACCAAAAGTAGAAAGAAATAATTGTGACTAATCAGACTAAAATGATTCTGTACATGGAAACCATCAACAAAATGAAAAGATGACCCACCAAATGGGAGAAAATATTTGAAAATATTTGCTAATCATATGTCTGGTGAGAGGTTAATATCCAAAACATATATAGAACTCATGCAACCCAAAAGCAAAAACAAAACAAAACAAAAACAAACAAACAAAAAAACAAAGCAAAAATAAATATCTGATTTAAAAATAGCTGTAGAGATATTTTTTTCAAAGAAGACAGTATATGAAAAATATTCTACCCCTAATCAGGGAAATACGAAACAAAACTACAATGAGAAACCACCTCATACCTGTTAGAATGGTTACTATAAAAAAAAAAAAAAAAAAAAGAAGAAGAAGAGGTAAGATAACTAGGATGTGGAGAAAAGGGAACCCTTGTATACTCTTAGTGGGAATGTAACTGACATAGTTACTATGGAAAGAGTACAGAGTTTGCTCAAAATATTGAAAATGAAACTACCATATGATCTAGCAATTCCACTTCTGGGTATTTACTTGAAGGAAAACACTAAATTAAAAAGATAGCTGCACTCCCATGTTTGTTATTTACAATCGTCAAGATATAGAAACAACCTAAGTATTCATTCACAGATAAATGGTTAAAGAAAATGTGACACATACACACACACACTATGGAATATTATTCAATTATATTATTCAATATAATTCCATTCATAAAAGCAATAAAATACTGTCATTTGTGACAATAATGGACTGATCAGAGGCTATTCTGCTAAGTGAAATAAGTCAGACAGAAAAAGATAAAAATCTTATGATTTCACTCATATGTTGACTCTAGAAGATAAAACTAAGCAAAACATAGAAACAGAAAACAGACAGGAGGTTGCCAGAGGCAATATGAGGATTGAGCAATGGGTCAGATGGGTGGAGATGGTAAAAAAGTACAAGCTTCCAATTATAAAATAAATAAGTCTTGGAAATGCATAACATGGTGACTATAGTTAATACTGTCTTGTATATTTGAAAGTTGCTAAGAGAGTAGCCCTCATCACAAAGAAAAACAAAAACCTGTGACTATATGTGATGATGAATGTTAACTAAATCTTTTTATTATCATTTATCAATATACATAAATATTGAACATGTTAGATACCCAAAACTAATATAAAGTCAGTTATATTTCAATTTTTTTAAAAAGCACATATATGTGTGTGTATGTATATATATATATATATATGAAAAAATGAAAAAAAATGAAAACTCAACTTACTATTGGAATGACCAAATTCTAAGTCAAGTTGCTAATCAACAATACTTAAACAACTTAGCTGTGATGCTAGCAGTCCCCATTCCCACCTAATGCCATGCACTAACTGGTTCTAGGGGCTTGTCCCTAATGGACTGGCATGGAAGGACAATAACAGGAGGCGCACCAGGTTGTCTGGTATCCTCATGAGGGCCTCCAACTCACACTCCCCCAGTTGACTCTTCGGCATTAGCCCAGTAGTGCTCCTTGCCCACCACATAGAGCCTATCTTGTGGAGATGGTGATTCTGCTCCCAGGAGGATAAGGCTCTCCATTCCCCCAACACTGGACAGAGTAGACAACTGCAGCAAAGATCAGAAAGCCCTGAGCTCCTGTGTGTGTGTGCATAAATGTACCCATCCACCTACTAACACACACATGATCATAAGGGGGCCAGGAAGGATTAGAAACAGAAATATGTGAATAACTAAGCTGCGTTTATCTGGTTTTTCCTCCCAGAAGAAAAGCTACCCTAAACTTATTGGGCATGCACCCATTTCCAGGGAAAGAGGTTTTAATAGTATCTTTCTTAATATCCATTCTGAGAGACTATAGAGAAAGAGAAAATTACAAGTGCTCAATCTTAAAAACAGAACAATATAGAGGACTAAAAATGTACCTGGGATTAAAAAGAGGGAAAAAAAAGGTATATACCTCACTACTAGAATTATGAGTCAGTAGCAAGAAATGAACCTGAATATTTTGAAAAGTTTTTCAGGTAATTCTACTATGCAGCCAAGATTAAAACCACTAGAACACTTACATTTCTTAAGCATCACACTGAGTGAATATGTATTAAAGAATAGAGTAAGAGTCCCATCATACAGATTAATTTCAATGAAATAATAAAGGAGGAGTGAAAATAAATATTGCAAAATATACACAAATTAGCTAATCACATTTCTTATGATCAACATGTCTTAAGATAACATTAGTTCTCTCTCAAAGCTCCTGTCATCTCAAAGCAAAAGGCCTTCAATGGCCGAGTTCTAGTTAAGGTAATATTAGATGTTATATCAAACAGAGTAAAAAAAAATGTATAACGGCTCGAATGTGATAAATATTTATTTTTCATTCTCATGTGTTTGTGATACGACATATGTTTATGATTGGAAGGTGGTCTCTTCTCCATGGTAGTTCAAGGACACAAACTCAATCTTGTGCCTCTATCTTCTTGAGCATGTGGCTCCCACATTCACAAGAAAGCAAATGGGGGGAAAGCATGAAGCTCAAACCTGGGAGATGCAGTTTATTATTTCATTTCATTTCAACTGAAATTGAAATACAGGATTTTAACTGATGAAAATCTGGTGTAATGCACATCCACATTATATAAATCATGTGGTAAAATAATTAGACTATAATATATTGAGGGGAACACATGTTTTTCAGCTTTGATTTACTATTACTCAGAGAAATGAGAGATTTGTGAATGACATCAGAGTATCAGCAAATTATGGTTTCTAACATTTAATATAATTCCTGGAAGAATTAGTTTCTAAAATATTGCTTCTAAGAACCATAGTACACTATAGTTTTACAGTGCCTTTTAACGGAATATATTCAAATGATTATTGTATTATAATTTCTCAAACTCTCAAATTTTTAGTTTGTTTTTATGGTAATGTGTAATAATAACTGGACAATCTTCCCTCTTTGTCTACACTGACAGAATGTGTAAGGAATATATACAATTACCAACCTTCTCGAGCATGACTTCAAAAATTGGCTGTCTGAAGAGACCAAATTTTATTCCATACATTTTGTAATTTTAAATGTGTTTTTCTTTGATCATTTATCTGTTACCTCATTATTCCTCACAAAAAATCCTTTTTAAGTTGTCTCATATGCTCATGATTTGCTTGGGAAGATGTAAATAAAATCTTGAAGGCAATGTCTTTGTCAACTACTTTTAATTTAGTCACTAAACCTTCAAAGATCATTCTGTGCCAAAGTAACGGGAAGTCATTAAACAAATTTAGGAAGGGTGACATGTATAGATTTATGCTTTTGAAAGTTCTTTCTGAATAAGAGTGCCTATGGGGAAAGAAGCTGGGAGACATTAAGACTTGTGCAGGCCTTGGAATAATCCAGATTTTTAAAAGTGGGCAATTCCTGGGCAATTCTCATTCTAATGGGAATTGAGAAGGAAATGGAAGTAGAAGTTCGATGTTTGTAGAAGAGAAGTACTGGGTGATTAACAGAATAAGACTTGCCATGGTATGTATCTGGCTCCTGGTCAGCCTTCATGTGGCAAACCCAAACATACTCCCACTCTCATAATTTCCAAAACATTTCCATGTTTTTGATCTCAGTCACAGTTTGCCTGAAGGCCTAGAAAGAAAAGAGCTTTTTTCTTATCTGGTTTAAGAGTTACTTCATTTCCTACCACACAATTGTCCTTTTTCCAGGATCTGACAGTGGAACATCTACTATCTTCAAGGGAAACTCTACTCACTCACATAAAGAGCTATTAAGTCCTATTGCCCTTGGGTTAAAGATAATCAGATTAATTGACCATATGCTTCCAAGAGTCTGGATTATTAAATCTCAAATTAAAGCACATATGGCACAGCAACAAACAACTCCAGGTAGCACTATGCCAAGCTCAGGGCAGTTGTTTTTCATTTTTTCTATTGGCAAGAGATGAAAAAGTACTCTAGCCTGCACAGAATTTGTACTGCCACATGATCTCCACTCTTATTCTCCTGTGACCAAGTGCTTACATAAGCACTCACATGTCTAACGAGGGATTTTTTTTTCTTTAGTTAGTTAGTTAAAGGCAATCTAAATATAGGTGTGGGGAAGGGAAGAAATTTTCTACATTCATGGTGTATAATTGTGCTAAAGAAACACCAAATTCATGTTCCTACATAAATTGTACTGCATGTACCATATCTCAGTCTGAAGGAACTGCATTTGGATTATGTCTGAGTCAGGTCTTCAGTGAAAATTTCCACCAAATGGTTGCACTTTTGCCTTATATATGCAAAAATAAAAGACACATTAAAGAACTTACATAATGCTAAGAGCGTGTTACCCCAAACATAATCATTTGAAGCCTGACTTCAAGGAGCAGAAACTGTTTGTTTCTCTTAAAATAGCCATTTTAGGTCCTGGGTTATGCTAGCATCCTGTTTTTTATTACGCATTTAGTTTAATTTCCAAAATTAAGAGGCATTGATAGAACCCATGCTACCCATCACAGATATCCTCACTTATAAATCAAAAGCTATTTGTGGGGTTTGTATGTGTGCATCCTTTTTCCCTTCTAGGGATCTTTCAATGATTCCATTAATTTTGTTACTCTTTTAATATACTAACAGAAAGTCCTTTTTAGTCTAGTCTTATGCTTCCATTCCTGATGTCACTAGCCTAGGACATGGCTTTTTAATTTTTTAATGAAACTCATATTACTGTACCAGCTCCTAATGAGCCCCCTTAATGTCATTTTATTCAGTAGTTCTCCCTATCTCCTACCCTGCTACTTGAGTGATTTATGCAAAAGCCGCTGAGGATCATGCCATTTCCATGTCCTCCATATCCAAAGAATGTTGAGGGTCTTTGAGGACCTTATCAGGTCCCAGTCTGGGTACTGTCTGGTACAGTGAGGCTGCTTGGTGTCAGCTAACAAGGGGTGGTAGAGACTGTGGCAACTAAAGATCACAAACCAAGACTGCAATGATTCAAATATTTTCTTTTTTTTTTTTTTGATTCAAATATTTTCAAAACATTTTCAGTCACATTAAACAATCATTCAGATTAAATATAGTCATGGACCTTCTGTTTGCAATCCCTGGACCTAGAAAATCTAGAAAACTCTTCCTTATTTCTCCTCTTATTGCATATTTTCACCAGGCTAGACTGTCCTCTATATGCTCTAAGTTTTACTTCCTTCGGGCATTAACTCACAAATGTCCTGCCCAGCTCTGTAGCTATGGCAATATCCATTTCCTTTTAGACTGAGTTCAAATAAAACTGTCCCTGAAACAATCTATGATTTCAGAACTAGAATTCATGGTGCCTGATCAAGAATTCCTTATATTTTATTCCTTACTTTATGCCCTCATGTAATTATAGCGTTTTTAATCTACTCATGCCTTCCTTTTCTTCTCTATAGATGGAATGCTTTAGCTTTCAGGAAATTGGGATATTAGGTAACTCTCGTTCTCTGACACAGGATCTTTGATATAGCAGACTCTCAGCAAATCTTTGTGAAAAAAGATTTGTGATAGAGAAACATTTGAGTGGCTACAATATATGAATTTTAGACCCAAAAGAATTTGGGTCCTATTTATAAGATTCCATTTATTAGATGGATAAATCTGAGCCATTGTCAAAATTCTCAGTTTGTTCAGCTCCAAAATAATGATAATAAAGCAGACCTTACATAGTTGATATAAGAATTAGTAATAATCTAGAGCATATATACATTCCACAACATGTAATATGTGTCTAGTAAATAGTGGTTTCCATTATTATTATTAACCTTTGTTCCATAAAATGATCTTTCTTGGGGTGCCTGGGTGGCTCAGTCAGTAAAGTGTCCAACTCTTAATTTCAGCTCAAGACATGATCTCAGGGTCATAAAATTGGGCCCCTCATCAGGCTCTGTGCTCAGGGCAGAGTCTGCTTGAGATTCTCTCTCCCTCTCTCTCTCTGCCCACCCAGCACTCAGGATATATAAATAAACAAAATCTTTTAAAATATGAATTTCGGGGATCCCTGGGTGGCTCAGTGGTTTGGCACCTGCCTTTGGCCCAGGGCGCAATCCTGGAGTCCCGGGATCGAGTCCCATGGCGGGCTCCCGGCATGGAGCCTGCTTCTCCCTCTGCCTGTATCTCACTCTCTCTCTCTCTATGTCTATCATAAATGAATAAATAAAAAATCTTTAAAAAAATAAAATATGAATTTCTTCTGCATGTTTCAGTTTTGTCTCTTCACACTTCCTCTTAGATAGAATGCCTCATATTGAACTCTTACTCGTTTGATATAAATTAAGCTACTTCTATATCCAAAAAATTAGGAAATGAAGCATTATGGGACCAATGCATTGATATCACTGGAGGCTAACATTGCCTGACAGAACGGACAAATCTGATAGAAAGCCAGACATAAAATGCAAACAATTTCTAGTTGTTCAATAGCTACAGATATATATGATAAACCAGGAGCGATTTTATAAAGTTTCACTCATTTTATATTTTAATATACTTTAAATAGCAATTAACTGGAAATCTAACTCCAACTGATTTATATAAACAAGGGGACTTAGTCTAATAGCTGGGCAAACTTACACACACCACATCCATTTTTTTTGGCAATTTGTTCTGATCTTGTTTATCAGCTTCCTAGTAAAGTTGTCTTTCTTAAAGGAAGCAAAGAACTTGAAGTAGCTTTAATTCTCCATCTGTACAACATGCATTTTAAGAAAAAAGAACAGTATCCCTCACCATTAATGACCACCAACTGAATGTTGCTTCTGGCCTCTCCTCTGATTGGACCAGCAGATGATGACCTCCCTCTGAACCAATCAATGAAGCCAGTGAGGCCACCTTAAGCTGATCTATGATTAGCCTAGGTGAATCAGAACCAGTTCAGCAACTGGATTTAAGTCAATATAATTAAAACAAATGGCAGTTACCCAATGGTAAGAGTAAAATGGATAATTCTAGGGAGATAGTCACCATGTCATAAATACATGTTTGTGTGTGTATATGTGTCCACCAAGACTGTCATTTAATTTTTTTTTTTAATTTTTTTTATTATTTATTTATGATAGTCATTTAATTTTTCACTAATCAGCTGAATCTAGTTTATTTGTAATCAGTATAATATCTTTTCAACTCTCCCTCTCAAATCTTATAAAAGTTACCTTTTACATAATATGGATGCAAAACAATAGTTCTCACAACATTTTTCAGCATAAAATTCTATCTTTAAAATTCACTATTCTAGCTTTTTATACATTTTTATTATTTATTTAAATGTCCTTAATAAAGAATATGAAGTGTTTATGTGCTTTTTGATTGGTAGCTATTATGGACTTTACAAATAATATTTCATTGGGGAAACAAGTAACTAGCTATAAAACAAGAGGGTACAGAAAATTTTCCTTTTGTTAGCTTTAATATCTTTACTTATAAGTAACTTGATGTAAGTAAACGGTTCCTAACTGTTGGTTAGAAATGGTTACAAACTGTTGATAGCATTAAAGTCAACTAGAATGCCTGAAAAAAAAAAGTGTTATCTTTTCATCATAAGAATATATACAGTAAAAAATCTAAGACTCAGAGGCTTAACAACTTAATTAACCGGAATCTTTAGAACCTGAATATAATCTGGTTCATTTAGAAAAGTTGTGTTCTAAGTAAATAATGGTTGATTTCAAGGTTGTTTGTTTATGCACACTTTGACCATTTTAGACAGAACATAGTAGATCAACTGCTGGTTTTAAAATTAACATTATGGACTCTAACACTGAACATGTTTCCACATTTACATCATAATGATAGATAAATGAGGGGTAATCAACATAATATTGTTGCTTGCCTACAATATTTGACCATGACCCAAGTCAATCTATGAGAATTTTAACACATTGGTATATTGTTTCCAATTATTGTCATTTATTAAGGGTGTGCTGCTTCTGTTCATTTATTTTCCAGGAATTAGCAAAACTTCCTGACCTTGCATATCTGTATTTCAGAAGTGAATTTCTACTAGCTTCTTTCCCAGAGAAGATTACCATCAATTCCAAAGTAATATACTTGCATAAAGAAGATGGCCACAACTGCAAGGAAGAATGCCAAAATCTAGAGTATGGAAAAGGGTGGAGAATCACTGCACCCCGGTTAGACCATAAAAAACTGCCCACAGTCCCACAATGGGCCATAGTGTTTTTCAAAAGTAAATAAAATACCATTTGAGTATGTTTTCCTGCTCAATTAACAATTCACGTTTTTAGTGCCATACTGCCTAAAGAGCTATTTTGTTTCCATATTTTCCAAAATTTGTGAGAGTTAATTATACCAACACACTAAGGCCATTGTAAATCAAACCTCTGCTGGGATAAGATTAAATTCTTAAATATTTCAGTAGTTATATAACTTGAAATTTATTTAACTTTAAAATTTCTTTAACATATTTAAAAGTTAAATTTTTATTTAAATGTGTCTTTAAAATTTTAGGTGATGATCTGAAATTTTAAAAAAATAAATAGATGAATGAACAAATAAAATTAAGGTGTATTTAAAATTTTATGTGATCATCTGAAATTTGAGATAGTAAATTAATAGAGAAAAACTTGTCAAGTCAGCTATAAAGATGCTCATAGTATCTCAGCTGCAGAAAAGATTCTCGAAGCCTGATTATTGACATTGTATCAGCTCATTCAGGTATAGTATCAGGAGTTCTTCTTCAAAGAAAAGGAGTTAGGATTGACTAAGCATATAGAGATTGAAGAGAAAGATTTTAAATTTACTGTGTTTTAGGTAAAAGCATATTGTTTATTCATTTTTTTTGACAGAAATCTTGGGTAGATGAGTGTGCACGTGCATGTGTGTGTATGTCTAAGTACATACACACAAATACCAAAAGATTATTCTAGGAATCTACTATCTAAAATGGATCTATTAAATAATCATCTACTATACCACTTTAAACAATTGTACATGCCATTTTTTTTTTAGTAAATGAAAAGTAAAATAACACAGTAATATGACATTCCATGGGAAGCAAAGTAGGTCATTAACTGTTACTCCAGCAATTTCTATTTAACAAACTTCATGAGTTTTGTTTCTGATTTCTCTCAGATAAGCAGAGCAAACCACAGCATTTCTTTGTACTTGTGTTTATTTCAACAGAGTATACAAAGTATAACTTCAGTTCTGTTAATCAGTGAACACAGTAAAATTTGGGGCTGCTTTAGTATTACCCAGTGAGAGGAATAATTTTTTAAATTTATTGTCAGTCATTCAATCGATGCAAAATGGCCTAGAAGTGAAGGTAATAAACTGGCTTCCTTGGCTGCTAGGTGGGAATAAAGAGAACATGCTTAAAAATGCTGCAAGGGAGATGTCAGAGGTTCAGGTATTTATGCACAGTGAAAAAGAGATAGTTTTCCAAGTAGTGTCTAAACTGAACAGGCTCTCTTTCGAAAAGTCAGACTTACAGAGAGGGGGAAGAAAAATCCTGTATTCAATGTACAAACTGGAACTAGTTTTGCTATCACAAGCTACAGGTCTGTACAGACTCACTTTATACTGCTACCTTCACTTCGACACCACCACCACCACCACCACCCCCTCTCTTTCCCTTCTGTGCCATCACCTCCACGGTATGGATATAGCTAGTGAGGTATAGATGGGAGAGAAGCGGAGCCAAAGAGAACAGCCAAAGCTGAACCCAGAACAAAGGCTGAGAGAAGGAATTTCTCAGGTATCAGGAAGCAGACTTTTTTTGGAACATGTATCATAGGAAAGTGAGGCTTCTTAAATCCCAGCATCTTGTGGATTGGAGTCATTAGGGATGAAAATAAGCCAGGGACAAAAATAATGCTGAAGAATCTCCACTTAACTAAATTCAGATGTTTGAGTAATTGCATGTTAAAGGAACAGTTGCTGCAATTTCTGGACAAACATGCTAGAAACTGCCATTTGACACGAATGCACATGGGGCAGGAGGCAGAAGATTTGGCCCCTTTAAAGCAATATTATTAACTTTAATGAAGGTAGAGGGATATTACAGAACCTTGAGGATATTCCTATTTCTTTGATGCTGCTATTTCTTGGAGAAAGAGGGAGAAAAACTGGTGAAGAAAAGAGAGCAAAGCAATCAATAAAGTAAGAAATGAAACAGGATGGTGTGTCTCTGATGCTAAGAGAGGGCAGGATCAAGATCATGCACTTTTTAGGACAGCAGGGGTCACTCCTGGTCACTCACCTCTGACAAATAGACCCTATGGATACTCAGAACACAGAGTCTTTGAAAGGCTGTAAGAGTTTGAAATGTCTATCAGTAACTTGAGTAATGAAACATCGTATTTGTTTTCACAAGATGAACGATTTGGTCACTTTAGTGTCTCCTAAATACATTTCTGAGAATTCACAATAAATCAATCATCAAAAACAGCATATGCCCTTCTGAAGTACTTCTGAGTGCTGCTAAGTGTGGACGGCATTACAAAGCCATGGGATCATGAATTATGCTGCATTATATGTTCCAGAACCGTCTTTTAGCATTCCATAGCTGTCTAAATATAATATATTGTACCAGTGGGTAAATGATGATGTGAACCAAGATCAAATATGTAATGTGCTCCCTTCATTGTCTTGAACTACTTTTTGGATGTGTTGTAGTAACTAGCTGAGTCTAGGCATCTGATAGACAGGACAGCTGAGCAGGCCAGTCAGCAATTCTGGCACTATCATATTGCAGGTGCAGGAATGAAGCTCAAATACTTGAGAACAGTTGCCTTTGGGCCAGCTATGAACTTGACCTCATTTTAGATAGCAGCTTTTCCTTCTCATCCACAGCACAGCTGAAGTTTAGAATAGAATTCATTTAGCTCAGCTTTCAAAAACAAATTGATTCAAAGCCTACTTTCCTAAGTTTCTTTTGAAGACAAAAATGCCAGGAGTTTTTTGGGGTTGTTTTCTTTGTTGTTTAAAAGGCTCACACAGAATTAACTACCTGGATTTTTCTTTAACAGGTGAGAATAAACTAAGTATAACCTTTTTTTCCAGGTACATTAAGAGCTTTGTGAAATTTTAGAAGCATTTACTTGGGTAACATTCCTTATTCCGATAAGATGTAGTCCTTGAATTATTCAGTTTAAAAATGTGTCCCCAGCAATTAGAAATATTTTATTGAGATGTATCTGGACATCTCCTCAAAATTAGAAATAACATGTATCAACAGTAGCTGTGTATTTAAGAGGTCTGAAAAAAAAAATAGAAAGTCACTTCACTCTAAAGAATAGCTTGCTGAAAATATATCTTATCCCATAATAGGGAGAACTACTTGGTGAAGTCTTTTATTAAAACAAATATTTGACATCATTTATAGGTGAAAATAATCATGTCAATATAAGCTACTCAGTTCAGATTCTGAAGTGATTAAATGGAAATGGAAATGATTAATGGGCTTGGATAAGACAGGACATGGTCCCCATGATTCTATGAAGTAAAGAAATAACTTTCCGTTAAAAAGCATTTGCAAAAAAAATAAAAAATAAAAAATAAAATAAAATAAAAAGCATTTGCACTACTCTATCTTATCCCTTCTAACCCTTAGTATATAGAGAATAAAAAATAAAAAATAAAATAAAATAAAAAGCATTTGCACTACTCTATCTTATCCCTTCTAACCCTTAGTATATAGAGAACACTTAGTATATAGAGAGCCTGGGAAGAAACATATCAACATCTTTCTATTTTTAATTGATGTGGCATTGCTTCTTTATATGATTGCTACAATCCTTGTCCATATATATACCCACGGTGACTCCCTCTTACCTAGCAATCTCCACCCCCTGACTCCTACCTATTACCATCAAACAGGACTATCTTACTATCTTACACTGGGCATGATCATGTTCTAAGCCTAGGTCATTAAATGAGGACAATTTAACTCAGGAAATACTTTTTTAGTTCTAATTTTTGAAAAAAAAGGGCAAGGATTTGTCTGTGATATCAGGATAATTAAGCATGGTCTCTGCTTTCAAAATGATGGCCAAAGAGAAGACAACATGTGCACAAACAGTATATCAAAGACAAAGCATTCAAAGGGACCATGAGATAGGATAAGAGAGAATCATGATTCTAGAATGTCATCATAAAGGGCTCCTATCTGAACGGGTTCTGCAGGACTATATGGGACTGTTAAGCATGGGTTGAAGGGGTGGTGAAGGGAAGACTTTCCCAAATAGAGAAAATAGAATGATCAAGTGCTCAAAAGCAGAAAAAAAGAGCAGGAAATTCTGACACTGCATACAAAAGGGAGGAAAGATGAATGGATGAAGAAGATGTGGTTTATGTATACAATGGAATATTCCTCAGCCATTAGAAATGACAAATACCCATCATTTGCTTCGCCGTGGATGGAACTGGAGGGTATTATGCTGAGTGAAATAAGTCAATCGGAGAAGGACAAACATTATATGGTCTCATTCATTTGGGGAATATAAATAATAGTGAAAGGGAATAGAGGGGAAGGGAGAAATGGGTGGAAAATATCAGAAAGGGAGACAGAATATGAAGACTCCTAACTCTGGGAAACGAACTAAGGGTGGTGGAAGGGGAGGAGGGCGGGGGGTGGGGGTGACTGGGTGGCGGGAACTGAGGGGGGCACTTGACGGGATGAGTACTGGGTGTTATTCTGTATGTTGGCAATTTGAACACCAATAAAAAATAAATTTATTATTAAAAAACAAAAGGGAGGAACTTGTGCTTGCTAATAATCTCTGCTTATATCTTTTTCCTCACCCTACTTATTCTTTAAGACTTAGCTCATAAATCACCTCCTCAGAAAAGTCTCAGAAAATAGACAACAGCTGTCTAACTACATATTTATGTAATAATATGTTTCTGTCATACGTTGTGTTGCATTATAATCTCAGTACATAATTGATTTAGTTATTATATTGTAAATCCTGAAAGGACAGAGTTTGTAGCTTAATTATCTCTGTTTCTTGAACCAATAGTCCAGTGCCTGGTACTTTGTAAATACTTGTTAAACCAAGGAATGACTGAATGCTCAAAAACTTTATACTGGGATCCCTGGGTGGCGCAGCGGTTTGGCGCCTGCCTTTGGCCCAGGGCGCGATCCTGGAGACCCGGGATCGAATCCCACATCAGGCTCCCGGTGCATGGAGCCTGCTTCTCCCTCTGCCTGTGTCTCTGCGTCTCTCTCTCTCTCTCTCTCTCTCTCTCTCTCTCTCTCTCTCTCTGTGACTATCATAAATAAATAAAAATTAAAAAAAAAACTTTATATTAAGATCCATATTTATAGGAATCATCTCGTTTAACTCTTATGGAATTTTTTTTCAAGAGACAAATTTTACCTGTCATATTCAGTAAACCTTTTGTTCAAAACAAGTCTCTACTCTCAAATAATTTATACTACATCTACATCAAATGCTTGTACAAGCATGGTTCTAGACTAAGTATAATAGCATGTCAATGTTAAGACACTTTTTGTTGAAAATTTTATTTCTAAGACATAATGCTCCATATTAAGGCTGCATTCAAGTTTTTTTTTATGCATCTGTTCCTCCTTTGGGATTCTGAATTTTGCAATCCCTCTTTTATCCAGTACCACTTATAAGACTGTAATAATAGTAAAATCAGGAAAAATTCAACAAAACGGAAGGCACAATGTCTTGAGAATAACAATATTTGGAATTATAGGTGAATGTGTCGATAACTGATTTCTTCTTTGTTTTTTTTTTTTTTTTTTTAATTTTATTTATTTATGATAGTCATACAGAGAGAAAGAGAGAGAGGCAGAGACACAGGCAGAGGGAGAAGCAGGCTCCATGCACCAGGAGCCTGATGTGGGATTCGATCCCGGGTCTCCAGGATCGCGCCCTGGGCCAAAGGCAGGCGCCAAACCGCTGCGCCACCCAGGGATCCCCTGATTTCTTCTTTGAATAGAATATACATACAGACGCTTCTCTTGCAGGAAAAAAAAGAACATTAATTTATTATTTTTTTATAACATTGATGCCTTATATTGTTAGTTAAAGACTTTTTTCTCTCCAGAGTTAAAGCAACCTGAACTGTGCTGATGACTCATCCCTTAAATTTGACTTTTTGTTTTTGGCTTTTTATTTTTAATCCTATCCATCTTGCTTTAATTTCTAATTTCACAATAGCAATATTTATTAACATACTCTAATATTAAAGTATTTGAACAACAGACGTGGTGAATATATCCTTTGATTACTACTTTCCAATTCAGTCCCTTCCCCAGATATAACCATTAACTTCATTTTGCTGTATATTTTTTAATTTTATTTTCAATCTATTTATTTAAATTTATTTAATTTATTTTAAATGCCTCCTTAGTACCCACAAAAAATATAGTTCACATGTGTTAGTATATTTTACATTAATGGTGTCTGTAGATAATATCTGTCCTTGGTTATTTTCTATTTAATATCTTAGAATTCTTCTCGTCCATATGTATAGATCTATCTTCTGTTTTTTTTTAACCCTGTTTAGTATTCCAAAGTGTGGCTCTATTATACTTCACATAGTCATTTCCTTGTGATGGATATTCCCATCATTTTGATGAATAGTGGATTAAACAAAATGTTTATTTATGCCAAATTACCCTCTAAAATCTTTATCAATTTTTAATCTCACTTGGCAGTCTATGAAAGTATTGCATTAAAATATTAGTCTATTTTCTGTTATAAGCATTACAACCATCTTCTTCATATACTTTTATTTGTTCTTTAATTATACATACAGAGTCTTCTACCAATTTTTGAAAATTTATGTAATTAAATGAATAGTTTTTTTCCATTTGTTCTGATATTTTATAGTTTGAGAAGGCCTTACCGACTCCCAGATTCCATAGTCTCAGTGATTCCTTTTAACATTTATTCCATTTTAAATTTATTTCTTTAAAGATTAGGTTAGGGGTGCCTGGGTGGCTCAGTCGGTTAAGAGTCCTACTCCTGACTTCAGTTCAGGTCATAATCTCAGGGTTGTGAGATCGAGGCCTGTCTCTGGTTCACACTCTGGATGTGGAGTCTGCTTAAGATTCTCCCCCTTCCCTCAAATAAATAATTCCTCCCTTCCATTCCTTGATTATTTTAAGGACAAGCTCTTTGATGAATACTGGTCATCCAAATTATTGTGTCACTTATATTCCCTTTCATGTTTCTCACCTGAGCTAACTATTTCAGTTCACTGATTTATCCTGTTTTTTTCTTATCATTCTAGACTATACAATGTCCTATTGCTCCTGGTGCTCACCCTATTCCAGCAGGTTGGCATATTTCAGAGACCAGCCTCTTCAAGTGTGCTGTAGTCTGTTGTCAATAACTGAATCATTCCTCACAACACTGAATCCTGCTGGAATTGCTGTGATTCCCTTACCCTGCTTTCCTGTGAGAACAGAATGTATAGGCAGAGTAAAAAAGGAAAGTGAGATAATCATGCTCCCATTACATAAGTCATATCTTTTATTCTAATTTTAATCCTATTCAGCTCCACAATGACCCTTTGATAAGTCTAGATGGTTATATGAATTTTGCAGAAATGTGCAGAAAGCAAGTGTGTGAAAGGAAAGTGTCATGCAATTGCAAGTGCAGGTGACAGCAAGTGACAGAAATTGGAAAGAATATTTGATTGTACTTGAGCTAATGGTGATATTGATTTCATGCTCCAATAGACCCTAAAGGACAAGGCAATGTAATGGTATTTCATTTCCATTTAACATCATGGGTGTAATACAAGTCAAGGTACTTTTGCCTTTAAATGCCTTTTTTTAAAGTAAGGTGAACTGAAGATATAGAAAAGGATCATATATAAATCACATTTATTTGAGGTGTATGAGCACTGCTTCACAGAAGTGCCATATAAATTGGTTGTCATTATTAAAAATACTTCACAAAATAACTTCTCAAACTACTTGGTGCAAATTAAGAAAGTTGATGTGGACAAAAATAAATACATGTACAGGCATAAAATAACAATATTATAATAAGTGTAGACATTGTGAGCTCTTTACCTTTAACAACAATATGACTAAAATATTTATTTAGGCTATTATGCTCTGCTACTACAGAATGAATGAGAACAAAAATCATCATTCTTCTCAAGGAGTTTAAGGTCTACAGATAGAGATAGGCATTATCCAAATAATCACACCCACACAAAAAAGGACACAATTACAGTGATGGAGTAGACTATTAAGAGGGAAAGGAGCACTGCGTGCAATAGTTTTTAACTAAATAATCAGAACAGGCAAGGATATCAGAGCAAGCTTCTCTGCAGAAAAGTTACCTGAGCTGGTCTCAGAGGAATGAGTAAGATATTAACAGGAGAGGGGAGGTTGGTGAGAATTCTCAAGGCTAAGCACAGTACACATAAAGGCTCTGTGGCAGGGACAAGTGAGAGGAAACTTTAAGACTGAGGAGGAATGAGACAGCAAGAGAAAGTGACACAAAAGGATACTAGCTAGGCAAGAGTTCTGCAACACTAAGTACTTTGGAATTTTTCCTAGAACAGTGAGGAAGAAGTAAAGTTATTTCAATCAATTCCATGTGTGTGGGGGTGGGGGCGGAGGTGACAGTATCATATTTGTGTCCAGAGAACAGAACAGCAGTTGTAGTCTGAAGAACACGTGAGAGAGGGCCAGAGTAGACACTAAGAGATCTGACCAGGGGATAATGCAATGGTGTGCAGAAGTGAAAATAGCAGCTCGAATGCAGGGGATGGTGGGAACAGAGTAGTAGATAAATAGGAAATGTACTGAAGATGTAAAATTGTCCAAACTTTATAATGGAATAACTTTGAGGATACAGAAGCCAATGTTGATAATTCCCAGGATTTGGACGTGTGCACTTAGACTGCAGGTGGTGAAACCATGACGAGAAATACTAGATTAGAAACAAGAAATAATGCTTGCTCATTGCCTTGTTATTTATTTTGGAAGAGAGTGTTTATAAAATCAGGAATTCAATCTTGGCACATATTGAATTTGAGATAAGACTGAAATGTCCCAGAGGAGTGGAAATTTTGAAGGTGGCTTGATATATAGGTCTGGCGCTTAGAGCAAAGATTTTGGTCTAGTTATATACAATGATGAGTCATTATTTCATCGATGATAAATCATAACAAGGAAAATAAAGAAATTCCTTTAGAGAGACAGCCAAGAGAGAAGAAAGAGAGCTCCCCCCCAAAATCTGTGTATTCTGTGGGTCACTTATATTGACTCTTTTGAGAATGAGATGGGCCGACTTACAAGGTAGAGGAGAGACAGTAAAAGTGTGGTGTCATGCATGCCTATTGGAAGAAATTACTTTGGGAATGAATAATCACTTCAATCAAATGCTCATGAGAGGTCAAATCCCAGAAGACTGAAAAGCATCCTTCAAATATGGAGACATATAGAGTATTAGTGTCTCTGGCATGAGACATTTTGGTGGAATAATAAGAGGTGTTTATATAAAAAATTAAAGAGTATCTCAATGAATACTCAAGGCAAACTTTACAGTAGATACTATTTTCTCCCATTTAATGACCGTAGAACAGACTCAAACAGGTGTAACTGTTTGCTCAGGTGTCCAGTATTTGAATTCAGTCTTTTCACTCAACACACTCGACGTACATGAGTACACGTACATGAGTAATAGAGATTGATTTTTTAAAATTAGGAGGAAAATAGACAGAATGGGGGAAATTACCCATATTCTTATGTTAGCCAAAGATCATTCAGAGAAGAGCAACCCCATTCATCACTTCTTCTCTTGCCTGCTTCTGCATGTATGTCGTGTACACCATCTCTCCAACTGGTTAGTTCTAGGTGAGTTCTATCAGTCCTCTGCTGGTCAGCTGACCAAGGGAAATAAACTCTTCCAACCTGCAACCAAATGAAACTTAAACAACTGAAATACTTGCTTAGCAGAAAAATTAGTGGTAACAAAAACAAGATGGGAACAAGATACGAATCCTTTAGGAAAGAAAATAATCACCTGAAAATTTTTAAAAACCATACTTAAAGAGGAATCTAGCCTCCAATTAGCAGGCCTCAGTTTACTCATTTTTCCACATTTTGTTGTTGGCTGAATTCCTTGCTGTAAACAGCATTTGTACAGACTCACCGACATCATTTGTATTCTCAGCATCACAATTCATAGAGACAATCCAAAGAAGATGGAAATACCTAAGAATTATTTATATCTTTGTGCAACTCCAGAACAAGTATGTCTTACGGGAACTACTGTTTGCTGAATAAATAAACTTTCAATGTATATTCTAATAATACCATTATTGAAAAAAAATCTGTACACTACATTTCAATAATAATACCTAAGGGTTGAAGAGTTCTTCATATTTGACAAAGTACTTTCATTTACACTTCAGTTATGAGTAACATTTGTCCAGCAATTTGCAATGAATTTTCACGTTGTCTAATTTGAACCCCATAACAACTATGTGGAGTGGCTATTAATATCTCTGTTTTGCTGATAAAGAAACTGTGACTTGGAGATGTTAAATGACTTGCTGCTTTAACTCAGCTAGCAAGTATAAAATCAGGGATGTAACTCATAACTCCTGACTACAAGTTTAGTGCAGTTTCCATATGCAATAGCTGCCTAAGAGAATTCTTGTTTATATTAATTATTTCAGCAGATATGGCCTTATTTTTTCCAACATTTTTCAAGATTTGGTTAAATGAGAGTAGATGTCTCATGTCTCTTATGTAGCTCCCCAAATGCAAGCAATTCATGTATTTATTATTATATGCTACTACATTCACTTTATGCAGCAGATGTTGCTAAATTTCCAAGCACCGTACACTTAGCACTTCTCTTCCATAGCTGCTCAGCATCCAGGTTGGAAATCTATTCTCAGGTATATTCTGCATGCATATTGATAGAAAATAAACATACTAGAGAGCATTTACAATTTTAAATTCCAAATAGATAGATTCTTAGTCATTACTAATACTTGCAATTAACACCTGCTCCTAAAAGTCAAAGATTATACCAAAGTTGTTACAAGTGAATTAGGATAGAAATAATTTAATTGCAATATAAAATGATTTTAAAATAATATACTTGAATTATAAAGTAATATATAATATAAATAATATATTTAATAATAATATACATACAGCCCAGGTGGCTCAGCGGTTTAGCGCCACCTTCAGCCCAGGCCTGATCCTGGAGACCCGGGATGGAGTCCCACAATGAGCTTCCTGCATGGAGCCTGCTTCTCCCTCTGCCTGCCTGCCTCTCTCTCTCTCTCTCTCTCAAATAAATAAATAAATAAATAAATAACAGAAAAATAATAATATACTCGATAGCATGCAAAGACCATTTATTTCTTATCTTCTGATAAGAAAAAATGTATACTACTGAATAAGATTTTGAAGTCTAAAAGGTTAATGCACCTTTGCAATGCAGAGAAACAGCTTTTTTTTTTTTTTTTTTTTTTTTTTTTTTGAGAAACAGCTTTTAAGAGCAGATTTAACCAGAGACTGGTTTTCATAAAATTTCTGAGGCTCATTTTTAGCATTTGGGATTAGGCCATATAATATGTGATTGAAAATAACCATTCAAATGTCTTTAATAAACACGCTGAAAAATGTTCTTAGAAGAATTTTGAAAGTAGAATATCACCTAGTATACAAGTTACAATCTTCATCACTCAGAGATGTATGGGTTTTTCTTTAAAATTTAATTTCAAACATTCTTCCCACAAGAACATCATCTCATAATTCCTACCCATAAGCGAGCTTTACTTATAATAAGAGTTAGTTAGACAGTGATTTCCCAAAGAAATTTTAAGTTCATTTTTCGGACAAAAGTTTTCATTTTATAAAATTAAAAGCATTTGCATCCAGAGATATTTTATTGAATTTCGGTAATGGACTGGGGATAGCTAAAAAGGGAGATAGTGATTATTGAGAGTCTACTATGAGCCAATAAATGTACCAAGCACTTAAATTACATTATCTAATAGGCAGACTCTATTTCTGGTCTTTTATCAGCTTTAGGGATATGTAGTAATAAACTTCGATATTACAAAAACAAACTTGCTATATGTTTTACTGTGTATAACTTTAGAGGAATAGTTGGATGATTTCCCATTTACCATCCCTACCTGTCCAAAATAAGTGTGCACACATGCACACAAACACACAGACAGAAATACACTATCAGTTTTCTATAGCTTTACAATTGTATATATATCACTTGAGGAATTGGATTGGCACTTTATTAATAATATCTTATTGGATAACTTAATGACATCACTGAGGGGTACGAATTTTAATCCCAATTTACAGATGGGGAAAATGAGGCTGAAATATACTAAATGATCCTGACACGGTCATTTATCAAGTACATTTATAATGAAAATGTGAACTCAGTATTCCACACAATTTGCTCTGGTAAACACTATAATTTATTGCCTCATGCCAGATTTTAGCAGGTTCTAGTGGTAAGCTCCATGAACTAGTCAGTCCCTTCACCTATAGATCAGCTCCCTTCCACTGAATACTGAGGAATGCTGTCCTAAGGCTGCTATATATTTAGTTCAGCTTTCCCTCTCTCAAAGCTGCATTGCAAAGCTCTCTATTTCTATCCTGCCAATTTTTTATATATCCCCAATTCTTCTTTTTTAATTATCATCAATTTTCTAAATAGAGTAACAAAGTTTCATAAATTTAAAACATGGCAAGGAATATTCAGCAACTAGGATTCCAAATCTGGGGACCATGCTAGAAAATATCTCTCTTCTTATGTGTAATATGCCAGGCCCTGATTTAAACATTTGGTGTTTATCCAGGAACAAAAGGATACTTCTATTTAACTTTCATTATTAACTTCAATGTATAATTGTCACCTTGGGTGAAAATATTTATATTTGACTATATTTTGTATTCAATCCTATTGTTAATACAGAGAAATGTGTATATGAATATTTTCATACAGTAAAATATATATGCTATTTATCTCAAAATCAATACAATCAATTTAAGTGCAATTTTCTCTTTTTTTTTTCTTGAGCTGATTCAATGGTAAATGATAGAGATAAATACTTAGAATTACTTAATATCTGTGGTGGTTGAAGGAAAATATTTTTTATCTGTAGATGGTTCCAGAGCCAGGTAAGGTTCTATGACCCTTGGGAAACAATACAGCTCAAACAAATTGTTGCAAAATAAGATTCTGGAAATCATCTAAGATTAAGTAGTAAAGTTAATAGGAAACATATAATAGATACAAGAAAAAAAAATTAAGTATTTTAAGGAATTGTGGCTTACAGACTCTGAGATGATCCCCATTTACCCCTGTTTCCTTATACCCACATCTTTGTGCACTACCTTCCTATCTTGTGTGAGTAGGACCTATGACTAAACTATCCTCTAACCAACAGAATACAGCAAAGGTGATAAGATGTCACTTTAGTGGTTATGGTACATAAGATTTCAACATCTGTACTGCTAGAGATGCTCTCTCTTACTGGCTATGATGAAGTAAGTAGCCTTGTTGGAGAAATCTACGAGGCAAAGTAGAAAGGATGACCTCTGGCCAATAACTGGCTAGAAAGTGAGCAGAGCCTATGGATGACAGTCAACAAAGAGCTGAGGCCTCACTTCAAAAGTCCATGAGAAACTGAATTCTGTAATGATACACATTAGCTTAGAAGTATTCTCTCCCCAGTTGACCCTTGTGATTAGACTGCAGTCAGCATCTTGACTGCAGCTTTCAGATGAGATCCTGAATCTGAAAACTCACCAAAGCCATGTCTAGACTTCTGACCTAAAAAAGATGTGAGATAATAAGCAAGTTTAATTCACTCATTTTTTAAAATATTTTATTTATTTGTTCATGAGAGATAGAGAAGGAAAGAGAGAGAGGCTGAGGGAGAAGCAGGCTCCATGCAAGGAGCCCAACATGGGACTGGATCCCGGGACTCCAGGATCACGCCCTCTGCTGAAGGCAGGGGCTAAACCTCTGAGCCACTCAAGGATGGTAATTTGTTACAGAGTAATAGGTCATAAAAATAAAGAGTTAATAGTTAGTGGAAGAAAAACATCGACTTCCTTGGGATCTCTTATCAGACCTGTCTTTCCAGTCAACAGGCAGATCTTATCTCCTCTACTTTAAGATTTACAGTTGAACTCACTAATACTCTATAGCCATTACTCTATAGCTCACATTCAACCTGACAATCTGGTTTCTGAGCATAATCTGGATATTTGAGATAAAATTCAATATTTTTGTATTAGGATTACGTTTGATTGTATATACCAAACACGCCAAATAACTTGGCTCAAAAACAAAGAGTTACAATTTCTTGTAAAAACAAATCTAGAAAATTCAGGGATCGTTTCTGGGTTCCACTGTTGTCTAGATCACAAATACTTAAAACATCCCTTCATGGTCAAAGGTGGTTGCTTAAACTCAAGGTAGCAAGTGGTAGAAATAAAGGGAGCAGGAGAATTATCAGGAGCTAGAGACAGTTTTCTTTACACTTAATACAGCAAAACTCAGTAGTGTAGCTACACCTAGCTTTCAGGAAGTCTAGTAATCTAGACTCTTAACAAGGCTCATTGTTATCCCAAATAATATTACAGTTTTATCACTGAGGAAGAAAAGAAGTTTGGAATTCTGGGAGTCAATTAGCAGTCTCCACCACATAATTAAATTTCTACAATTATTAAATTTTGAAGAATGCTTTAGTTATAAAATTAGGTGGCATAGATAAAAACGTTCCTGAACTATATTTGTAGTTATACAACCATAGTTTGAGTTAATGATGAAGCAAGATTAGTGGTAAATGACACCATTTATGATCATTGTATTATAATAATTCATAACTGTACTCAAACCTCTGCTTTTAAGTTGTCAGATATGCAAAAACACTATCTTTTTTTTTTAAGATTTTATTTATTTGAGAGACAGACAGACACACAACATGAGCAGGGGGACGGGCAGAGAAAGCAGACTCTACTGAGCTGGGAGTCTGATGGTGGGCTTGATCCCAGGACCCTGGGATCATGACCTGAGCTGAAGGCAGATGCTTAGCCAACTGACCCACCCAGTCAGTTAAGCCTCTATCCTAATGACAAATAAAATCAATACTAACTACTCAAGATATAAAAATGGGGCTCAGGGATCCCTGGGTGGCGCAGCGGTTTGGTGCCTGCCTTTGGCCCAGGGCGCGATCCTGGAGACCCGGGATCGGTTCCCACGTCGGGCTCCCGGTGCATGGAGCCTGCTTCTCCCTCCGCCTGTGTCTCTGCCTCTCTCTCTCTGACTATCATAAATAAATAAAAATTTTAAAAAAAATATCTATATGAATTATTGGTTTGCATTGGCAGATGTGTTTACAATATAAAAAAAATGGGGCTCAGATTACTTGGTATGAGAAAAGTGAGATTATTCTTTCAAAATATAAGTATAGCCCTAATGCATCATGTTTTAAATACATCATTATTAATAACTGAGTCTGTTTCTTTAGCACTCTTCCTAATTTTGAACTCATCAACTTTGGATAATCTCTGTGCATTTGACCAAAGTAGGACATCACCAACAAAAACAGGGATAAAAAGGAAAAATTAGCTGCTGAGAATAAAATTAAATATGACTGCTTTTCTAGGAGAACAAATAAATTCAAATTATTGAGTAAATGGCCTGTCCTGAATACTATATTGAACTCTGAGAGTTATTCTATCACATTCTATTACTGTCGTCAATAATCTTAAAATGTAAATCTGTTTATATATAGCAATTCTATTTCTAGACATTTATTTTTTGGATAAAAATTATGCTATTTTCATTGCTCTAGCATGCATGATAACATAAAAATGTCAATAAGACAGCTGTTCAACTATATTGAAATAAAAATACTTTATAGTATAGACATATAATAAACACTATCGAAAGATGAGATGGAAAATAAATTATGTTCAAGATGTAGCATTAGTTCAACAAATATTTACCAAGTGGTCCTTTATGGATTATCTTTAGGAAAATCTCCCATGATTAAACTTAAATATTCAGTGTCCAATATTTAAATATAACAACCGTAAATGGAAAGGGTGCTACCTAATGTGTGATCACTTTTCCAACATGTATCACTACGACTTACTATGAAAAAGATACTTATTAAGGAAGACTTACTAGTAAATGCAAAATTTCTGCATATATATGTATTTCTAATTATAACTTATAAAAGGTCTCAAATATGAAAAATACTGGCTCTAGTATGAAAAGAGTAACCTAATTTGTTTTGAGGCTAAGTAATATTTAAGCTGAAACCTGAAGAAGTAATAAAAATTTGACAGGAGAAGCTTAAAAAGAAGAATATTCTAAACTAAGGAAACAATATGTGGTAAGGCCTGAGTCGCAGAAGCTTTGGTTAGCACACCATGTGTGCTCTGTGATCCCACTGCTGTAAAATTTTGTAGGAAAAAAAGATCTGAAAAGATAATATCATCCTTAAGGGATGACTTTTTGTTTGCTCTAAATCTGTCTTCGGTGTACATGTATGGGTATTTGGATTATGTTTCATTGAATATAAGTTACTTTTGTAGTCAGAAAAAAAAATTTTCTTCAGGGAAGTGTTTGTTGTAGTAAGAAAAAAAAATTTCAACATTAACATGGAGTTGATGCAGCCCTATATGCTCTGACAGTGTTATGCTTCCTCCTGGAATAGCATATATCAAACTATATTAAAATGAGCACTGTGTTCAGCTGGTGTCACTAGGAGATTGTGAATTCCCTGACAACAGGAACCATTCATTCACCCCTAGCCTGCCATACTCATACTCATACTCATACTGTAACTGATGCAATCACTGCTTATACTTTTCCCTGATAAATCCTTGTCCCTGGGATCAGATGTTACTTGGGTTTGAGTCCCACATTCACCATTTAGTAGCTGGGGGTCTCTGAGAAAATTACACAATCTTTACAAGGCCTCATTTCCTTTTATGTAAAACAGAGCTAACATTAAAACCTACAAAGTGTGTATGCTTTGAGTATTCAATGAGATGAAGCACAGAAAGAATGATATATATTAGTCAATAAGTATTTTAAACTATCACAATGGTCATCAACATCAACCTAGAGTTTAAAATTCCCATCAACTGGGGCGCCTGGGTGGCTCAGTGGTTGAGTGTCTGCCTTCAGCTCAGGGAGTGATCCTGGGACACCAGGATTGAGTCCTGCATCAGGTTCCCCACAGGGAGCCTGCTTCTCTGTCTCTGTCTCTCTGTTTCTGTCTCTCATGAATAAATAAATAAAATCTTTAAAAAAAATTTCCATCAACTACCTCTGAGAGGGCATGCAGTGCTACTCCAACCACTGCTACTATTATCATTAAGCCACTAAGGTTTTGCAGTCATCTTCCTCCTATCACATTTCTAAGTTTGTCTTCTATGGTGAACGTATATTTCCACTGAGGAATTTCAAAGAAGGTATGGATTATAAGCATCCCAGAATTTTCATAGCATGGAAAATGCTTAGCAGAAGAGATAGTAAAGAAAAAAAAATAAAAGTGGTATGTAGGGAAAAAATATTCTTCATACCAAATTCTGTATTAACTGACAGGTTTTATTTTTATAAATTTATTTTGAAAATTATAAACCATATAGGTGTTAAATTTCAAAAAGTTAGAAACACTAAATATATAAAGAAGAAATTTCAACTTGTCTGTATTTATAACCACCAAGGTTCTAGCAGTATTTTAGAACACTGTCTACCAATCTTTTACTACATAAAAAAGTGAGAGCACAATTAAGAGACAGACATAGGAGAAGTTTGGTGGCAGTTTTATGGAGCCACAATCTCTCTCCAGAATCCTCTTCCATAAGGAGGCAAACAGGGATTATTCCAAATAAAATAATTAATTATTAATTAATACTGAAAGAGCTTGCCTCCTCCAAATAAAACTTAGCACAATGTGAATGAATAATTAACAAGAAAACAAATTTCAGTAGAAAAAATATTGAAAATTGTGTCACTTTGCTAAATATAAAAAAGTAAAATGTGCTATATATATATATGGCTATTATTACAATAAAGATGTTGGCTCCCTGCATGGAGCCTGCTTCTCCCTCTGTGTCTCTGCCTCTCTCCCTCTCTCTGTGTCTCTCATGAATAAATAAATAAAATCTTAAAAAAAAAAAAGATGTATTTTAGGAGATGATTCTGACTTGTCAAGGTTCTGTTAATAATAGTGATTAGGAAATAAACAGTAAACATTTGTTGAGTAAATGAATGACCAAATGATATGCATATAAATTGGCAATAATTTCTAAAGGAAAATTTGGTAATATGTCACAAGAACTTAAATATGTCTCAAATCCTTGAACCTAGCAGTTCCCTAATTCATACACATTTTAACCTAAGGATTTTACATATTTGGATATATACATAATTTATTATGTATATTTTAACCTATTTCACATATATAGATATATAATTTATTATGCATATAACTATATAAATCATATATAATTCTATGTAAAATATGTACTTATATATAATTACAGACATATGATTTATATTATGTGATTTATAAAATCACATCCTGTTATAAATCAATAAATTATCAATAAATGCACTTGTATAACCACTACCCAGATGAAGAATCTTCTCTCATATTCTTCTTTCCCAAATGTAAACACCACCTTGACTTCTAAAACTAAAAACAGTCATCTCAGACTATCACTACAGTTGAGATTTAAATCTCATTTTGTCTGAATTCGCGATGCATTGTTCTTTCCATTATGTCATCCTACTTTATGTGTTCTTGGGGCTGTGTAATTATAAATTCTATCACTACAGAATTTGTAAAGTAAATTTTACATTGTACAATGGATATTTGGTACCTGGAATTGGATTTATCACATTATCAGTGGATGAATATGGAAATCAGTAGTTCAATAAATATTATTGACCACCTCCTGGTCAGCCACTAGTCTGGATGTAGGAGATACAAAGGGAACACGAATGGCAGGACACTGCCCTCAGAAACTTGGATTATATGGGCCAGAGGGAGAAGATAAACACGAGATAAATAAAGTTCACTGTGCAGTGAATGCTATGAAGGAATTAAACACTGTTATGTAATGGGAAGTAATGAGAAGCAGCAATAGAGGGTGGGATGGGTAAGGAGGCCAAGCAGCACAGCCAGGCACCAAGCCCTGCCGAGTCACTTTAGGCAAGGGCAAATGCTCTACATCTGGAAAATGCCTCCATGTTCTCTTAGGGAAAACAGACCAGGACAGCTGGGGCCAGTGATAAAAGGGGAGAAGTTAAATGGATACACCCAAAAGACAGGCAGAAACCAGCTATGTGAACACATGGGGAGATGTATGGGTCTAATTCTGTGGTTTTATTTAACAACGTATAAACCTGTCTTAGTCTTTACAAGATCATTCTTACTCCTGAGTGGAGAAGGGGCTACTGCCCAGTGAGAACAAAAGTGAAAAGCTCAGGGAGGAGGACATTGCGATATCACAGGGAAGAGATATAATGGCATGGATGAGGGTGGTAGCATTGAGGGGGGAAAGCTATGTGTGGAAGGGAGAGCTAACAGCAAGTCTGAAAAACTGGAGGGAGATGAAGTGGGAGGGATTAAGGATGCTTTCAAGGGGTTGGGCTGGAGTGGTTGGAAGTATCGCTCCCAGGAGCCACATTGTCACTAGTGACAAAGTTTACATCATTCAGGAGGCATTGTTACAATAGACACAAGCTATAATTTTAAAATAATTTGCTCTTTACAAAACAGACCATCACTGAAGTTTCCCTACTGACACCATCACTCTTATTCACATTCATAGCTGACAGGTTCTCTTAAGTGAGAGTGAGGCTTACATCTCAAAGCAGCAGGAAGAATGTTCCATACATGTAAATGCCACCATTGTATTGGAGGACATGTAAGAAAAAGAAAAAAAGAGAGGGAGGGAGAAGGGGGCAGAGGGTGGAAAGGGAGAGAGGGAAAAAGAGAAGGCTATGGGTAAAGTGTGTTTGCAGGAGTGGGGTGGATTGCTAGTGAACAGCTGGCCTGGAGATATCAAACAAAGTGACTTCAGCGGTAAAGTTCTGAGCTTAATTTGGATGCAGGTTTACTGGATGCAGTATTTATGCTTTTGCTTTGAAATATGGTTTGCAGTGAGTCAGAAGCACAATTCATTCTCACCATAGTATTGTGCCTGACGCTTGAGGTCTGATACGGAAGTTAAGAATAACAGTTTATGGTTTAGAATCTTAAGTACAGATTGATGGTAACTTTCATTTACCCAAGAATTGAAGGCTGAGACTGGAGACAGCCCTGTGTAAGAAGGACTGTGATCATTTTAAAGTTTCTCAGGATGTCACTATTTCAAAAGGTCATGAGGCTGCCTTGTCATGTCAGAACAGCTTGATGGATATTAGTACCTAGGACAAAGTTTAGTGTGTGAGGGAGATTGAAATAAAGTTAGAGGCAGCAGGGGCACCCAAGTGGCTCAGTCAGCTAAGTTGTCTGCCTTTGGCACAGGTCATGATCCCAGAGTCCTGGGAGCGAGTCCCACATCTGGGTCCATGATCAATGGGGAATCTGCTTATCCCTCTGATGCTCCCCTGCTCATGTTCTCTCTCTGTCTCTCAAATAAATAAATAATATCTTTTTTTTAAAGATTTATTTATTTATTCATGAGAGACACACACACACAGAGAGAGAGAGAGAGGCAGAGACACAGGCAAGAGGGAGAAGCAGGCTCCATGTAGGGAGCCTGATGTGGAACTAGATCCCAGGACCCCAGGATCACACCCTGGGCTGCAGGCAGGCGCCCAACCACAGAGCCACCCAGGGATCCCCTAAAGAAATAAAATCTTAAAAAAAAAGTTAGAGGGAGTAGATAAGTATAAGACAAGATTTGTTCTCAATTTTACTTAAGTTGGATCCCAACTGTAGTATCACCAGAGAGAAGCTGAAACCAAGGCTTTCTCTGCAAAGCACCTAATAACAAATTCAGCTTAATTTAAAACTATATACAAACAGTAAGCATTAATAACACCTTAGACATGACTTAGACAAGGGCTCTTTTGATACATAAAAATTATAATGTCTATTTTCATGGAATAAGACATTAAAAGTTTATTTTGGTACAACCAACAGTTCTAGCTGGGTAACCTTTGGATTATTGGAGTCCCAATTTACCTGCTTCCCCAAGATGCCAAAACTACTTCCTGATTTTATCCACTCAGCAAAACAGATTTTCTTTAAAATGTTTAAACTCTCCAGTAAGTGAAATTGATCAGTTAGCTAAATAAAGCATCGACTTTTACTCACCCTGAGAAAGTCACAAATACAACACTAACCAAAGTCACCCAAAGATAGTATCACAAATAGGGGGATGCCTGGATGGCTCAGTGGTTGAGTGCAGCTTTTGGCTCAGGGTGTGATCCCGGGGTCATGGGATGGAGTCCCCACATCGGGCTCCCCATAGGGAACCTGCTTCCCCCTCTGCCTATGTCTCTGCCTCTCTGTGTCTCTCATGAATAAATAAATAAAATATTTTTTTTAAAAAAAGGTAGTATCACAAATAACTGGCAAGCCTTTGCTCTTCCCCACCTCTAGGCCCAATGCCATAATTGAAATTAGTTTTTTTTTTTTAAAGAAAGGAAAAGAAAAAAAAGCAACTAAATGACAGATGCCATTGAGTATCCTACAAGAGATCAAACAGAAGTTCTTTGATGATGATGACTTAACAAAAAAGTACAAGAGAACCTGCAGCAGGTTTCTAAGAATGTTGATTTTCCTCTGATAATCTTAAGGTTAAGCCTCATTCATTTGATGTGACAGAAAATGGCTGGTAATTATCCCAAACCTCACAGTGCTGGAGCTAAAAGCCAATTTAATTAGCATTTTTATCTGGCCACTTGGACTTTTATTACTCTAGAACAAGATTTTGAAACAGCAGTGAATTCTTTTAGAAGTTCAAAAATAAATACCTTTATTCTCTCAGCATGTTATATGAGTAAACTTTTTTTGTGCTTCTAGTTTTATCTAAGTTTATATTCTATATGCTATACTGTCATTTGTTCAAGTTTTTTTTTTTTTTCTTTTTCATAATACAGAAAGAAGCAAGGGAAAATAAAACTATGTGAAAACAAAATCTACCCTCGATTCACTTGAGGTATGTTTTAGGTGTATTTCAAGGATTGGCCTAGTGTAGAAACTGAGCTGACCTTGGCCTACAATGCAGGGCACAGACTCTAAGAGGGTTGTGATGTTATTCCAGATGAGCCAGGGGGAGGCATCATTTAGTCTTTTTTTTTTTATATCTAAGTCCAGCTCCCTCACTGGCTATCCATAATCAGCACCAAGGCATTGCTTCTCAGGAATCTTCTCAAATGAAATAACTTCTGTTAACTTCCTCTACCCTCATCCTCTCTCTGATCTCACTCACTCCTACAGGCCAGTCATCACTTTTATATTTATGACTCTTTTTTTTTTTTTCTTTTGAGAAGGGGAGACGAGGTAGGGGGGGCAGAAGGAGAGGGAGGGAGAGAATCTTAAATAGGCTTCATGCCCAATGCAAAGCTGGATGCGACTTGGGGCTCAATCTCATGACCCTGAGATCATGACCTAAGCTGAAATCAAGAGTTGGATCCTTAATCGACTGAGCCACCTGGGTACCCCTTTGATGATATTTTTTAAAGATTTTATTTATTGAGAGATAGAGTGACAGAGAAAGAGCACGAGGGGCAGAGGTGCAGAGGGAGAAGCAGACTCCCTGCTTAGTAGGGAGCCCGATGCAGGACTAGATCCCAGGACCCTGGGATCATGACCTGAGCTGAAGGCAGACACTTAACTGACTGAGCCACCTAGATGCCCAGATGACTCTTAATGTACAACTTTAGGTTAGGTTTCATAATGTTGCCAATTCTATAGACCCAATAGAATGCCTAATGCCTAAAAGACCCAATGCCTAAAAGACTTAAATATAAAATTGTACTGACACTCAATGTGACTTATGCTGAGCTCATTGTACCCCAAACTCAGTACCATCTACCTCGTCCTGGCATATCACTATGCTTTTCAGAACCTAGACTAGATATAGAATGCTTTGCTCTGTTTGCTTTTAGGAGCAGTCCTTCCCATGTTCTAGGAAATGTACATATCTCCTTTTTTGCAGAACACCTTTTTCTTCCACATTTCAACCATATGGTTCCAATCACAGGCCCCTGTTCTCTCCATGTGAGTTAGCTGGGGGAGGAGTGAGGAGGAAAAAGGCTAGTACTGCTCATGCAGCTGCCAACTGAGGTGGTGCATCCTCTGATATGCACCCTACTATTTTCTACATTCTTATCCATAACTCATAGGAAAATAAGGAAGTGAGTTTATCATTTGGTGACTAGTCGGCACATAAACTAGGAGGTTAATCCATCCACTGAATGACAAGAGACATTGACCATAGAAGTCAGGATTTGGAAAAAATAACATAATCTGAAAAACCCTAATTTCAAAGTGCAGATCTAAAAGGTTAATTGCATAAATATGGAACAAATGACCTACCTTAACAGATAAACCTGGATTATTACTTGTTCATAACTCAAAATGCTAATACATATATACTTGGTGAAATGTTCATATCAAGAGTGATAGCGATCCCATTAAGTTACAAATTAATTAGTTCACCCAGGAGAATTATATCCAAGTGTAGCTAGCACTGTCCTTTCAAGGAATGCCTACAAATAAACGTGACGGCACAGAAGACAATCTGAATGCTCGGAGATTTGGAAAAAAGGATATTAAAGAGACTGACCAGGATAATCATGTATGCTTATTCTGGAACTTAGTATAATATGGGGAAGGCAAGTCCCATTTCTTTTCTTTTTAATATTTTTAAAGAATGGCTATATTTATCCAAAGTGCAAGAAGTGCAGATATTATAGGATGCCCCCCCCTTTTTTTTGCATTATCAGGCAGATATTTTTTTAATATTTAAAACTTCTGAGAATGAAATGGGCTGCTTTACAGTGAATGAGCTTTCCAAACAGGGAGTATCTGTAGCTGGTAGTCACTTGTCAGAAGTGCTACAGATATGGTTCTTGAAAAAAAATCTTGCTATCTTTTTTTTCTTGCTATTATTTCTTAAGGTTTTCTGAAGCATGACCATTAGCCATTTTAATCTTCTTCATCCTTCCACTTTTGATCATTGCATAGTTAGAACATCATTAACCCATCTATAATTAGCCCAATTATTTTGGTATCTTTACTTTCCCATGGAGATTTTTTTCCCTGGGGGACGGGAGCATTTATAGATGCCAGAGTGAAGCTATCTGTTCTTGTGCTTAACAGTGATGAAATCTCCACTTGATAGCTATGAAGTCTACACTGAACTATACACAGAAGTCAAGAGGCTACAGACAAGATGCTAATTCCCAACCACATGCCTCCTCCTTGCCCCCAAATGTTCAAGGTACAAGAACAAGTTGAGTTCACAACTCAACCTCTAAGTTCACAACTATTTTCATGTTTATTCAACAAATAGGCTTGAATACTTAATATTGCCAGGCACAACCAAAACTAAAAAGGACAACAAGTTCTGTATCAAATTTCTTTGGTCTTTCCATAAGGGTTTGTGTCTGTTTAAATCTTGCTGCCTCTTACCTTTCAGCTTGCACATTTTATAAGGGCTCTTCATTTGCTGTAAAATGTCACTAATATTGATAAAGCTGACTACTGTTTGCAAAATTCCTTCTTCCTTTGACTGAAGAACAGTGCAGAAGGTTATCTCATCTAAACCATTTCCATGGACAGTAAGGTTATAAAAGCAATACAACTTTTAATAGCTTTTAAATATTTATACAATTAGAGGGATTTGAAAAAGTGACTCATAAGGTCTCTAGCTACATGGCATTTTGGAATCTACAATTTAAGGACTGTAAGATTTTTGTTTTTGTTAATTGTTGAGCACCCACAGTACATCAAAAATATGTACAAGTCCATAAAGATTATACTACTTAGATTGAATATTTCCCACACACGTTTCTTAATTTGGTCTCTTCTACAGAAGTAAGACTATTGTTGGATTGTGTTCTCATTTTTATATTTGTCTAAACATGTAGATTGTGGAAATGAAGACCACTAATATGTACACAGAAGCAATTCAGAGCTTGTTATCACAAGAGTGTGAATCCTATCACTTGTGTTTGGCAGAGGCTCAAGACAGGGAGTAGGAATGGTTTACAGAGGAAAAATAAAGGAAAGCCTTCAGGTACATCTGATGGAGGTTGTTGGAAGTAGGGAGCTGGAAGCTTGTCAGCTATAAGTGGGGCATCTTGTGTGATTGGTTTGGGAAATATATTAGGTTTTCGTTGTTTGGTCCTGAGTTGAAAATAGGGAGGCAAAAGGGTGCCTGGCAATCATTGACCAAGTCCTGTCTGTTTGGGACTGATTTATACAGACGCTGTGGTTTGGCTTCCAGGGCTGGTGGCCACAGAGTTCAGTGTTCATATACGGTCTGGCCACTGTCCATTTGAATATTTCTCAGTGTTATATCTAAAATAAAACTGTTAATTTGTCAAGAAACACTTTTTCTCATTAAGTACTATAAAATATATCTCTATAAAGTATAGTTGGGAGGCAATTCTTCTAAGTCTCCTATTTTTCTATATATCATGCAAGCAGAGTCATGGACATTTTTTCATTCCAGATTATTTTTCAAGGATGTTTGTATGGGGAACAGCCTTGGAACACAGAGATAGTAACTTTCTCCAGAAAAGAGCACAGGTGTGTTTACAGCCCAGTATAACAAAGATAATATGTCCCTCCAGGGAAAAGTTTGGGCAGGTTTGCTTTATAAAACATTTGAGTAGTCTAAGTTTAAACTTCCTCAACAGTAATGCAAAATCACTGTGTGTGTAACATCCACTTGGGGCATTCCATATGTCTTCCTGGGACTTGGAGGCAAAGGGAACTGGAGCAAACAGGAAGCTCAAGCTGCTTGGTCTGCTGTAAAAGAAAGTTCTTTGTCTCTGACCCAAGAGTGTCATGTCTTCTCCAACAGCCAAGAAACTGTGGCAAGGATAACTTATTAACTTAAAAACAGGATAAATTCTCAAATCTCCTGCTCTTCACAAGTCCTAGATATTAACACCCAAGTAATCATGTCAGGGAACCCTGTGTGTTCTTCCCTGTAACTTGAGAACATAACCAGGATTATAAGAGTAATGCACAAAAATGTAAAGGGTATTCTGGAAAAACTCAGAAGTTAATTCAGATTGTCTTTGGTAAACAGAAATAATTTGATGCTAAAAGATAGGTGGGGCTAATGAAATAAGGTTTCTGCTTGTGTTTATCAATATATATGTGCATTACTATTCCTCCAGTGGTTCATATTTAAATAAGGCCAATCATCAAAATTTTAAGAACGCAAAAGATTATAGAAAATGCTTAAATTTATGTTTAATACTTAATACATCATCTTTCTCTAAATCTCATAAAAAATAATTGCAGCAAAGGTAGTAAACATTGCTACTTCATGGTAAAATATCAGTGCACCTGGCATATCTAAATCGTTCATTTATAAGCTGGCAACATTTTCATCTCAATGAAAATAGATCTAACTACACAAATTTGTATGCTTAAAATACATCTAAATAATCATCCTTGGGTTGGAAAAATCAATGATATTTTTCAAAATGTACTTAATCAACTAAGATACGCTTTTAAATCCCTCCTGGATAGTTGATGCACACATGACTACCCAGCATTTTGTAGACTCTTATTATGTACAATGATGGATCCTTCTGTAACTCAGGTTATTATTTATAAGTAGTTTGTTAATGTTTTTTTATCTGAGAATTTTTATTTTTTAAAAGATTTTATTTATTTATTCATGAAAGACACACAGAGAGAGAGATAGAGGCAGAGACACAGGCAGAAGGAGAAGCAGGCTTCCTGCAAGGAGTCTGATGTGGTACTTGATCCCAGATCCTAGGATCATGCCCTGAGCCGAAGGCAGACACTCGACTGCTGAGTGACCCAGGTGTCCCTATCTGAGAATTTTTAAATAATGTCTTCTAATTTATCCAATAAGAAAATTTGAGACTGCACAGATTATATATTTTCAAAAAAAAATAATAACCCAGGGCTTGGATTCAAATATTTGGCTTCAGAGTTTACCATGTGCTGATGGTAGAGACATTTCTAAATGTGCTGAAGTATTGCATTTTCTTTTTGAGAAGTGAGGCCCATATACTTTCAACTTCAAGGCAAGTTACTTTTAAAAATAAAACCAAGTACATGAGGAATGAATAAATAAATTTGAAAGTGTCCATCACATACCGTTTTTCCTTCATTAGAGAGTGTAATATATTATCTGTGTGATAGGGATTGTAATGTTCAATTTTCAGGAACTGGGGGCAGCTTCAGGCAAATATACACCCTGAACATAATTACACATCCAAAGGGAAGGTTTGTGAATGTACTGGAACTCAAATAATTTCTGGTCTTTACCAAGAAGACACAAATGTCACCCCAAAACTCTATCATATTCAAATGCATGAGTTAAGAGTTGTGCTGCCATAACATTTCTCATATAATTTAAATGAAATCTAGAATAAGAAACTTAAAAGAAGGAGATTTAAATTGTTTCCTGTTGTTCAGCAAATAATTTGCATGGCTGACTCCCAGAGACCAATATTAGTTATTTCATCGTGAACTTTTTTTTTTTTTTTTTAAGATTTTTATTTATTTGAGAGAGAGCGCGCAAGAGCTGGGGGTGGGGACACAGGGGAAGCGAGGACTAGACTTCTCGCTAAGCAGGGAGCCTGATGCGGGGCTTGATCCAAGGACCCCAGGATCATGACCTGAGGTGAAGACAGACACTTAACTGACTGAGCCACCCAGGCACCCCTCATCATTAATATTTTTTAATATAATCACAGTAAGTCACCCATGTTCGATAATTTGATAAAAATACTTTGAGCACATGCAGCATCGCTTGTCCTGTTCCACACTTAAAAATGCCACCTTCAGATTTGTAATTTAGTCTTTGGAGTGGCAAAGAGAAGAGCTCTTTGCAGTGGAATAGCCCTAGTTCTTGGGCCAAGTGATCTAATACTGTATCATTTCTGTCTACTACATTGATATGAGTTTATCTTCTACAGTCTGAAAAACTAAAATCATATAATTACTTGTTGCCACCTGAAAAATTGAGGACCAGATCCTGTACCATAGTGATCCTACACAATTACTGGTGGGAGACTCTAGCTGAACCAGTTCACCTGTTTCTCCTTTATTGGCATAACAAGCTTCTGAAAAAGGTTTCGTATAAAACACAGCTCTTTGAAACTTAGAAAGAAAAGAAGTGGGGGTTCTGGAAAGATAGTCCCTCTATCTAGATAGGAGTGACTGTAAACAGCAAACAAGCATGTTTATAGGAAATTAATGTTCTCTTAAATCTCATTCCCGACCAGCTCCTATTTCAGGAAGTTAAGTGATTGACAAAATCAAATTAAAAAAACCTTTCGATGCAAATTGAAGAGCCCAGGAGCGTCTGACACAGAGATAGACTAGATTCTGGGAGACACCATCTAAGAAGAGGTAGAAACATCCTAGAAGCACTGTTCAACTCCAGACAAGGGTTGAAGAAGAGATCCTGTCATATGTCTGAGCAAAATATGCAATAGGAACCTAGTCAGATGGCACGTTCTCCATCACTTTATCAAATCAAATGATTACTGTGCAGCGGGACACTAAATTCTGAGCCTTTTAATGGCAAGCAAACTTACATTTTAGTCTTGTTTTATTTCCCACTCTTTTAAGCTAAGACATCAAATTCACTTTAAATCATACTTACTCTTTGGAACAAAGTTTCCACTATGGCCATGATTTTGTGTCTGGGGCTAGCAGGTTAACTGACAAATACTTACATCATGCCACAGCAGTAAAGATCAGAATGGAAGAGAACGTACTCTCAGCGGTAGTTCTTACTTGACTATTTAAGAAGATGGACACGGGATTTAAATGTATTGCTATCACCCAAGAGGTACTTAAAGGAAGATGCCACATCCATTAACAATAAAATACAGGCAAGGCTTGGCGATCTTCAGAGAATCTCAGCAGGGGTTATATGAGGATGCCATGTGATAGGTAAAACAAATCCAAATAGAATCTGGCCAAAGAAAATTTTAGCAAGTGGGAAATTGTTGTCATTAAATAAGGAAATCTACTGCAGTTAATTATAAGGGTAAATTGGCCTGGGGCTCAAATTACAGAACTCCAGTATCCTAAAGGACTAGAAGTATCTATGTAAGATCTTCAGATTAAAGAAGTGGGATTCTAGATAGATCCAAGCTTCAAGCTCAAGGGTTGTTTACAAAACCCGCCATGTCATTTGAATTTTTTCTACTTTTGGTCACAGTATCCAAACAAGCAAACAAACAATGGCCACATCTGTCTATACCTGCTGCCCTATAATGGATCACTTCATAATTATTTCTTTACCACATTGGCTGTCTCTCAACCTCCTGCTTTTTTATGCAGTATGTAGTTTCTCTTGTCCAGAAGAGTTCTTGGGTATGTAAACTCAATGTTTATTTTCCTGATTATTTTAGCTTTTCAGTTGACCATATTGGATGTGGCAACCTGTCCTCTATGTATGTTTTCTGACTCATACTCTCTAGATGCACTCATTTTGCCTCGTGCTGTCTAGTCTCGGGCCTTAGCACATTGCTACTGATGTGTAGGAGAACCTTACTCCATTTGCTGTCCTAGAGTACAATCAGGATTTACTTTTACTCAGCTTCTCAGTAGAGAATATAATTAATGTATAATATCATATAGTGAACAAGACAGAGACCAGGTTACCAGTCTTGAAATACAAGGGTAAATATAAATGAGTTAGATAATACAAATATGTGATAGAATTTTGTGGATTTATAATCTGCATCTGCTTCATTTGAGGATTCTTAATCCCTCATATTGTATTATCTGTCCTCCTCTATATGTATTTCTGGAAGCCTCTGAAAGAATGACTTTTAGGTACTCCATTCCCATGGTTTTCACACTCAGGCCTCAAGAACTGAAATTCTTGCTAAATTGTAAACAGCCAGGAGCCACCTCTGCTGGGCTGGGCATGGTGGGCATTTCCACATACCATCCATCCCACTAGTAGGGATGATCACCTATTTTACTTGGTAGCCTAACTTTTATGGTGAACATTGTAGCTATTCCACATCAGCTTCCACATATTCAAGTTAGCATTTGGGAGGCAAAAGATGCAAGTATAATTTATAGCAAAACTGAGACAATGCATTTTTTCCCATTGGATGACAACAATGTTTTTAATAAATCCCAAAGCAAGAGTTTCTGTGTTGCAAGTTGTAGCGTAGCAACAGGTTTTTTTTTGGTTTTGTTTTGTTTTGATTTTCATTTGTCCTCACAGCTTGTTCCTTTCCTAGGACTTAAAGGGCTGGCCTGAGGACAAAGTCAGTTTATAGACACTCTACTGTGTCCAGATTGCATGGTCCCCTCAGGACAATAAGAATTAGTCACAAAAACTCAATGTGCTGACTCCATCCCATAGAATGTGCTCAGCCAGGCAGACTCACACTTTGGCTACAAATGTTCCCACTCTGAGCTGGTGACTTGAAAAAGCAGGTGCCCAAATTTGGAACTTGGTTTACCTTGAGTTAGCAAAGGAAGACTGACTTGTTGGTAGGCTGCTGATTAGAGAGAGTAAATAGAAATTTATAAATACATGACATTACAGATGTTCTCAGGCCTAGCTATGCACGAAAATCATGACTTTACAATTAACAGTGAGGCTCAGGGAGTTTACACGACTTGTGCAAAGTCGAACAGCAAGTAAATAATGATCTGAGATGGGATTTAAAATGAGATTTATTCAAGTTTAAAGTTTATGCTTTTTCTACAGTGCCGTACTGCTTCCTTGTAGAAAATATATATGTATAGTTTATATATAGGTATATATTTTATATACATATTCATACATAGGAATATATTTATAGTTTTTATTTACATTATATATAGGACTATTTTTATATATAGAAATGTGTGTGTGTGCATACGTATATATTCCTAAGTAAATTTAGATCCAAAGAAAAATAATAGAAGCAACCTTAAACTTGACTTGTCAGAATTTTTCTCCATACCGTGAACTGCATCATTTGAAATATTTCCAGAGGGACATAATATCTAAATATCATCAAGCATGTGAATGTCATATATTATATATTTATGAATGTGAATTATAAAGATAAAAAGTTGACCAGGAAAATATAGACATGATTATGATTATTTATCATGAAAATGGCTTTTAAATTGATGGAGAGTTGCTTAGAATATAAAATTGCATACATAATACAGTTTGATCTTGTACTGCTGATTAAGTTAATTCCTTCTGATGGGCTGAGAGAAAATGTAAGCAGACAGACAGCTTTGTGACACAGAGCACATCATAAGAGTTTAACTGAATTTTTCACCTGATTTGAGCTGCATAAATTACTAGATCACTCAGTTTTCCCTTTGAAACTCTCCCATTGGGGACTCTACAGACTCCCAATTAACCCTAACAAGAGAGCCAAGCTACTCAAATGCATATCTGGAATATGTTCACTGTTTTGTTACTTTAGTGCTTGGGGCCCAAACTGCTTCTCAATCCCATTCTTCCCTCTTCCTTAGAAACACACACACACACACACACACACACACACACACACACCAGCTATTACTTTAGGTAATAATATTCATAGCTAAATAACTACATTTCCCAGTCTCCCATGCAGTCGGAGATGACTGATAAGAAATAAGAGGAAGCTGTGGGGGTAGGTTTGAGAGAAAGCTCTTTTAGATGCAGTCAGAACTATCATTTATATATTTCTTCCTACTGGTTCTCTGAAATGCAGCTATGATGACTAGAGCTCCATCAGCCATTTTTGATTAGGAGGTGATCCTAAAGATGGAGTACCCATGAGAAGAATGGTAAAATTGAGAGAGGACTTATTAGGTATTAAATTGATAAGAACAGAATAGTACACTTGATCTTAGTCAAAAGGCCAAGAAGCGATGGGAAGAATGGTAAAATGGAAAGAGAGAAAAAAATATTTGGTTTTTCATTGAGTCACCACTTACCAGTCAAAATAGCTCTGTACTACACACTTTTAGTCTTTCTGTATGAGAGAGAGAGAAACAGAGAGAGGGAGAGAAAAGGATGGAGAGAGCAAGAACAGTGAGCAAGGGAGAAATTTTTATCATATCGAAGTCAGTGTTATTTCTGGTCTTTGTTATTTACAGTAAAATGCAATTCTTAGCTGATACATTGCCCATTCCAACTAGGGTCAAATGGTGTGCAATGGAAAGAAGAAAGGTCATCTAGGCAGTGGCTATAATGGTATGTCTGGGATGTTGACTTGCTCATTTTCAAGGTCTCATCTTTTATCTATTCTGTCACAGTTCTTCATTATTTGAAAGTTGTGTTATATTTCCCAAATAAACTACATTGTTTAAATACAGAAAATTGACTTTGAGGTGATATTAGCAGTCAGCACAGTATAAAGGAAAAGGTGTTGAGAATCCATGAGTTCTGGATCAAATTCCAACTCTTAACATTTATCAGCTTGTATGTCTCCTGCACAAGTTACTCGGTTTCCTTAGGGATAAAATGGGAATAGTAAGAGCCACCTCATGGAAAAATTGGTTAACATAAAGCTATTAAGCACCATAATACTCAATAATGGAAGATATTTTTATTATTTGAGTTCTATAACAAATCTTTTCTAAGCTTAGGAATAAATGGTTATGGTCTCTATAAAGTTCTCCAACATTATTATTAATCTGACTGAATCATTATTTTTACCAATCTTGAGCACTACTGCCACTTATGTTTTATGTGGCTTATTTTTTTTTTCTACAGATTCTAAATTCTTTATATGTCAAATTACTACCAGACACCCTTCTAAACAGTGACTGGTCAAGAAATATTTGAGGTTGCTGTTCTAACTACATCTGTTCTCACAAATAGCAGAAAACATATGGAAGGTAGCAGGGGTTGGCTGTAGCAATCAGAATTCAATTATTTCTTTACTACTGAAGTTATATGTATTTTAAGCCATGAAGTAGCAGCATAAACATTAAAAAGGCCATTCTGACAATTTATATCATTTGAATAGGCCTTAATTATTTTAGTTACACATCATACTTTATTCTCATCCTAATCCAACTTATCTATACCTTCTGCATTAATTTTTAGGACAACTTAGCATCTGTACAGAGGCTACTTCTATGCATACTCTGATAGACACTGAATCATTTTATCACCAGCCTCATATGTTCTTTCATGGATATTTTAAAATGGCTTTTGGTATCACATTAGAAAATAGACAAATCCAATTTTATATTGGTTGTGGATGTCAGATTAAATTCAAGCTGAATTGTTAGCTAATAAATGAACTAAAAACCTTTTCTGATCTTCTTATTCAATAATATGTGAAAATAACCTAAGCCATTTCTTGTTAGTGTTATTATAATTTTAGTGTGACTTCAGCATTTAGAAACATAATTATGTAATTAGTTTTAAATATCTATAGTACATATCAATCATCAATGGAATATTTTAAAATAACATTCAAATCAATCTGTCTTTGAAGAGTTTATTTTCAGAAAGTTATTGGTAGTTAGTACCATTAAATTCTGATTATAGGAACACCTGGAAGGTTCAGTGGTTGAGCACAGGGCATGATCCCAGTCCAGGGATCAAGTCCCACATGGGGTTCCCTGAGGGGAGCCTCCTTTCCCTCTGCCTGTGTCTCTGCCTTTCTCTGTGTCTTTCTCATGAATGAATGAATGAATGAAAGAATGAATGAATGAATAATTTAAAATTCTGATTATAAAACAAGTATTGAACATAGATTATTCTATGTAGGCAATGGCAGACAAACATAATCGACTCTAAAACTAAATACTAGTGCAAAATAATAATGTGCTTATGTCCCTTATTAATATAAGTTCCAAAGTACATTAAACAATTGGCATATTCATGTTACACTTCACATTTAACATATCCTCTTACTGAATATTGTCACATTAACAATTAGGCAAAAACATGGACAATTATTTAAATAGGAAATAAATTTAAATGCCTCATGAATGAAACAGTGATCCTACTTCATACTGAGAAGGACTACTATCCATACTCATACATATAAAATTCACCTTACTAGCATTAGCTAGTACTTCCAGTATGATACTGAAAAGGAGATGTGAGAGGGGACATCCTTGCTTCGTACCTGATTTAATGAGAAAGCTTCAAGTTGTTCATCATTAATTATGATATTGGTGGTAGGCTTTTGTAGTTATTCTATTATCAAATTTCAAAAGTTCCTATTCCTAGTTTACTGACAGTTTGTATCATGATTGGCTGCTGAATTTTGTCAATGCTTTTTCTGCATCTATTGATATGATCACATGATTTTTCTTTTTTAGCTTATTGATGTGATGGATTGCACTAGTCAGTTTGGAATGCTGATCCTGTCTTGGCTACATGGGATAAATCCCACTTCGTTATAATGTTTAATTCTTTTTATACATTATTAGATTTAATTTGATTGTATTTTGTCAAGCATTCTGGCATGTATGTTCATGAGGTATATTGGTCTTTTCTTGTAATGCCTTTGGTTTGATAATAAGGTAATACTGGCCTCACAAAATAAGAATTCCATTATTTCAATCCTCTGAAAGAGATTGTAGAGAACTAGTATAATATCTTCCTTACATGTTTAATAGAATTCAACATTAAACCCAACTGGCACTGGTGTTTTCTCTTTTAGAAAGGTTATTATTTACTAATTAATTGTCCTTAATAGATATAGGCTTATCTAGATTTCTAGTTCTACTTGTGTGAGTTCAGCAAGTTGTGTTTTCCAAGAACTTGGTCCATTCCACCTAAAATTTGTGGGCACAGAGTTGTTCATAATATTCCTTGATAGCCCTTTAATGTCCTCTTATCTTTTATGGATCCAAAAAAGTTTGTTGAGTTTTCAATTTGTTCAACTTTTTATTCGTTAGGCTGCCTAGTGACTTCTAAGGTCCTTACATGTGGAACCAGGAATCAGAAGTCCTACTGATCTTTTTTTTTTTTTAATTTAAATGAACTTTTTAACATTTTTGTTATATTTTTAAAGGTTTTATTTGTGAAATTGTTATGTAAATTAACACAACTATATATCTTTTTAAAAGTTTTCAAGAAGAATTTATCCATTTTTCCAGATTTCTGGCTTAGAAGATTCATTTATATTTATCCTTGGAGACATTTGCTTTTCTGAGAAAAAATATTTTTACTTCATTCAGCTTTTTAAAATGTCAAAATTTCTACTAATTCTACCTGTTCTGAAAATTTGTATTCAGACGATATAATTTTTGTCAAAACATTTTTTAATTAATTTAAACACCAGCAAATAAATGCAATAGATAGAATTAAATGAAAATGAGTGATAGTTTTAAGGTGTGGAAAATGAGTAAAAATATTATTATACATACAAGATATATGATTGTATTTTACCATACAGCATTAACAAAATTTCTTCAGAAGATAAAAATTAAAATACCAATGGCACAAAGGAATTGAAATACTTTTTTTTCTACACACTGATTCCTTTGATTTACACTCTTCTTTTAAAAAAGATTTATTTGAGAGAGGGAGAGAGAGCACACAAGCACACATGCAAGTATGAGCAGAGTGAGCAGCAGAGGGAGAGAGAAAAGGAGAAATAGACTCTGCTGGGAGCTGAATGTGGGGCTTGATCCCGAGCCCCTGGGATCATAACCTGAGCTGAAGGCAGATGCTTAATCTACTGAGCCACCCAGGTGCTCCAGTGATTTATATTCTCTTCCAACTACTTTGATCCAAATGAATTGTTTTAGAACAAATGATGCATTTCCAAAACATCTACAGCAATAAGAAGTCTATGGAATTGTGGCTTTTCTCATACTCAAGATTTCCCTGAATAAAGAGGCTACTTGTTTGACACCAGAGTTAACACTGATGGGTTTCAGGTAGATGTCAACAAAGGGAAAATTGTAAGATATGATGATTTATGTATTGAGGACTTTTTAAAAGAAATGCTTATATGCCATACTACAATTTAGTCTTAGCTGCTGGAAAGCAAAAATTATGCCTGCTTTTGGACACATTGGAGTCTAATAACAGTGTTTGACATGAGGTAGGGGCTTAATATATATTTTCAAATGAACGGACCTTACACGTTGATGGCAGCTTCCTTCTTATTTATGCATATCTATGTAAGAGTATAAGTATTTCATTCAGTTCATATCTGTTCATATCTGCTTTCTGCAGTGTAATGTTGCTTTCGGTTTTGGGAGAAGGAGAGAGAGAGAGAGAGATAGTGAAAGGAAATTATCTCAGCAGGATGTTTCCCTCCTGTTGATGAAAAGATTTACTAAGGTTTTAAGGAGTTCTATACTACATCCCTTAACCGGTGTTCTTTTGTCTTAAACAATAGAAGACATTCCAACAGAGTCAGCATGAGTATGAATGCACATATCATATAGATAATATCATATTTTTTGTGGAGTTACAGCCAAGAGAGAAATGCAAACCATCAAAATAATCTGAAGATTTCAGCCCAGGTGGGGGCATTTTTAATTAAGCACTAAGGACTACAAGGGGAAAACTGCATTTTAAGGGAAGCACCTTTTTCTGAGTCTAAATATTATGTAAAATTAAACAATTGATATATTATTTTGAACTGAATATGTTCATCTTGGCCCAATAGAGAAACGAGGCAAGTTTCAATGTTTTAAGTATTTATTTCCCTAAAGTTCATCCAAGTCAAGTAACAATTTGGGAAAATCATGCATAAAAAATCCCTTTTGCCAATTTTGTTTCATTCATTATAATCAGAAATTAAGAGTTTGGGGGAAATATTTTTTTAAAGATTTATTTATTTACTCATGAGAAACAGAGAGAGAGGAAGGCAGAGAAATAGAGAAGCAGGTGCCTCACAGGAGCCTGATGCGGGACTTAATCCCCTGACCCGGATCACGCCCTGAGCCTAAGGCAGACACATAACCGCTGAGCTACCCATGCATCCCAAGTTCCTGGGAAATAATTAGGCAATTATACAACTTCTTCAATGGCTGAATCTAAACTCACTTTTCTCTTACAGAATCTAACTGCAGATATAATCATTCATTGATACAAAGGAAGCATTAGTGCTTACCTGGTTGAACTTGGTATATTAAAGGGTTTGAACAAGCACTCATTTATGATTAAGATAATATGGAAGAAACTGCTTTCAAAGAATGAATTTGAGTTTACAATCTGTTAGCAAGGAGTTTATCCCAGTATAATCCACATCAGCATTCCAAAGTCTCATAGGCACTCTGAATTCAACATGTTTGGTGCTAAACTCATTTTATCTTTTCCATACTTACTATATTCTTATTTACATTATCTGTATCTCAGGAAACAGCAAACACCAATCACTCAGTCTCTCAAGTCAGGAATATGAGAGAGGCTTTTTATCATTTCTCTCTCTCAACCTGCACATGAAATCTTTCAAAGTGACCAGATGATTCTCCATCCTTCACATCTCTCAAATGTTCCCTTGTCTCTTAAGTCCTTTGGAAAACATCTAAGTTTTAATATTAATAATTTTTTCTTAATTTTTATAATAGCCTACCTGATTTTCCTAATTTCAGCCACAGTTCTTTCTCATGGATTCTTCCCTTTTACCTGAAGAGATCTTTTTTGAAAATGCAAAGAACAAACAACTTTTCTGTTTAAAATAATTCATTAGTCTCCATGGATTTCAGAATAAAACAAAACTCTTCTCCATAACACTTGGTTCTCATGTGTCTTTCCTAGGATTACTAGTTTTTCATTTCCCTTAAGTTCATAACATCAGCCTCTCAATCCCTTGAGCTGAAACACAGGTGTTTCTCTTCCTAGATTAGACTCCTCCCATCTGAAAATTTGGATAAATCAATATTCTTGAAGGACTAAACTAAATCATTTCCATTGGATCTTGTGCTCTAACACATTCCTCCAAAATTCCCAATTTAACTGTATAGTACCTAAGCTCTATTTTTTAAACTTATGAACTATTCATAAACAACTCAAAGGCAAGTAGAGTATATATATCTCTTTGTTTTCCAATAATCTAGCATGAAGCCTGTCTGGTACATTCATTTGTTGAGTGAATGAAGCAGAATACCTCTCTACTTTCTACTCAAGAAAACTAGGATACATCTTCTCTTAAGCTACATACAAATAATCTGATGATTCAAAATGTAATATAAATACAAGACACTATCTGTAGCTACTTTATTCTCCTTTGAAGTTTTACCTCATGGGACCATAAAAATCCTTAACATATTTAATATATTTTTAGAGAAAGGAATTATTCCCAGTGCAGAATAAATATATGTGTCCAGAGTAAATCTGACTGGGAAAAAATGCAATTTGTAAGAATAAAGTGATTGTTGTTTTACAAATACCAACTATCTGTATAGATCTTCATTTTCCCTATTAGAAATATGGATAACATAACCATAACTTATGTAAAATGTTTTAATTCTCACCAAATCTAAAATTTTACAGCATTTGCTAGGTACTCCGTATTCAAATTATTTTTTTAAGATTTATTTGTTTTAGAGAGAGAGAAAGAGAGAGAGAAGATGAAGTGAGGGCAGAGGAAGAGGGAGAGAGAGATCTCAAGCACATCCCCTGCTGAGTGCAGAGTCCAGAGCAAGGCTTAATCCCATAATCCTGAGATCATGATCTGACCGAAAATCAAGAGTTGTAGGCTTAATGAACTGAGCGGCCCAGGTGCTCCTAAAAATTAAAACTCTTAACAAAGTAGCAATAAGTATATATCTATTTATAATTATTTTAAATGTAAATGGATTAAATACTCCAATTAAAAAACACAGGGGCTGAATGAATAAAGAAAATCTTTTTTTTTTTATTTTTTTTTTTTATTATTTATTTATGATAGTCACAGAGAGAGAGAGAGGCAGAGACACAGGCAGAGGGAGAAGCAGGCTCCATGCACCAGGAGCCTGACGTGGGATTCGATCCCGGGTCTCCAGGATCACGCCCTGGGCCAAAGGCAGGCGCCAAACCGCTGCGCCACCCAGGGATCCCTGAATAAAGAAAATCTATATGTTGTCTAAAAGTGACTCACTTCAGATCTAAAGACACACAGATCTAAATAGAAAATAGAAATTGAAAGAAAGATGGGATACAAATACTTATACCAGACAAAACAGACTTTAGAACAAATACTCTAGCAAGAGACAAAGAAGGGTATGTCATATTGATAAAAGGATAAATCCAAGAAGATATAAAACTTGTAAATAAGTAAATATTAAACAGACACAAAAGGAAAAATTGACAGTAATACAGCAATAATAGAGGACTTTAACAACCTGCTTATTTCAATGGATAGCTTATCAACACAAAATTAATAAGCAAACAGTGACCTTAAAATACATACATGAACAGATTACATATTAGACCAGATTTAATAGATACATACAGAATATCCCATCCAAAACCAGTGGAATACACATTCTCCTCAAGAGTACATGGAATGTTCTTCAGTACAAATCACATGTTAGGCCACAAAACAAGTCTCAATGACTTTAAGAATACTGAAATCATATCAAGCATCTTTTCTGATCAGATCAGCATATGACTACAAATCAATTATGAGAAGAAAACTGGAAAAAACAAACATACGAGATGAAAAAGTATGCTACAATCAGTGAGTCAATGAAGAAATCAAAGAGGAATTCAAAAAAATAACAAAACAAATGAAAATAAAAACGCAACATTCCAAAATCTTTGGGATATAGCAAAAGCAGTTGTAAGAGAGAAGTTTATAGTGATACAAGCCCATTTCAAGAAATAAGAAAAACCTCAAATAAAAAATCTGACCCTACATTTAAAGGAACTAGAAAAAGAAGAACAAAGTCTAAAGTTTGTAGAAGGAAGGAAATAATAAGGAGCACAGTGGAGATAAATTAAAGAGACTTAAAAAAAATAGAAAAGATCACTGAGACTAAAAGCTGATTCTCTGAAAATATATACAAAAGATAAACCTTAGGTAGACTTTTCAAGAAAAAAAGAAAAAGGAGCCCAAATAAATAAAATAAAAAAATCAGAAGGTACAACTGAAAACAAAAATACACAGGATTTTAAGAGATTACTATGAATATTTATACACCAACCAACTGGACAAATCTAAAACAAAATAAAACAAAAGGATATATTTCTAGAAACATACAATCTTCTAAGACAGAAAGAGGAAGAAGTAGAAAATATGAACAGACTGATTATTAGCAATGGACTGAATCAATAACCAAATAATCCCCCCAGAAAAAAGGTCAGGACAAGATGACTTCACAGGTAAATTCTACCAAGCATTCAAAGAAGAATAAAGGCCATATACAATAAACCCAAAGCTAACACAATACTCAGTGGTAAAAAGCTGAAAGGTTTACCTTTAAGATCTGAAACAAGAGAAGAATGTCTACTTTTGCCACTTTTATTCACATGGTAATAGAAGCCCTAGCCACAGCAGTTGGGCAAAAAAAATAAATAAAAGGTATACGGATTGGAAAGGAAGAAAAGTAAAACAATATTTACAGGTGACATGACACTATTAAAAAAAGAAAAAAAAAATCTCCTTGAAAGAAAAACCTATTAGAATAAATGGATTCAGTAAAGTGCAAAATCATTAGAGAAAAATGTTGCATTTCTATAAATAATGAACCTTCAAAAAGAGAAATTCAATAAAACAGTTCCGTTATAATTGTACCAAAAATAATAAAATACCTAGGAATAAACTAACCATGAAGGTGAAAGACCTGTACTCTGAAAACTAAGACATTGATGAAATTGATGACAAAACAAATAAATATTAAATAAAAACATATGTGCTCATGAATTGAAAGAATTAATATTGTTAAAATTTCCATACTATTGAAAGCAATCTACAGTTTCAATGCAGTCCTATCAAAATACCAATGGCATTTTTCAAAGAATTAGAATAGCCTAGATATTAAAGCAACCAAAAAGCCCATCAATAGATGAGCAAATAAAAAGGATTTTTAAGGGGGGTGGGGGGGTATGGGAGGGTACCTGAGTGGCTTAGTCAGTTAAGTGTTTGACTTGATTTCAGTTCAGGTCATGATGTTAGGGTGGTGAGATCGAGCTCCACCTGTGGCTCTGCACTCACTGTAGAGTCTGTTTGAGATTCTCTCTCCTTCTTCCTCTGCCCTCCACCCCCCCATATGCTCTTAATTAATTAATTAATTAAAAACCCTAAAAGTCATATGAAACCACAAAAGGCCAAAAATAGCCAAGAGATAGAGGAACAAACCTGGAGATATCATGCTCCCAGATTTAAAACTATACTCCAAAGCTATGGTAATTGAAACAGTGTAATACTGGCACAAAGACAGTCACAAAAATCAATGAAACAGAATAGGGCACCAGAAATAATCCCATTTTTATATGGTCGATTAATCTATGACAAAAGAGGCAAGAACATACAAGGGGAAAAGACAGTCTTTTCAATTAGTGGTGATGGGAAAAATGGACAGCTACGTGAAAAAAGTACGAAACTGCGCCATTTCCTTATATCATACGCAAAAATAAACTCAAAATGTTTTAAAGACTTAAATGTAAGATCTGATGCCATAAAACTCCTAAAACAAACAGGCATAGTACCTATAAATAAAATCTTTTAAAAAAGAGGATGTGATACATATACACAAACACAGTGAAATGTTAGTCATGAATACTTCCAAATACTTGTCATTTGCAACAACATGGATCAACTTAGGGAGTACTATGCTAAGTGAAATAAGACAGAGAAAGACAAATACTTTATGATTTCACTTATATGTGTAAACAAAACAGCAACAGAGAAAAAAAAAACTGATGGTTGTTAAAGTGGACAGGAATAGGGTGATGTGTCAAAAGAGGTGAAAGGGATTAAGAAGTACAATCTTAGAGTTATAAAATATGTATGATACTGGTAATGTAGAGCTTTTAGTCAAAAATATAGTAACAACTTTGCATGGTGACAGATGGCAACTAGACTTACTATAGTGACTATTTCATAATGTATATAATTATTGCATCTCTATGTTGTACACCTGAAATGAATATTACATGTCTATTATTCTTAAAATATATAAAATACTTCATCCTTTTGAGAAGTAAAAATTGTTACATTATCTCCTCAAAATTTCCTTTCATAAAAATGTAATCTCACAGGGCAGCCCGGGTGGCTCAGTTTAGCGCCGCCTTCAGCCCAGGGTGTGATCCTGGAGACCCAAGACAGAGTCCCACGTCGGGCTCCTTGCATGGAGCCTGCTTCTCCCTCTGCCTGTGTCTCTGCCTCTATCTCTCTCTCTGTGTCTCTCGTGAATGAATAAGTAAAATCTTTAAAAAAAAATGTAATCTCACAATCCTGAAAATTTTAAACATTGCCTAGAAAAGAAAGTGTTTTCATGTCTATCAACATAGATAGTTCCTTCTGTCATTAATTAGATAAAGAAAAGTTTCTCTTGGTAAAGCAGTTAATATTTTCTAAGTTGTTTAATACACATTTATTTATACTAAGATTTTTGATCCTTAGGAGGAGAAGTAGGAAAAAAGGGAAATGGCATTATTTCAATTTGTATTATACACCACGTATAATATATATATCTTATTTAGTCATGAATGTTTAGGAAATTGTAGTTCCCATATTTAATATTAAATAATAAGATGATCTTGTTCCATTGTATCTCTAGAAGGAAGTATTGTTTATATATTAATAAAATGAAATTCTAGTAACAAAAAAGTAATTTAACAAATAGCACCAAGATTGTGAAGTTTTAAATTCTAGATATTGAGGATAGTCATCAAAAAATAAAATGTTTTTATGTGTGCAAGCATCTGCGCAAAATGCTATCACATAAAGGTTTACCCCATATGGTGTCAACTCTGCTTATGTTTGTCATTCCGCCAAATAGGTGACCAGGTAACATTTGTACTTCTATCTTGGTTAAAAATTATGTTGCTGAGAATGTTTCCATCTATTTCTTATCATCTCTTTCTTCACTTTCTTGTTATCCATTTTATTTACAGCCTTGTATTGATAGATTTGTTACTTTTCAAGTTATTCTTTTCTTATAATCCTGTGCAGACTATTTCATTTTTAGTCAATAGTGGTTTGTAGAAAGTTTCCTTGCTGCATATAGTTGAACCAGATACTTTTCCTTTTCTCAGAAATAAGACAGTCGCACCTATATCCTGTACAATAATGGGAACCCAAAAGAGTGTCATTTTCTCTTATTCAGAGAGATAAAAACTGAAAGTCAAAATTGTCCTTGCTATTCCATAACAACTGCATAACAGAGCAGGTTCTGTAAAATTCTGATATGTTTCACATGAGATTTCTGCAAAAAATACTTCAAAGATAAAACTGATACTAAAATGTATAAATTTTATGTAAAATGAATACAAGTGTACCCTGTAAAGACATTTGATATTGGTTCAGCAAAAGAGCCCAAGTCAACGTATTGTTGTTGTTGTTTTTTAAGTTTTATTTATTTCAGAGTGAGAGAGAGAAATCAAGAGTGCCGAGGAGAGAAGCAAAGAGAGAGGGATGGAGAGTCTTCAGCAGCCTTTGTGTGGCTTCACCGCATGACCTCAAGATCAGGGCCTGAGCCAAAACCAAGAGTAAGACACATAACTGACTGCAACACCCACGTGCCCTGCCAAAGTCAGCGTTTGTTTCTTTTTGGTCATCTAGTGCCATAAAATAAGAAAATTGAGAAACTGATAATATTTGAAACTAACTTGAAGATAAATCTTTAATAATTTCATATTGAATAACTTTCTAAAATGAGGATGTAAAATATTTGACTTACAAGAAAATAAAATAGGACTTCCACAAATATTTCATTTCTGAAAATGTATTTCTTTTAGTGGCTGTGTTTCCTAGTACCACTTACATAAATTATGATAAATAAATTTCTTTGATTTATGTCAAAATGCCCGAGTTTCTTGGGGTGATTTCTTGTGATAACTAACAATGTATAATTGTGAAATTCCCTACTGTAATCAGAAACAAATGCAAAATAATGTCAAAAATTAATATCCATTATAGACAAAATCTGTTAGTCATAATTCCTAAATTATATCTTTTTAAAGAGCTATGTTTAAACATTGTGGCAAACTTACTTGGAGTGAAAACCTGATTTGAACCATTGTGAGGCATATATGGTCTTCAGTTATCTCACTTTGTGAAATATTCTTATTTTTTATTTTTGTTGTTGTTGAGATAATATGTTTAGTTAAGGCATCATACTTCAGACTCCATTGGCCGTGATACATAACATATGGTTTATAAAGCATCTTATATTTCCAAAATCTGAAACTTTTGATATCAGAAGCATGCATGGCCCCAAAGGTTTGAAAAATGGTTTATAGAACTCTGTCATGATTCTAAATCTACATTTTTTTTTTACCTTTTCTGTTGCTTTGTAATCAAATTATATAAGTATGTTATAATACAGATCTGTTTAGCATTTACATAAACTAGCAAAATATATTCTCCTTTGCTGTTATCAGCTTATTCAGTAGTGTGAAAATACTTTTTTTCTTCTTTTTCAAAGAAGCTGTTGAGAAGCCAAATGATTAGGATTATAGTTGATAATGAAAATGTATTAATATGTTAAATTTCAAATATTATTTTGGAAATAATTATTTCTAACCTGAATAAAAACAAGCTCTTTACCTTTCAAAAAATAGAACTTTTCTTCTAGCTCAGTAATAATCTCAAAACAAAAACAGATAAGAGGTGAATAAACATAGGTCAGAATAATACCACTTGGAAAAGCAAGCAACTGGCTCTTTTCCTAATTTGATCATGGAAGCACAATAGTATTTATAAACCTTTATCTTTTTTAAAAGATTTTATTTATTTATTCATGAGAAAGAGAGAGAGAGGCAGAGACACAGGCAGAGGGAGAAGCAGGCTCCATGCAGGGAACCTGATGTGGGCTCGATTCCTGGTCTCCAGGATCAGGCCCTGGGCTGAAGACAGCACTAAACCACTGAGCCACCTGGGCTGCCCCTATTTATAAACCTTTAGAGGAAGATCTACCCACATTAGTATTCTTAGCAAGAATAATCCTCAGGCCAAAAAGAATATATCCTAGATCACACAGCCATACCTCAGGTTATAGAGACAGGGAGAAGGCTACATGAAGCTGGACTGGGCATGGAATTAACTAAGCAGCTTTGAGAGACGGGGGCAGAGATCATGTGGCAATATCACTCACTAGCTAGAGGGAGATACTAGTTGGAAACTTGAATAGAATAGTAATAGGAAACAAACAAAAATGAAGGGGTTAAATGCAAATATATGCATAGACTTTCTGAGTATTGCAGAACAACTGCTATAGTTGGTGAGCCTAAGTAGGTCAAGGTTGAAATTAATTCATATCATTTCATATCTACTGCCCCCAAACTGTAACTAACTTGTCAAAGTGCTGGTCATAGAAAGCAATAGAAAAGTTTGGTCCACTTAGCTAGCTCAGCATCAGAGCAAAACAAGCAATATTTTTCAACTCTAACCCATAGTAAGAAATCATTTAATGAACCACCAAGAGCCATGACCTGCTGTTTGAACAACACCGATCTAGGTAATTTGCCAATATCTCGGATTTCTTCTAATGGTCACCATTCTGACAAATCACTACCTTGGAATTCCGAAGTCCTCTTGAGTTTCTAATAGTCCACTGACATTTGTGTCCAATCATTCTGGTTGTATTGATTTCTGCTATTACAAGGAATGTAAGAAACTCACTATGGTTAGGGTGCTATGGGAAATAATGGAGAAAATGTGGAAAAATATTAAAAGATTTTTCCAATGGTAAGAATACAATTATATATTATAATGGAATTGTTAAGTGTTCTAGGACAAACTTGTCATTACGATTGAATCTTACCATGAGAAATGGGCGGGGCTACTAACAGGCTGTTTCCTAGAGAAGAGGAATAAAATAATTCTTGATTCCTAATTAAGAAGTAAAGAAATTGGCCTAGCCCTAGGAGAAGTCTGACCTTTACCTTTGGCTTCTGGAAAGTTATCTATGTTATGCCTGCCAGAAGTGTCTTTGTTCAGGCTGGAGGCCAAACACACAGGATCTCAGGGTACAGTTGGCCACGTTTGACAGTCTTACATTGAGGTGGGCCATGGAGAAATATCAACCATATAATTTGGAGTAGAGGCTTTCAGTAATGTTGTATCAGTTACCTGAAAGCCAAGATAAACTACATCTATGTAATGGAGCTCAATAAAAACCCTAGACATCAAAGCTTGGGTATGCTTCCCTGATTAGCAATATTCCGTGTGCACTGTCATACAATGATGCTGAGAGAGTAATGTACCCTGACTCTATGGGAGAAGACAAGAGAAGCTTTGCATTTGGAACCCTCGCAGACTCTTCCCCATTCATCTCTTCCTTTGATTAATTTGGATCTGTATTTTTTCCCCATAATAAATCATAACCATATATGTGTAGCTTTCAATGAGTTCTATGGATTCTCCTAGTGAATTATTATTATTTTTAAAGAGTGTATTTATTTATTCATGAGACACACAGAGAGAGAGGCAGAGACATTGGTAGAGGGAGAAGCAGGCTCCCTGCGGGGACCCCAATGTGGGACTTGATCCCAGAACCCCGGAATCATGACCTGAATCAAAGGAGACAGACACTCAACCACTGAGCCACCCAGGCATCCCACTCTCCTAGTGAACTATTGAACCTAAAGTTGGTTTAGGGAATCCCCACCTTGTAGTTGGTGTCGGAAGTGAAGGGAGTCTTGGGAACTATACAACAAACCTTTGAATTTTGGCTAATTCCAAGACAGCTTCTTCAAAAACCCAGCTGGTAGAAGTCCATTTTTTTATCCCTGTTTATGAACAGTACTTTCAGAAGTCTGAATAATAACAAAAACAAACCCTTAGTTTTCAGAGAGGAATATACAATTAGAGATTTGTAAAAATTCAAGTTGATTAAATATACCTGAACTCAGAAGTGAGTCTACTTAACAGTATACCTGCTCAATTATTTTTAGGGCTTTTCACATCAATTCTTACTGAAAATATTAAAGCTATGAAAATGCTGTTAAAAACTTAGGAATGAATAAAAACCAAAAGCCAAGGAAAGAGGAGAAATATTTAAAAATGCCAGGGGATCCTTGGGTGACTCGGCAGTTTAGCACCTGCCTTTGGCCCAGGGCATGATGCTGGAGTTCCTGGATGGGGTCCCACGTCGGGGTCCCATGTCGGACTCCCTGCATGAAGCCTGCTTCTCCTTCTGGCCTGTGTCTCTGCCTCTTTCTCTCTTTCTCCCCCTCTTTAAAATAAATAAATAAATAAAAATGCCAATAACATGCCAAACACTATTAGTTGATACATGCATTTTCCCCATAATTCACTACTTATAATTGCTTATCAGGAATTATTGTTACCCTATTTGTACATTTGGCAAGTTCAGGACCTGAAAGATTGAATGGCATACTATTTTCATACAGGCTAAGTGGTAGAATTGGGAATTTAAATATTGTTTGCCTAATTTGAAAAACCAAGTCCTTTCTGCTTTACTAATCTGTCTCCATAAGGTAACTATAAAACATCAGGGTACAGGAATTTTGAAATTATAAGTACCATGGCTTTTCTGTGTGACTTTGATAAAACCTTCCAAAATCTATTTGCATTCAGGTTCCTTCTTCTGTGGAAACATAATAAATAGTGTAAATGTAAAAAACAAAATAATGCAAACAATTCCTAAAATAATGATGTAAAGCTACACAAACAAGTCAAAAATGCATTACCTCTTCTCAAAAGGTCATAACTTTCTTGATCAGGTCTATTTTCATAAAATCCGAGATCTAAGATTTCTATATTTGGCTTTAATTTTAGAGCATGAGGAAAGGCACCTACATCAGCAGCAGGATGAACAGGAGTTACTGAGCTAAAAGGCATTAAACATAAAAAATGCCCTCTTATTCTCATAGGGAGTGTTGACATCCACACACTAGAGAGAAATAATGCCTGGACTACTTCTTCATTGTAATCCTTCCCCTATAAAACTCTTTCCCCACCGCAAGTCTTAATCCATTTTAGAGTAACTGAGCCGGGATAAGATGTACACTTGAAAACTGAAGATTATAGACAAAACCCTTGCTTTCTTCCTTGTTGCATGCAAGCCGACTTAGAAAGGAAAAAAACATTGAATAATGTATCTGAGAATGTGTCTGTTATTAAGCTCCCATCTCATTTTCCGTATCTACTCTTCTCTATGGTATGTGAAAGCAACCATCATAGTTCTTGATAACTGTAATTGGCATGCAGATTTTCTTTTTCAAAGAAAAAATTTCCACTCTACTCCTGTTCTATCCCAAGAATGCAAAGCATCCTATAAAAACATTCTAGTCCCAAAACTAAAATATACTTATGAAAAGACCAGAGTCAGCCAAAGATGCAAATAGAGACCATCAAAGTCACTTCTGACACAATGATTTGTTGATGCTAACAGGTCATCAAAAAAAAAAAAAAATCAGACTAGGTTACTCCAAGCCTCAAAATCCCCCAAAGAATTTTTTTTTCATTATCTTCTGAGGACTAGTTTAGGCTTTACAAACTTTATACAGCAAATAATTCAGAAAAGGCGAGGCTCACACAGGTGTCCTTAAAATTGAAAAAAAAAAAAAAAAGGAGGGATTATAGAAATTAAGAACTGGGAATGGAACACCTGGGTGGCTCAGGGGTTGAGTGTCTGCCTTCAGCTCAGGGTGTGATCCTGGAGTCCCATGATCGAGTCCCACGTCATGCTCCCTGCGTGGAGCCTGCTTCTTCCTCAGCCTGTGTCTCTGCCTCTCCCTCTCCCTCTCTCTCTCTCTCTCTCTCTCTCTCTCTCTCTGTCTCTCATGAATTAATAAATAAAACCTTTAAAAAAATAACTGGGAACAAGCTGAAATAATACTCCATCCAATTCATCTATAAATGCAGATACTGAGTCCTAGGGAGTTTAAATGATTTTTTGTAGGATTATAGAGCAAGTTAGTGAAATAAAGACTGATAGTTTTTTCACTTTGCATTCTGAGTTCTAAGGATTTTTCTTATTTAACAAATATATTTAAAACAGTTCATTACACGGATTCCATATGCAATGGCCGAATTCCTGGTAACTCCATTACTGAGGTATAGCATGAAGTAGAATTGCTATATTCTTTCTACTATTTATAAATTGAAAGAGTAAATTTTTCTAGATTGAAAAGTAAAATTCTTTTACTAATTAAGAACATTCTAAAGTGCCATGAAGAAGAGATAACTTTCTCTGGTAGGTTCCAACAGGGGGAAAAATATGTGATAAAATGTTAAAGTTTGAATGGGGAGACTGACAATATGGTAGACAGGCAGTCCCTGAATAGAGAGGATTTATAAACAGTCCATGTGCATGAGCAATAATTGGTATTATTACTGCTAATATTCCTATTAAGAGAACCAAAGACCTTGTCCTGAGAGTCCCTGTTAAAGAAAACCACATCCCAACCATCTTGGGACATGTGTAACTGAAACCTGAGTTCCCCACCACTAGCACTAGTAGACACTAAAAAGCATTTGGCAAAATCCAACATCTATTCTTGATAAAAATTATCAGCAAATGAGAAATAGAAATGATCTCAACCTGATAATGGACATCTATGAGAAATCTAGGACAAGCTTTATAGTTAATATTCTTGCTAAGTTAGAAACACGACAAGGATGTTCATTCTTGCCACTACTACTCAACACTGTATTGGAACTTGTAGCCATTATAATCAGTCAAGAAAAGGAAATACAAGAAATATAGTTTAGAAAAGAAGAAATCTTTTTTCACAGATGACATGATTATCTATATCGAAAATCCAATGGAATCCACATTAAAGAGAAGTTACTAAAGGTAATGTATTTAGTAAGGCTTCAGAGTACCCTTTCGAGATGTAAAAAATCAATCTTATTTTTCTAAGGACTTATTTATTTATGAGGGGCAGAAGGAGATAGAAAGGGACAAGCAGACTCCCTGCTGAGCACAGAGTCTGATTTGGGGCTCTATCCCATGACCCTGAAATCATGACCTGAGCTGAAACCAAGAGTTGGATGCTTAACTAACTGAGCACCCAGGCGCCCTCAATCTTATTTCTATATATTAGAATCAAATGAACAGAAATTGAATAAAAACAACAGCAACACAAAAAAAAAAAAAAAAAAAAAAAAAACAACAGCAACACGTAAAACGTCATCCCAAATATGACATAATTAGGGATAAATCTAGCAAAAGATATAGAAAACTTGTATACTTAGTCCATAATGGTAAAAAGTTAATTAGATTGTTTCTCAATGTTATGTCTCTTCCATTAAAGCATTTCCCTTCCAAAGCATTTAGCCTTTTCATGACTTTTTAGATTTCTTCCTCTGCGAACTGAGGATAAAACTTCATTTTAGGGCTATATTGCTGACTCAATGAGTTAGACCAGAATAGTAAGTAATCAAATTACTATTATTTAATTTTGAGAAGTTTGAATTAAAGGGAGACAAGCGTTAATCAACCTTACATAAAAAAACATTCATGCTCTTCAGGAAAATGTGGTATGTATGTCCACTCTCACTTTTATTCAGCATAGTAATGGAAGCCCTAGCTTCAGCAATTAGACTGAAAAAGAAATAAAAGGCATCCAAATTGGTGAGGAAGAAGCAAAATATTCACCATTTGTAGATGACATGATATTACATATGGAAAATTCAAAGATTACACACACAAAGTACTAGAATTGATATATGAATTCAGTAAAGTCACAGGATATAAAATTAAAATGCAGAAATCTGTTTTATTTCTATACACTAATAATGAAGTAGCAGAAAAAGAAATAAAACAATCCCATTTATAATTGCACCAAAATAATAAAATACCTAGGAATTAACTTTAAAAAGTGAAACCTCTGTATTCTGAAAACTACCTAAAACATTGATGAAAGAAATCAAAGATGACATAAACAAGTGGGAAGATATTCCATGCTTATGGATTGGAAGAACAAATATTGTTAAAATGTCTATACTACCCAAAGCAATCGACAGATTTCATGCAGTCTTTATCAAAATACCAATAGCATTTTTCACAGAACTAAAACTAATAACCCTAAAATTTGTAGGGAACCACAAAAGACCCTAAGTAGACAAAGCAATCTTGAAGAAGAATAAAACCAGACCTATCTCAATTCCAGATTTACTAATACAAAAATAGACACAGAGATCAATGGAATAGAATAGAGTCCATATACAAACCCATGTTTTTATAGTCAATTAATCTACAACTAAGGAGACAAAGATATATAATGGGAAAAAGTCTCTTCAACAAATGGTGTTGGGAAAACTGGACAGCTATATGTAAATGAATGAAACTGCACTACTTCCTTACACCATACACAAAAATACTGGACAGAGTTTACAGAACTAAATGTGAGATTTCAAACCATAAAATTCTAGAAGAAAACATAGGGAGTAGTTTCTTTGACATCAGCTATAGAAAACTTTTTTGTAGGGGATCTCTGGGTGGCTCAGCGGTTTAGCGCCGCCTTCGGTCCAGGGCGTGATCCTGGAGACCCGGGATCGAGTCCCACATCGGGCTCCCGGCATGGAGCCTGCTTCTCCCTCCTCCTGTGTCTCTGCCTCTCTCTCTCTATGTCTATCATAAATAAATAAAAATAAAAATATTTAAAAAATAAAAATAAAGAAAACTTTTTTGTAGATATGTCTCCCGTGACAAGGGTGTATCAACACTACACCAAAATAAAATGATTCTTCACAAGTACAGAAATCAACAACAACAACAAAAGCAATCTAATGAATGGGAGAGATATTTGCAAGTGATATATCTAATAAAGGGTAATACCCAAAATATATAAAGAACTTCTACAACTTAGCACCAAAAAAAAAATAATAATAATAAATCCAATTAAAACGGGCAAAGGACATGAATAGACCTTTCTCCAAAGAAGACATACAGATGGCCAACAGACACATGAAAAGAAGCTCAACAACACTTATCCTTAGGGAAACATGTATCAAAACCACAATGACCTATGTCTTCACACTTGCCAGGATGGCTAAAATAAAAAACACAAGAAACAACAGATGTTGACAAAGATGTGAAGAAAAAGAAACCCCCATACAGTCTTAGTGGAAATGGAAATTGGTGTAGCCACTGTAGGAAACAGTATGGAGGTTTCTTAAAAAATTAAAAATAGAATTACCATGTGATCCATCAATTCCATTACTGTATATTTACCCAAACAAAATGAAAACCGTAATTCAAAAAGACATATGCACCCCTATGTTTATTGAAGCATTACTTATAATAGCCAAGATATGGAAGTGACCCACGTGTCCACTGATAAACGAATAGTAAAGAAGGTGTGTACACACACACACTATAGAAATATTACTCAGCCATTAAAAAAACAATATATGAAATTTGCCATTTGCAGCAACATGAATGGTCCTACAGGGTGTAATGCTAAGTGAAACGAGTCAGTCAAAGAAAGACACTGTATTATTTCACTCGTGTGTAATTTAAGAAACAAATGAAAAAGGGAAAAAAAGAGTCAAATCAGAAAGTATACTCTTCGATACAGATAATTAATTGATGGTTTCCAGAAGGGAAGTGAGTGAAGGGATGGTGGAAATAGATAACGATTAACAGTACATTTACCATGATGAGCACTGATAAATGTATAAAATTGTTGAATCATATTGTACACCTGACACTAATATAGTATGTTAATTATACTTGTATTTAAACAAAAAAATACAGTTCAAAACCACCTCTTCTTCTTTGACTTGTCCTCCCTCAGTTTTTTTTTTTTTCTATTTAATAGCGTACACTAAAAATCTCACCCAATGGACATACTGCCCTACTGGAAGGCATGATTACTTGAGATAAAATATAAGTTCTACATGATAAAGTATGGAGTCATGACAATTACTAGAAGGGAAAAGAAATTAAATTGAGATCAAAATCTTGATGACTATAACATGAAAGGGGAATACATTATTTAGAAAACATTAATGATTAATAAAGAAATTAATGATAAAAATGAGTAACTTGTGTACATAGTTTTCCAATGAATTTGTCCAAACGCATACTTAACTTTCAGTTTGAATCACTTAAATTAAATGGAATCACCTAACATTAATCTTTAGGAATGTATGTTGTTAAGTAGGAATTTTATATGTCCTTGAATATGGGTTGTCTCTGTATAAAACTTGAGAAGGACTCATTAAAAATTGGGTGCTTATGGAGTGCTTGGGTGGCTCAATTGGTTAAGTGGCCAACTCTTGGTTTTGGCCCAGGTCATGATTTCAGGGTCATGAGACTGAGGCCCATGAGGGGCTCCCCACTCAACACAGAGCTGGCCTGAGATTTTCTGCTTCTCCTTTTCCATCTGCTCCCTCCCCAGCTCAAGATCACTCTTCCTCTTTCAAATAAATATTTTTAAAATAAAAAAAGACTTTAAAAATTTGGTGCTCTTTAGATAAGCAAGACTTCATATATGTAAGTTTTGAATGACCTACATATTCTTTTTTTTAATGTCAATTGTTCTATGGCAACCTTCCATAACATTATAGTTTTTATCAATTCTTTAAAATAATTTAGAGAGTATAATGCTTGCATGGCTAGTTTTAGATTTAGAAATTAAACTTGGCCAAAAATATTAAATATAGATAATTTAGTGTTTTTAAATTTTATTCAACTTTCCTTCAATTCATTTTAGGATTGGAAATATAGATTAAGATAGTGCATAATTGATCTATTAAAAATTATAAATAATATTTAGGTTTAGAAGGAAAACTAAAACCATGTACAGAAAAGTAATTGCAAATGTGACGTGTTTCATACAAAGTATGTATTTTCATGTTTTATCTTCACATACATAAGTCTGTCTATGCCAGCGTACGCACCTTGGTAATTTTAGTGCAATCATTCTTCACATATAAAAGAATATTGAGGAAATTTATAAGATGTTGAAATCTAATCCAAACAATTAGTGTAGCTTTTGTGTATTAATTTGGGAAATACTCCAGCTTCAACACTCTCTAAATTAATGTGTGGGTATTACCCTCTTCTATAGTTTGATATATTCTGTTTTGAAATTTAAGGGGTTTTCTCTTCTTTTGACCTTTGGATTTTCATATATTATAAAAGATACTTTGATGGATACTCAAACCAGTCCATTCAGAAACATTTCTCAGAAAAAAAAATTGATATGAACACACTTGATGTCGTGTGAGCTCCATGGAAACCGATTTCCATTTTTTCTAAAGTGAACTAACAACACATGTTATAATACACTCTAAGCTAGCACTATGCTTTGGCATAAAAGCAATAATCCAACTTTATTTTCTACAGATGTTCTCCTTGTGTGTTCTTTATCTTTCTGGCATAAAAAAAAGTTAGATACTGTTTCTAATTCCTCCATACATAGATTATAGGACTCCAACATTCACAGAAATAATGTTAGAAGACAAAAGGACATCGCCTCCATTAAGAGATTCCAAGTAACGTGACACATTGCTCTTCATTCTGTGTGTGAGACAAGCACAAAGCCAATATGACTAATCACAGATTCCTTCCTGTTCTTGTACAGATGAGAGCCTTATGAGAAAACATAGGTTCTAACTGTAAATATGTGGATATTAGCAGTCTTTCTAAAATACAGCAACTCTCAGTGAGGTTTTTCTAGCAGCAATTACCTGTTTAAATTTACTGAGGATGAAACATAAAACTTAATAAAGATAATTATGATGGTAAATGTATTAGTTTTTTATTCCTACCATAACTACCATAAATTTAGTGTTTTAAAACCATAAATGTATTATAATTCTGCATATCAAAGTCTGACACAGGTCTCACAAGCTAAAATCAAGGTGTTCTCCGGACTCTTCCTTCCTGAAGATTTTAAGGAAGGATCTGTTTCCTTGCTCATTCGGATCACTGGTAGAATTTAGTTCCTTAAAGTTATAGGGTTGAGATCCTTGGTTTTTGCAGGCTGTCAGCTCAGTTCCAATCCCAGTTTTTAGAGGTCATCTGCAGTCTTTGGTTTATGCCTGCCTTCTTCTGTCTCCAAACCCAGTAATCATTGGTAAGTTCTTTTAAAGTTTCAGATCTTTCCTTTGTCTCATCTCTCCGGCCCATGTTTCTGCCTCTATATTTTGCTTGTAGAAGCTCACATAATTAGCTTAGGCCCACTGGGAGATTCCAGGATAATCAGCCCATCTCAAGGTGTGTAACCTACATCACATTTGCCAAGTCTCTTTTTGTCACACAAGGTAACATAAACCCAGGTTCCAGGGATTAGGATATGAAGATCTCAGGGGGACAATCTTTCTGTCCATCACAGCAATAATAATAGTAGACACTAACGCTACATGACAACGCCTTTTTAAATGTCTTATATGTATGAACTAATTTAAACTTTACAGTAACTCTATGAGGAAGATAGTCTTGCTAAGTACATTTTACAGATGAGGAGAATGAAACAGAGATTGTGTAACTTGTGAAGAGTCACTAAGCTAGAAAGTTAAATAGCCTTCCCATAGTCATACAGTTGTAAATCTGGAATCCAAATCTGTTTTATCAGTATTCACAGTCAGACCATTTTTGTTTGTTTATTTTGGGTTGTTGTTGGTGTTTTTGTTTGTTTGCGTTATTTTGATTTTTCCCCCCACTGCTCTGCCTTCTAGGGAGTCAAATCTTAGCTTTAAGCAGAATGAATTAAGGCAGAAAGGTTTAAAGTACTTCTATAATAATCCATCCTAGGATCATGCCCAAAATCAATATAAGACTTACTAGCTCAGAATTTATAAATATATTCTTTCCCCACTTGAAAATAAAAAGGGAAGATTGGGGTTTTTCCATACCAAGTTTTCAAGGAATTTAACTATCTCCACTATTTCCTAAAAAGCAGCAGCCTATCTCATTTTGAAGCTCTTTCAAAATTAAGATATTTATTCATGTAGGGTCCTGAGTGAGGAGACTCTAATTATTTTCAACTTAATGCCCTTTAGAAGTTGTAGAAACTTCCTAATGTAGTGATCATTGTTTTTGAAGGGCTGTGACCCCCCGAAAGCAAGAATGATGTAAAACTTCAGCATTTGCTGGGACTTGTACAGTCAGAATGTATGTGTATACACTTGTGGGTGTGTGTGTGCACACAAAGTAATCCAGGAGATAATTATAAACTGGCCATATTTCAGACAAAAAATTAAGTAGCATATTTTTTGTTAAAACAAGTATTTTTTTCTATTTTGCTACGAGAAAAGTCTCTTTAAATAAATCCTGTGATTCAGAGTTCTCACCATTGACCTTGAAATATAGAAATTGTCCAATATGAGTGTGTTAGTAAATAAACATACCACCACATAGACATATTTAAATAATTGATGGTTGAAACACAGACCAAAGAACCCAATAGATTCAGGGTTAATTGGGACACACTTTAGCCTCTGTCACTACAGTAAGAAAAACATGTTTACCTGTAAATTGCAATAAAAACTCTATTACAAAGAACAGAGTACACCCTTATGAAAATCAATGAAGTCAATATGACTTTAAAAACAATCTTGTTTGCAAATCTACTTACATCACTGTATGAGAATCCTATATTCTCTGTGGCATATAACTAGATTTTATTATGTTACCAACAGAATAAAGTAAATAGTTTATAGATGAATATATTTTCAACAATGAAATATTTTATCATTTCCTTGGCTAACATAATGACTGTTGCTTGATCCCCCTTCTCCTTGCATGTATCCTGGAGACATGTTGACAGCAACAAACATCATTCATGAGCAATTAAAGAATGAGGAACGTAGCAAAGAGTTTGGCATAATGGAAGAGGAGAGAAAAGAAAGAAGTGAATCACCAATATTTTGTGCTTTAAGAATGGAGGGTTGTACAGCCTGCTGGTAAATGTTAGTTAAGTCTCAATTTCTTTTAAAAACAGTACCTTCCACTCTGTTTCTCTAAAGAGAATGAAACTATGTATTATCAGACAATGTTAACTTCTATTCCAAAGAATTCTTTTTCCAGACTTAGACAATTTATTTTATTTTATTTTTTGACTTAGACAATTTAAATGTTAGGGTAATATATTTCCAAGGCATGTATCATAATTTTAAAATTATTTTTATCATGAATTGCTTTACAGTCTATAAATATCAGAATTATATTTGTGCCAATAACAATGCTTTTTTCCCTATTCTACTAAGACCATTCCAAATGATCTCTTCTTTAAACCATTATTTTAAAAGTCTGTTTGCTTTTAACAAGTTTTTTTAAGATTTTTTCTAATTTGATTGTTATTTGCCTAAAATAAACAGAAAGTACTTTGTAATTCTGGATAGAAAAAGGAAAATGGAACTTATGAGCCTTTCTGACTGTGTGCCATGGTAGAAAATGGGTTAGAATTTCTAACAGAAAAATCTAAACCTCTCGCTATTTTCTTTTTCCTCTTTTTTTCTTCCTTCCTTAAAGAAATCTTGTGCAATACCAGTATGAGCATCACTGAATTGAAAGGTCAAGTTATTAGCAGACACTGAGCACTGTAATGTTACTCTGTCTCAGAAGAAAACTGAAATGACTCCTGGTGTTACTCTGAGGGGGATATGGTCATCTTGGAGAATTAAAAAACTGAAATTAAAAGGTCATAATGTCCTTGGGGATGGTGAAAAGGCAATGTGGTGCAAGGGATCCTCTTCTACTCAGGCTCAGGCCTGTCTATAATTGTAGTTCCCTACCGGAAAGGCTAATTCAGCATCAGAATTAAAGAGAACCTTTTAAAAACTACTTCCTGTCCTGGGTACTAGTTATAAGAATATTCATTTGGGATTCAAAACAAAAGAGCTGATCTAATGTCTGTCACATGACTGTTGTATGACCATGGACAATTTATTTTATTTCTGGGCCTCAATTTCTTCACCTAAATGAAGATTTGGTATTGAATGTTTCTCCACTGGTAAACAGGGACAGTTCTACCTTCTATTCTCAATGTCTAAAATTTGGAATTTAGATGGGTTACACACCAGACGATAATTTGTTAAGAACACTAAATGAGCTGATCTCTAGAATTCTTTCTGGTTTTTTTTTTTTTTTTTTTTTTTTAAATTTTTATTTATTTATGATAGTCAGAGAGAGAGAGAGAGCGAGAGAGAGAGAGAGGCAGAGACACAGGCAGAGGGAGAAGCAGGCTCCATGCACCGGGAGCCCGACGTGGGACTCGATCCCGGGTCTCCAGGATCGCGCCCTGGGCCAAAGGCAGGCGCCAAACCGCTGCGCCACCCAGGGATCCCTCTTTCTGGTTTTTACCTGATGATGTTATCATATCATATTGGATGTCTCCCAATCCTAAAATTAATTTTCAGTATAGTCATATGTCATTTGCTGTCTAGGTATCAGAGAACTTTGCAGCAGAATTACTAAAAATGCAAGGCCATATAAGACATATACCCTCCCTGAAGAAATATAGTCTGGTAAATGAAAAAAGACATGTAAATAAATAAGTGTAATAAAGAATCACAATTAACTGAGGAAGCTCTTAAATTAGAATTAGGGAAACATGGAAGAAATCTAGTTTTACCCAGGGCATTTTTAGGTGACTAATCCAAAAAAGATTTTATATTAAAAAGTGTTATTTGGTATTTTTGCCAAGAAAATGGCAAGGAGTGAGTCAGGTGTTTAGAAGAAAGGCATTCCCAGACCACAATTAAATCAATAAACAAAATACAATAGCAAAAGCAAAAAGGCCCCATGAAGCAGCTGGGCATGTTCATCTTAACTATTAACAACTCAGTAGGTTTGGGACAAAGGATAGGAGGGAGGACATATCAAGACAAATGCTGGAGAGATAGGCAGAGGCTAAATTTTGAGAACTAAAATTCTTTCTTAGATAATATGGTTTTTATTCTGTAGACAAAGGACTTTTAAGGCAGTGGCACCATGGATTAAAGCATCAGATGTGGTTGTACAGAAAGCCATTTACGGAGACATAATATTAAGGAGGTTTTACTGATTTGATATACAGATTGAGAGTTATTAAAGTATCATTTGCAAAGGCAAAATTGTAAAACTTATGCAAACAAAAAAATGACTAGAGCAATATTTTGCTCACCTAATTAAGAGGAAAACAACATTTGAGAAACTAGCTATTGCAATTCAAAAAAAATGTTAGTTAAGATGGTTAGATTGGTTTTAAAACTGGTCAATGTTCAAAAGGGCAATAAACTATAACCTGAGTTATTTGTTCCATCAAGTAGAAATTGGATTTCTATTAGACAAGAATCAACAAGCTCAGATTTAACTTTACTAAATGCAAAACCTTTAATTAACAGCATGCAATAAATTGAAAAGTATATTTCTCTAAGCTTGGTGGGGGTAAAGGGTGGCAGATTCCTATATACATTGAAAATGCACGCCAGCTACCTTTCTGCCCTATTTCCAATTTTTGGACAATTATTTCTTACCTAGAAAAACTGTATCATCAGTATTTTGGTATGCCTTGTCCCTTTTGCTAAGTTTATGTACTATGTAATTGAACAATTTAAAATATGCGTGTATAAATGTTATTATACCCTATCATATTGTATAATACATTTTAAAATTTCAATCTAAATATACCAATGAGAAATATTTCTTGTCTCTAGAAATATTTATGGAAAGCACTCAATGCTAGACTTTCTTTTTAAAACCTGTTCCAGGCATATCTTTTTGAAAGGTCTATCACACTTTCCAAAATGGCAATGCTTTGTTTCTCCATTCTAATCAATTAGCTGACCCTGTAAGTTCGTATTGGATAAATTTAAATTGTAATCCTGGGCATCCGTAGCCAATGTTCTACCAGAGAAGCAGGTTAGTCTTAGGTATCATTATTCCATCATTGGTATTGCTTTGCTCACCAATAATTCTTAGTTATATTGTAGGTAACAAAAAGGACTTGTGACTTTTATTGGGTTTTGCTTGGATATGGAGTCTGTGGCTAGAAATCCAGTAAGTGCCGTGCTGAACAAACTGACTATTGTCCCTGGCTGTGGATATTTATGCTGAATTGGTTTTATAAATGAAATCAGCGTTGTGATAATGTCTGATAGAATAATATTTTACAGGGAAAAACAAATACTTAGCATCCTTGATTCACTCAAACATCCCTCAACAGGAAAGATGGGGATAAGCAACCCCTCCCCCTTTATACACTGATACGGTTTTGTTCTTCCAAATTAGGATGAGGTGGCCTTGACACAGTACATACTACTCAGAAGAAAGTCCAGGTATCAACTAGTCTAAGCACTATGTAATTGTGTTGGGCCAATGTCTTTTCAATATTTAACTGGCTTACATCTGAAGACCTTGTGCAACAAGTCAATACATCCTTCTTCCTGTGTTTATTTTCTAACCAATTTGTCTTAAAGAGACTTGGGTTACACAGCTGAGAGTTAATTTCATTTATTCATACAGCAAATATTTACTGAATCTTACTAAGTTCTAGGAACCTGAGAATCAAAAGCCCATGCTTTCAAAGATCTTAAACTGAAGTGGGAAAAGTCAGATGATAAGTAAATACATATATGCATAAATAAACAAGAAAATTTCCTGTGGGGACAAGTGCTTTGCAGAGAAATAAAATAGATTCATGTGATAGTGACTGAGTAATTCTCTAGATTAGGAATTCAAGCTAATATCTGTCTAGGAAGTTAAGTTTAACATTAAAGTTGAGTGACAGGGGCACCTGGGTGACTCAGTGGTTGAGTGTCTGCCTTTAGCTCAGGTCATGATCCTGGGGTCCCGCATCAGGCTTCCCATAGGGAGCCTGCTTCTCCCTCTGTCTAGGTCTTGGCCTCTCTCTGTGTCTCTCATGAATAAATAAAATATTTTTAAAAATGTAGAGTGACAAAAGGAAGCCCACCGTGGCAAGATAAAAAGAAGAGAATTTAAGACCAAGGGAACAGACAAGGCAAAAACAGAATGGATGTGCATACTTTAAAATCTAAAAAGAGCCAGTATGCATGGAACCCTGGGGCATCGGAGAGAGGACTATATGCTTCTGTGGACCATAAATATTACACCAAGATTTGGTTAAATGTTGCAAAATAAGCCACTTTATGCCATGTAATTTGAGAACTTAACTTGCCCATTTCTGTTTTTGAGGCCCCAAATTTATATATGAACAAAATATCATGAGGCTGTCTAAGGTACCCAGTGTATTTCTGCAGAGCGGCTGGTCCTACTGATGCAGTTGGACTTCCTTAGCTGCAATGAGAATACTTCCTGAAACTGTGCGTGATTCTTAGCACAACACAATGACACATTATTGACATGACAAGATTTAAGTAATACCACCTGGTTTACAAAGGTATTGGTCTCATTATCTACTAATGAAAAAGAACATCAATGAACGTGAATTTCCTGATTTTGCTGAGATTTCATGGGCCACCAGGACAAAGCATTTTTGTCCAGAAATACCTATCAGATATCAAATGCAAAGTAACTGGCATAGTCCTAGGTAATAAACATGATCATTATCAGCAGTAATTTTATCCTAGAGTTGCTAGAGAGTCATTTTTAAATTTTATTTAAATTCAATTAACATAAAGTGTATTACTTGAGAAAAAGAGATCAGTGATTCGTCAGTTGCATACAACACCCAATGCTCATTACATCATGTACCCTCCTTAATGTCCATCACTCAGTTACCCCAACCCCCCACCACCTCCTCTCCAGCAACCCTCAGTTTGTTTCCTATGGTTAAGAGTCTCTTATGGTTTGTCTTCCTCTTTGATTTCATCTTGTTTTATTTTTCCCTCCCTTCCTCTATGCTCCTCTGTTTTGTTCCTTAAATTCCACCTAAGAATGAGATCATATAATTGTCTTCCTCTGATTGACTTATTTCACTTATCAAGTTCCATCCACATCGCTGCAAAAGGCAAGATTTCATTTCTTGATGACTAATATTCCATCATATATATACCAGTACTCTTTATCCATTCATCTGTTGATGGATTTCTGGACTCTTTCCATATCTTAGTTACTGTGGACAATGCCGTTATAAACATAGGGGTACAGGTGCCCCTTCAAATCACTACATTTTTATCTTTGGGGTAAATAGTAGTACAATTGCTAGGTCATAGGGTAGCTTTATTTTCAACTTTTAGAGGCACCTCCATACTGTTTCCAGAGTAGCTGTACCAGTTTGCATTCCAGTCAGCAGTGTAAGAGGGGAACACTTTCTCCACACCCTCACCAAAATTTGTTGTTAACTTCAGCCATTCTTCTGGTATGGGGTGGATCTCACTGTGGTTTTGATTTGCATTTCCTTGATGTTAAGCAATGTTGAGCATTTTTTTTTTTTTACATGTGTTGGCCATTTGTACATCTTCTTTGGAGAAATGTCTGTTCCTGTCTTCTGCCCATTTCTTGACTAGATTATTTGTTCTTTGGGTGTTGAGTTTGGTAAGTTCCTTATAGATCTTGGACACTAGCCCTTTATCTGATAGGACTTTTCTAGATATCTTCTCTATTTCTGTAGGTTGTCTTTGGTTTTGTTGACTGTTTCCTTTGCTGTGCAAAAGCTTTTTATCTTGATGAAGTCTGATGAACTCATTTGTGCCATTGTTTCCCTTGCTTTTAGAGACGTGTCTAGTGAGAATTGCTGTGGCTGAGGTCAAAGAGTCTGCTGCCAGGGTACCTAGGTGGCTCAGTGGTTGAGCATCTGTCTTTGGCTCAGGGCATGGTCCAGGAGACCCAGGAGGGAGTCCCGCATCGGGCTTCCCACAGGAGCCTGCCTCTGCCTCTGCCTCTCTCTGTGTCTCTCATGAATAAAAAATTAAAATCTTTAAAACAATAAAAAACAAACAAAAAATAAAGAGGCTGCTGCTTGTGTTCTTCTCTAGATTTTGATGAATTCCTGTCTCACATTTAGGTCTTTCATCCATTTTGAGTCTATTTTTGTGTATGGTGTAAGGAAACGTTCCACCTTCATTCTTCTGCATGTGGGTGTCCAATTTTCCCAGCACCATTTGTTAAAGAGACTGTCCTTTTTCCACTGAATGTTCTTTCCTGCTTTGTTGAAGATTAGTTGACCATAGAGTTGAGGGTCCATATCTGGGTTCTCTATTCTGTTCTATTGATCTATGTGTCTATTTTGTGCCAGTGCCATGATATCTTGAAGATAACACGTCTGTCTGTGATAGAGCTTGAATTCTGGAATTGTGATGGCGGCAGCTTTTTCTTTTTTCAACACTCCTCTGGGTTTTCAGAGTCTTTTCTGTTCCCATACAAATTTTAGGATTATTTGTTCCAGCTCTGTGAAAAATGTTGATGGTATTTTGATAAGGATTGCATTGAATGTATAGATTGCACTGGGTAGACATTTTAACAATATCTGTTCTTCCAGCCCATGAGCATGGAATGTTTTTCCATTTTTGTGTCTTCCTTGATTTCTTTCATGAGTGTTCTATAATTTGAAGAGTACAGATCCTTTACCACTTTGGTTAGGTTTGTTTCTAGGTGTTTTATGATTTTTGGTGTGTTTGTAAATGGGATTGACTCTTTTTCTTCTATCTCATTGTTAGTATATAGAAATGCAATTGATTTTTGTGCATTGCTTTTATGTCCTGCCACCTCTAGTAATTTTGGGGTGGAATCATTTGGGGTTTCCATATAGAATATCATGTCATCTTCAAAGAGTGAGAGTTTGACTTCTTTGCTGATTCAGATCCTTTTTTTTTTCCTTTTTGTTGTCTGCTTGCTGAGGCTGACTTCTTGTACTATGATGAACAACAGTGAGAGCAGACAACCTGTCATTTCCTGACCTTCGGGGAAAAGCTCTCGGTTTTTCCCCATTGAGAATGATATTCACTATGGGCTTTTCATATACAGCTTTATGCTAAGACTCATTTTAGATATATTCTGATTACTTGCATATATATATACACACATATATAAAGACATATTTCTTAAAATACCCTTATACAATAGAGAAAACAGATTTTGTATTGACATGATTAGATTTTTAACTATAAATTTCAACTACAAACAGTGTCAACTTTCTCTTATGAAAGACTGAACAATAACTACTTATTTTTGTTAGTTATACTATAGTTTTGTAAAAATCTGAGTTTATAATATTTACAGCCTATTGTGCAATGAGATTCAGAGGATTAGAATTTCTTCAACATTCCATAAGTTTCAGTGGCCTACATAAATTTTTTTAATGCAGCTTTCTATTGCTTGTTTTATTAAGATGCTTCCGAGTTTTTTAGATTTTTTTTTAACCAGGTAATTTCTTCTTATTGCATGAAATCCTGGCTACTCTTCAGTTCTTTCACTTTTGAAAATGTTTGAACTGTAACTTGTTGACTGTTATTTGGATCATTATTTGTTTCTTTCAGGACTTAGTAGATATTATTATAATGTAGCAGGCATTAAAAGTTGCTGGAAAGATGTCTCAGGGAAGCCTGTTTTGACTTTTTCTCTTGGAAGATTTCCTTATTTTACATGGATATCCAAAATATTTTTTCTTCTTCAATAAATTTTAATAAATGAATATGAATCTTTGTGTCACGTGCACTGTATGAGATTTTTCTAGAAGTACATATGCTTTTTCATGCTGAAGGTTAGTCCTTTATTTCACAGAACTTTGCTATTATATTTCTGAACATTTTTGATAAATTTGCTATGTTCTCTACTCTAGGGAAATTAATGACATTTCAGTTGGATCAATTTTTGATTCTTGATAAGCTTTTTCTTCTGATAGCTTTAATATCTTTGTCTTTTTCATACATGATCACTGCAGTCATCTCAAGCCTCAACTGTCAGCAATTTAATTTTAGATGTCCACACATTTCTTGTCCTTCTAATTTTTTTCAGCATTTTTATGATGTGTTTTGGTACTAATTTTTTTTTCTTCTGTTTGAAGTTTACCTTTACCTGTTTTATCAAAGTATCTTTTGGGTCTTTTTTTCTATGGAATGCATATTCACATTATTATTTCAGTACAAAGCACTTCTGGAGAATATACTTCTGTCCTTATGTTTTCTTTTTACCAAGCTGGGATAAATTTTTACTATATTTTGCAAAATGTAGATTTCTCTTTCATCATTTGAAAAAATCTTGTCGCTTAAAAAATGCTGCTCATATTATTTCCCTGTGCTCTGACAGAGTCAGTACATTCTTCTTTCCCTGATTATTTCCCTTATCCCGGAATTAGAGACTAGGTCCCCCGCAAGCAAGGCAGTTTGAGGGCCTGTCATTTCCTCTCTCCTTGGCTTTCCCCCTCATTTTCTAAGGACAATGTCACAGAAGGAGGAAGAGAGGAAAGCAGCCTGTCACACTTCTCATCTTTTGTGCCACAGATTTTGTTAAAATGTCCTGTATTATGCTCCCATCATCATTTGGGGGGAGTATCATTACTGTGAGGAGATATTTTTGGACTTCAGATTTTATAATTAGAAACATTTCATGAGAGCAAAATATCATCCATTTCCCCCCACTTTACGACTCCTATAGCTTAATAGGCAATAATAGATGGGAAGGCCCTCTCTGTTTGCTTCACACAGTCATAAAAATCAGTGAGAATGATCAGGGTTTTATTAACTTATTAGCATGGCTTCTGAGGGATGTGAGTAAAGTTAGAAGCATTGCCATTCAAAAATATTTTTCTTCTGGGACGGCCGGGTGGCTCAGGAGTTGAGCGTCTACCTTCGGCTCAGGTCACAAACCCGGGATCCGGATCCTCAAGCAGGTGAGGAGCCTGCTTCTCCCTCTGCCTGTGTCTCTGCCTCCCTCTCTCTGTGTGTCTCTCATGAATAAATAATAAATCTTAAAAAAAAAATTCTTTTCTTCCTTTAAAATCCATGTACTGGGTCTGTGAATCCCATCATATGTTTCTACATTAAATGCTTTGTTAAACAGCAGACAGATGTTTCCCAATAGAAAGTAATTGTTAATGAAAAGGAATAAGAAAGATAGGGGACTATGGAACAGGAAAATTGCTGTGTATTTGATGGTCGGTAAATAACTTTGTTCTAGCAAGAGAGTATTTCTCTTAAAAATCACTTTCCATTTTCCACCAGGATTCAGAAACTATTCTTAATTCATCTCTTCGATTTTAATATGAACCAATAGTTCTACCTGCACATTTGAATTACCTGGGGTGCTTTAGAAATGTGTCTCTGCTCAGGCCCAAACCTACATCCCAGAAAAGAAATTCTGGGGTGAAGCCCAGGATCAACAGGTGACTCTGATGAGCGGTGAGTTCTCAGGGCTACCCCATATACCAACCTTTAAAGCTGTTGATTCGATTTATTAAATATACCTTTGAACACCACTTTGTTCCTCCAAAATTAATGTTTTATCAAACACTAAAATCTTTGTATTAGTAGCAATATATTTGGCTGAGAAAATTGAGCTTTCTTCTAAGAGATGAAAAAATACCCATTAGTTAAGCTTAGCAGAATTTTCAAGTAAAGCAGGTTTCATGTGACTCAACTAACAATGCCTTTGAGAAGTCGGCATGTTCTACTGGACTTTTTCCATATAGTTATGCAGTTAGTTAGCCTAGAGTGCTACAGTGGAAATTTGCTAGTATTTATCTCTCATGTCTTCCAAATCAAATCAGTGCAATGTGTGAATATCACAGGACCTGACTGTCCCTAAACTAAATTGTTAAGCAGTATGTTGTTATTCACTCCACCAACTCTTTAAAAAACTCTAATCAAACAGTCTGCATTGAACAGATTTCACTAATATGTTGTTTTATTTTTCCTCTTAAACTTTTCTTCAGTTAAAAAAAAAATCTTTGATGTACTTTGGAGAGTATCCACCAATACAATATTTTATAATAGTTGCAATCAGAATGTTATGCACTGAGGTCATTTAAAATTTCAGGAGGTGTGTAGGCAACATATTCTACTAGTTGTTTCTATGCTATCACTTGGATCTTGGAAACTGCATAACAAAATTACCTAACGCAGGCTCAGCTCAAGAGATTCACTGATGAGCAGGAATGGAGATCGTAAGCAATGGAACAAACTGAGCGCAATGGTTAAAAATTAATGTTTGTCAGCTGAAGCGTAATAAATTATTGTATTTGCTGTTTGGATCAATGGCCAGTACATTTTCTATTCCAAGGAATACTTCCAAACATCCCTTTTCAGACAGACAAATTTAAGGGCTTACATATCAAACTGGAGCATTCATAAAACACATAGTTGGAAGTAAACCAATGAAAACCATAGTTTAGTTCTATTAAGTCTCTCAGAATCTAAATTTCCAATGTATTAAGGGATTGTGACAATTACATCTTGTGAATCCTACAGGTCTGTGTACCATTTCTAAAGAGGAGGGTAAAGACATGATTACTTCATGCCTTTTTTTTTTCACGAATTCCTAGATGCTAATAACCATAACCATTCCAGTCCAAAATCTCTTGTTTAGAGATTTTTAGCTGTCTAGGACTGCTAAGACCAGAGGATTTGGCACCAGTCTTCCCCAGACTTAGACTCTGGATCAGATGCTTATTCATTGCTCAACACTTGATAAGTTACTTCTTCTGAGCTTAGGTGACCCTACCTAGTAAAGTTATGAAGATAAAAAATACATTCCTCACGGGTATGTTTGTAGGTACCTGTGTTTGCTGTAATGTTTGTATGTATGGAAGATATTATTTGTCACATAGTAATTGCAGGGTATGTTGATACATTTTTAAAATAAAGATAATAACAGAAATATTATTAATAATAGTGATTACCATCATTTTGTCTCCAAAGCCACCAGCCTCCTATATTGGAGTTTAAGTTTATTCCAACCACTTTCCAACTGGTCTGCTGAAAAGAAAACTTCATATTTAGAAAGGGAGTTACTTATTTTAACAGTAGGCATGGTTTTATGAAATGTGCACATTCAAGCCAGTGTGGCATTTGGAATTTTGTCTTTAGATTTCTTATTGGTATCTTATGTATCTTTCCTTTTACTTTTCACAAGGTCTAGTGTTCCATATGGTTGGTCCAGAAAATTCTTGCTTCTGTAGATCAGGTTTAGGGAGAAGAGAAGCCAATATTTTGAACGTGATCAATTTTAGTATGGATTGAGCAATTTATATGGATCCTTTTGCCACCTGCTGTAAAAGTCCTTTAGTAGACTCCTCAACTTAAAAATATCACTATTAGGAAGTCTTCCAAAATATCTAAGCAAAATAAGCCAATATTGATCTTGTTCTGCAGGAATGCTAAACTTTATCTGAACAGAAAATCTCATTAAAGCTCTAGCAGCTGCCCTTTGCAGCTTTTGTTATTTTAAAATGCCTTTTATACAATGTTTCTCTTCCCTACTAAATGGCCTCAAGTGTGGAAGAATCAATGCAGTTATCTGAGACTTACTTTTGGTAAATAAAAATTACCATGTGGCAACAAAATGAACCTCATTGCCATACTTTTAGTGACTGGCAGGAAGGAATCTTTAATTTATACTAAAGCATTGGAAAATCTATAAAATACAAACTGTACATAGGTTCCTTTTTTTTTGTTTCTAAGTGGCAATTTTTATGTTCTAAGTGAATATCCTTTTCTGCTCAATATAGATTCATTTAATGGTTATGAAGCATAGTCAAAGCAAAGCTAAAGACAATGAATTTTGATGATAGGAACTTATTTTAAGAAATTGAATGAGCCTAACTTTTTATGCCAAACGTGCTTCTAAAAAAAAAAAATCTATTAGTACAAGAAATAAGCAAAGCCCTAAGAAGCTACAGAAGCTTAATATATTTGTTTCTTTTATGGGTATAATTGAAATTATAGCCTTCTATGCTTTCAAATACTTTCTGTAATTTTCATAGTTAAGACTATTTGGCTATTTTATTTTCATAATATAAGCCTTCAGGAGCCACTCATTTCAGGGAGAGGCACGACACAAAAACCCAAAGGCACAAATTTCTCATATGGGGTTAATCTAGAATGAGGCATTCTTGAGTTTGGGACTACTGTTAAAAATAAACAAGCAAACAAAGCCACATTATAATTATACCTCTATTGGCACATCAACATTTCATCCACACTGAGTTACCACTACCAGAAAGCACCACCTGGGACCTCACAGAAGCAGCTGTGCATATGCCAACACCTGCTGCTGCCAGGTGGCAGGACACTGCAGCCCAGCAGCTCCAGGCAGTGGTGCTCGGTAGCTGTGTGTGCACCAATCACTGTCATGTGATAAGACACTCAGGAAGTGATGAGGTAATGACTGTCAGTATTTTTCCTGTCTACACTGGATGCTCTTTGGATTAGAGATTGCATATTATAAATATTTATATTCACAGACTCTAGCAGAATGTCTAGTAAATAACTGTTAATCTATTTAATAACTGAGTATAAAACATGAACGAAAATTTTCTGTTGCAAAAAAACTGGGCATTCATGGATCTGTGTGCATGTATGAACACCAAAGTAATAGGAGCAAATCCGTATTTGCAGCTTTGCTTTTTCATATTTTGAGAGATTATTTTATGTGCTTGGAACATAAAATATTGGAACAATAGTTAAGCTCTTAGCAGTGGAAAGCAAGCATGAAAAACATCATTAAGACATTTTTAAACTTCTATTTTATAGGGCAGTAGTCTTCAAAATTAGGTACGTAAATATTCTAGGATACACAGATTTTCCAGTAGGTATGTAGACATAGACATAGAGAGCTTCTTTAAGAAATTAATTTCCAGATCCTCAACTTCAAAACGTGTCCTTTCCAAAAATCAATCTGCCAGAAAACATCTGTGATTTGCCAACTGTTTTTTTTTTTAACCTCCCGTTTTACAACTATGGAAAAGAAAGAGGTACATCCCACCCATCCCCCCTAATGAGGTACATTGCCACAGGGTTAAAAACACATTTAGGTAACCAAAGGGGTATTGTAGATACATTGCTTTTTGAGGAGAATCATGAGGGCAAAATAAAGAGAAAGCTATGAAGAGGGAAGCACTCTATTTCATTCAGGTAACAAACTAAGGGAGGGTTGGGATTCTAACCTACTCAGAATTCAGCAGAGAGGTTCTGTCACAGGAATAAAAAGTTGATTATATTTAAATTGAAAGGGAATCAGGTATTTTTCTGGAAATTCAGTCTGATTTTCACTGATGAGAACTACCTTTACCATTTAGGTTATGTAATGCTTATTTCTCAAATTTGCAAAGACTAAATCTGAAGTCTTACGGTGTTGAAAAACAAAGTATAATCCCACCCTACCACTCTAAGTCATGTTCAAACATTTAAATTCATTAAGTGCAGGGTTGACTTATTGCAAGCTTAAGTAAATGACCACAATGAAGTTGCTATGTAGGGTAGAAACCAACAACATTATATCTGAGTTTGTAGTATCTATAAGTTTTATTGTGTGCTTAATGCAGGATCCAATTAATGAAATGCCAGCATCCTTTACACTGTGTAAAATATCTATAATAAATTATTGATGTTAAGTTTAAAAGGTACAAGGGCAGACAGAGTTTTTCTCAAAGTTCTTTTAGGAAATATAGAATGAAAATTTTAAATACCACTGCATAGCATTCAGGTTATTTCCAGTTTTCTTATATTTGTGTGATAGCTTTATGAACACAAAATTTCATGGGAAGTCTTGGTTTAAGTAAAACTTGACCTTCATCTCCCCCTTTCCATTCCTTTCCATCTTCTAGAATTCAGGGTAGAAAGGAGAGTATGGAGATTTGCATTTACAAGAAGACCTGTAAGAGTTCTGGTTCAAATGTTGGACAGGGTACAGGAGTTGACCTACTGACTCGTTTGATTCCATGAACATCACAGTCATAAAAACAAAGCAGAATTCACGCACATCCTCACAAAACAACACCCCTCTCAGCATCTATTTACTGCAAATGATTTTTTTTAAAGAACTGTTTTTTTCTAATAGCCCTGTATGGATTTGGTAAATCACATTCCTTGGTTTTACCTATTTACAACTACCCTTAACTCTCAAATCAATCTCTGACTCAATATATATTTTAAGATTTATTTCAATCTTCATTCTTTAGTTATTGGTCAACTCTCTCAAGCTAAAGTGATTTTTTATAATGCTCCTTATAATGCCAAAAGACTTGTACTAATTCTTACTTGACTACAACTTTTTGTCTTCTCGTTTTTTAACATGTCCCTGAAGTGATTATATGATCTTATTATACTTCCTTAACAAGGTAGGGCAGTTTAAAATATTTTACAACCTTGCTAATCAACTGTTCTTGTCATTTTTTAAAAAAATTTGTTTTATTTATTCATGATAGAGAGAGAGACAGAGACAGAGGCAGAGACACAGGCTGAGGGAGAAGCAGACTCCATGCAGGGAGCCCAACCCAGGACTCGATCCCGGGACTCCAGGATCACGCCCTGGGTGGAAGGCAGGCGCTTAAACCACTGGGCTACCTGGGCTGCCCACTTGTCACTTTAATTTTAGCAATTCCAGTAGGTACACCATGTTGTGATTTTAACTTCTATTTCTCTGAGAAGAAATGATCTTAATGGCTTTCTAATTTGTTTATTGGCCATCTACATACCTTCTTTTGTGGCTTATATGCCTTCTTTTGTAAAGTGTTTGTTCAAATCTCTTGGCCAGGTTCTAAATTGGGATGGCTTTTACTATCAATTTATATGAATTATTTCTAGATTCTCTCTATAAACCTTTGTCTGTCATATATGTAAAGATTTTTAAAAAGTATTTTTTAAACATTTTTCAAACTTTTTAACCTTCTGTTGAAAAAATAACAATCCTTCTCTCATTGATTTCCTCTACAACTGTTCCCAAAATCAACTGACTTTATAAATGTGATTTTCTATTCTGTTCTGCCTTGAATCTGTTTTTCTACTCTTGCCCAATATAGTATATTGTATTAATTATTATATGTTTATAGTAGGCTTTGATATTAGCTAATATATGCCCTACAATGGGACTATGTGAGTGTTCCAAGTCCTTTGAACTTCCATATTAATATTTAAGTAATTTATCAAATTCTTCAAAGGAAGATTTTTGGCATTTTTATTAAGACTGTACTGAAAGTTTGCATCCATTTGGAAGAACTGACATCTTGACAATACTGGATTCTCATTCATGAGAATGTTTTATTTCTTCATTTATTTATGTCATCTCAACATTTTGTACTTTTCAGTGTGAAAGTTTTAAATATTTCTTTCATTCAAAGAATTTGATTTGCTTGTTTTGTTATTTACTTATCCTGCAAATGGATTCTGATTTTTGGTTTTGTTAATTTCTTCTCTTTTCTATCTCATTAAATTTACTTTGATCTTAATTATTTTTTTCCACTTATTTTGAGTTTAATCTCTCTGCTTTCATTGGATTTTTAAGAGTAAATGTAGATTTTAAATATATATTTTCAAATATAAATTCTTAAATCTATAAATTTCTCTCAAACACAGCTTTATCTGTAACTCAAAAATACATTGTTTTATATTTTTTTGTCATTTTTGACCAATGGGCTCTATACTGTATTATTTTCATATTCAAAGACTTGGGAATTTTTAAATAATTTTATTATTGTAAATTCCTAATCTATTTTCATTGAAAGAGATCATGTAAATTCCTAATCTATTTTCATGAAAGAGATCATGATCTGTGAAAGTTCCATTATTACATATACAGTGGAAAATAAGTTTGCTTTTTTATTACAGAATGGTGGTGGTTTGTTTTGTTTTTTATAATGTCAATTAAGTTGTTTGACAGTGTTTAAATTTTTTATTCATTTTGCGACATCTTTATCTAGTTCTTCTATAAATTACTATGTGAAAGGGGATAAAAAGCTCCATATGTGATTGCAGAACTACTGATATCTGTCTGCAGTTCTGTTGATTTTTGCTTTATGTACTTCGAATTTTTATTAGATGATTGCACACATTTTATCATCACAATGTACCTTCATATTCCTGATAATATTCTTTGAAGCCTCTTTTGTCTGATATTTGTAGAGATACTCCAGCTTTCTTATGTGTGATGTTTGCATTTCTCATTATTTTACATCTAATCTTTTTGTTTCTTTGTATTTAAACTGTGTCCCTTATAAATAGCATATATATATATATTTTTTTAATCCCAACAATCTCTGCCTATTAAAAGGAGTATTTAATTCACCATTTAACATATTTATGGACTAAATATACATTTAATGTATATATATAGTTAGGTTTAAGTCTACTAGCTATTTGCTTTCTACTTGCAACAGTTTTTTTTTTTTTTTTTCTTTTCCTTCCTTAATTCCTCCTTTCATGTGTTCTTTTGGGCTAGCTACTATTTTTCCATATGCTATTTTAATTCCTTTGTTGGTATTTCAACCGTACCTCTTTATTTAACTCTTGAAATAGTTGTTCTGGGTTATGATTTCTCAATATTAGCACCATTGACATTTAAAGGTAGATAATTCTTTGTTATGAGGGGGCTGCCCTGTATAGTGTAGTATATATAGTGGCATCTTTGGCCTCTGCTCTCTAGATGCCAGTAACACTGTTCCTCCACATTACCAAAGTGTTTTTATGTACTTCCAAATGTTCTATGAGGGGGAAAAAATCACAATTTGTTTAGAATTAATGCCATAAGGCTTGCAATATGCAACAACAATTTATTACTATAAATTTAAAAATAACATTATATGACTTAATGTAACATGCAAGAACCTTACTTTGGTAAAATTATTTTACCTTCTCCACATTTGGTATTATAAGCACATTTACATTATACATATTGACGTGTTCAGTCTCATAATGAAATGTAGTTCTATTTCAAATATTCACTTTTCTTTAAAAGATTTATATGAAAGATTATTTTTCATATTTACCCACACATTTAGCACTTTTGTTGCTCTTCATTTCTTCTTGAAAATATAAGCTTCCATATGTTGTCATTTTCCTGAAGAATTTCATTTAAATTTCTTATACTGCACATATGCTGGCAACAATTTCTCTCCGTGTTTTAATCTGAAAATTTCTTGACTGAGCCCTTATTCTTAAAAATTATTTTTGGCTTTATGATGAAAAGTCAGTCGTCCTATGTGTATATGGTCCCAAGTATTGCATATATATGTTTTCTGGCTATTTTTAAATTTTCTCTTAATCTTCATATTTTAGCAACTTGCCCATAATGTGCCTCTGTATACCTAGGTATATCTGTGTGTTTATCCTGCCAATTAGGGGTTTACTCAATTTCTTATATCTTTCACAAATATTTGGAAATTGTAAACATTTTTTCAAATATTTCAAACATATTTTTTCTCCTCTATTCTCTCGAAACTCTTGACCTGAAATTCCAATTATAGTTATGTTACCCTGCTTGATATTATCTCACAAATCACTGAGACTCTGGGGTCTTTTAACCATTTTTCTCACTTTTCTTTAGACTGAATACTTTCTATTACTCTTCCTTTATATTTATCAGTCCTTCTTCTATAATCTCAATGCTGATAACACTGGTTAGTAAAATTTTCATTTGAGATCTAATAATTCAATTGTTATCTTTCTTTTTAATAGCCATGATTTATCTGCTGAGATTCATCATCTAGTCACATTTTATAATTATACTCTCTTTAAATATTTAAGAAGGTACTTCATGACTGTTTCAAAGTTCTCATCCGAGAATAGCAATGCCTTAGCTGACTTGATGTCTTTTCCTTGATTATGGATATTTTACTACTTCCTTTCATGTCTAGAAATTCTAATTACATGTTGGACATTGTATATAATGATTGTAAAGATTGAGACTTTGACATTTCCTTTAAAGAGTATTGATTTTTGTTCCATCACGTAGTTAAATTACTGGCTGAAACTTTTGGTTCAAATGTATTTGGTTTTCTTTTTGGTTAAAGAGGGTTGACTCTGTTATTGAACTTAGTCCTTGAAAGTGGCATTTAGGGAATGGTTGCCCATCCTTAAACATGGCCATTCATGAGACTCCACTGGGTGCTGAGATAATTCATGTATCTTTACTCTGACATTGCATGATGTTAGTAACACACTTTAACTTCAACCCAACAGGTGAACTCTGCTTGGACTTTTGTGGTTTGTCTTTCACAAGTGGTTGAGCTCAACCACTGAGCCACCCAGGTGTCCCCACCATAGGCTTTTTTTTAAAGACTTTATTTATTTATTCATGAGAGACAGAGACAGAGACAGAGACAGAGAGAGAGAGAAGAGAGACAGGCAGAGACACAGGCAGAGGGAGAAGCTGGCCCCATGCAGGGAGCCCGACATGGGATTCGATCCCGAATCTCCAGGATCACGCCCTGGGCTGAAGGTGGTGTTAAACCACAGGGCCACCGGGGCTGCCCACCCCCACTATAGGCTTTTAAGTGAAGGCTAAACTGTACAAATCACTTTCTCCTCAAATCAACAGGACTACCATAATTGGTTTAGTCTCCAGCTCTATGGGCCACAGCAGGATATGACACCATACTAAGAACTGAGATGATAACAGGATTCACCTCATACATTCCCTTCTCTCAAGAACCACTACGCTGTGTTCCTTTTTTCCAATGCCTAAAAACATAGGACTCGTAGATTTTAATTAGTCTTACAGCATGTAGAGTAGTAAAAGTCAAAATTTCTCTATCAATATTTAGCATGATTCTCTTCTACTGTTTTTTAACGCAATATAGAATGTACTTTAAAAAAGCCATTTAGATAAAATTATTTACCAGAATGAAATACACATGGCAGAAAGATAGGCCACATGAAGTAAAATAATGTAAGCCTGTCGAACAAGTTCAAAACACAATACTAATAAACCACACTGGCTCACAGCATTTGCTTTATGTACACTCAAAATCATTAGCCATGAGAAAATAGTACAGACCACTTCACCAGCTTTCATGAATTACTGAGTGAACACAGCACTTAGAACACTGAAAAGCATACATATCTATAGTACAATATAATGCTCTATTCATACACATAAAAATGCACATATGGAAAATCCAAAAGTATTAAAAATAACTTTAACGATGATACTATTATTTTTTAGTGTTTACCATGTGCTAAACTTTCACCTGTGTTACCTACACTGATCTTTACAAGAATTTTATTCCATTTACATGATCAATATCCCCATTCTCAAGATGAGTAAAGTAAGGCACTAACAGGCTCGATAACTTGCCCAAAGTTACAGAACTAGAATCACTATAAACTATTGATTCTTATAAGAATAACCTACTTTTTAATTGTCTACTATCTTGAATTATTTATAATTTGTTTTAAGAATCTGTGAACTAATTCCCTGACTCCACTTTTTATTGTTTTTACAATTAACACCTTGTTAACTGTGGACAGGTGTTTCCCAATGGGGTACTGAGCTCCAACCAGGTGTTAATGAAAAGAAACAAGAAAGTTAGGTTAATAAGACATGGGAAAATTGCCATGTATCCAAAATAGGACTGTAAATTAGCTTATTCTATCAAGGGAGAGATGTATTTTTCTTTTTAAAGTCTTCTCTAATTTTCTGCCGAATTTTAAGAATCTTTAGCAATTCTTTGATTTTGACTCTAGTTTAAGTTAACATAAAATTTGCTTACCGATGTATGTAAATACAGCCTTGATCATTGATTTGGTATCAGAATGAATGCTTTGTGAGCCCCTTGTGAATACTCATTGCTAAATTTTATACTTCATAATGAAAAAGTTAAAATAGAACAGTGGGAGATAGAACAATGTATATAAATACTATTTGTGACAGAACAACTTTTTTCAGAAGCTGAATTTGTTCTTTTAATCCTTTGGTATATGTACTAATGTAATTAAGTAATGTCTTATGACCCTCAGTGAAACCTAATTCATGTAATTGTTAGGATTTCATAAAGGAGCCACATTGGAATTTCTTTTATATATCCAAATACAATCACTTATGTTTAAGGGAAGATTGCTAGGCACCTTTTCACAAAGGTAACAGTGGGTAAGTAGAATACTTCCCCCAAGCCAATCCCTGCATTTAGATATAATGGCCAGAATGTCAGATTCAAAATATAAATAATAAGATAATATTGTTATTCACTTATGCTTAATAAACGTGAAAAGCATCCTTCAATTCTGGTGTGGAAAAGTGAGCTGTGTACTTGTATATACATCTGGTGAAAAATGAATTGGTAAAATATATGAAGGATATTTAGGGCAAGATGGGGAAGAAATGATAAAATCACACTTTTATATTTAGCATTTTTATATCAAAATATATCAAAAGATAAATTTCGCTTTTATATTTAGTATTTTTATTACATAAATGTTTAAACGTATGCTACTGAAGTAATTGGAGGTGTTGAAAGTTTACATTTTAATGTAAATGGTGGATTCAATAATGGAAGGTGAATGGAGGGGTGCTTGCAATTCTAAACAAGGCAGTCATGGGAGATTCTCACAGAAAAATAACATTAAAGCAAAAACTTGAATACGATAAATATTTTTAGATTTTTCTTTTTAACTCTTATGTTTTTAATCCATTTAAACTTTGGGAAACCTGAGAGGTAGGATTATTTTTCTACCTTCAAGAAACGATGGAGAGTACTGTTAAATCTAAACCTAATCTTATCCATTGTGTTATTAGGCTACATTATCATATACCAAATACCCGTTGATTCCTCCATTTATTTCTTGGATTCTTTACAAAGCCATTGATATTCTTTTTTTCCCATTGCTGACTTAATAACACATGGTTTTCATTATTATTTTTACTTTACATATGAATATGATTTATAACTTAGATTTGTATTATAATGTCACTATAATTATATTTGGAGGTCTAATAAGATAATTCTCCTTTATGGGCTTTTAACAGAACTTAATGTAGGTTTTATAGGAATATATTATAATTAAATGTATAGATGACTTTAGGAAGAATTGGCATTTTATATTTCAAATATATATCTATTTAATCTGATTTTCCTTAATCAGGAAAACCTTCTTCATCACACTTTTATTCATTTCTTTTTTGGTTTATTATTTGCTACTTTTTAATTTTTTAAATTTTTTTGCAAAGTTGAAATCTTTCCTTCTGTTTCCTAATTAGTCACTGCAGGTTTATTACTATGTATATTGACGTGTGTCCAGCCATGTTGCTAAAACCTCTTACTAGTAATAATTTGTCCATAATTTTTCACCTCCTTTTCTTTTTGAAATACTTTCAATTGACTAGAAACTACAACAATGATGGAATTTTATGATGTTCCTGATTTTTTGGGTATATTAAACTGTTAAGTGTGAAAATTGCTGTAAATTTATAGTGGAAAGTTTTTATCAGATAAAAGAGGTTCCCATTTATTCATAATCTACTAAGATATTTTATAAAAAATGTGTAAAGAATATTATCAAATATTTTCCTGCAATTGTTGGGGTGCTTATATAATTTTGATCTGTTAAGGTAAAGGACATTAATATATTTTTTTAAATGTTGCACAATCTTTTAATTCCTGGTTGGTCATGATTTCTTATCTGATGATGAATCAATTTGGTAACATTTACACAAAATCTATTTTCCTTTCAGACTCACAAGATCCAACCACTTCCCCATTTTGTCCTAGTACTAGAGTACCATTAACCTCTTTTGATGAAATCCATCACTTTCAACTTGTAATAGCCTGTAATAACTTTGAAATTTAAGAAATTCCCTGAGGGGGATCCCTGGGTGGCTCAGCGGTTTAGTGCCTGCCTTCAGTCCAAGGTGTGATCCTGGAGTCCCAGGATCGAGTCCCACATCGGGCTCCCTGCATGGAACCTGCTTCTTCCTCTACCTGTGTGTCTGCCCCTCTCTGTGTCTCTCATGAATGAATAAAATCTTAAAAAAAAAAATTCCCTGAAAGTTCAACAAAATTTGTCAATAGAATTATCTGAGGTTGGTGTCTAGTTGTCAAATTGAATATCAATTTAAAAATGTAAAGTTTTTGGTGATTTCAGGGTTTTCTAATTTCTGAGATATATTTCCTAAACATATTTTTCTAAAAACTGGCCCATTTTAACTTTTCAAAGATATCACTTAAATATACATATTCATAAATTTTAATTTCATATTTATCTCTAACTTCAATTCTCAGAAGAGTATATGGCTTATTTGAGCATTGTTACTGTTATTTTTTTATCCATATTTGTTTAAGTCTTTTTGAGTAACCAGATTTGAAGTGTGCTAATCAATTGTATTACTATGTTCATTTTGTAAAATGATGCCTGCTTTATTAACTTTTCTTTTCATCCCTAAAAAAATTCAGAGGTGAGAAGAGGAGCACCTGGATGGCTTAGTCAATTGAGCATCTGACTTTTGATTTCAGCTTAGATCATGATCTTAGGGTCCTGAGACTGAGCACTGGATTGGGGTATCGAGTTTACGTGGGATTCTGTCTCCCTTTCCTCCTAAAAAAAAAAAAAGAGAGAGAGAGAGAGAGAGAGAAATGAGAAGAGAGATTCTGGCCAGAGATCTTACTCCACAGAACAAAAAGAAAATGCCTTAGTCTCAAAGGATATCATAGGAACCAGAGATTCTTTATGGCAATCCGTGATGAAGCAAGAGTAAAGTGATTAGCGAGAGCCAGGATTGATGTTTTATCCAGTAGACACTAGGGTGTTCTGAACAAAGGTTTCTGGCCTATTCTCCATCCTATTTGGTCAGTTGTCTCTCATACCCATGTAAGAAAGATTTGATCAATATTATCACTCCCACTCACAAAACTGACATGGAGAACACTGGGACATAATAAGGCAGCATAATGAATGTAGGAATTACATTTTTAAATTGTTAGAAAAATTTTAAAGTTTAAATATATTCAAATGTATGTCTTCTAACTTTCACTTAATCTGGGCACAGGCTTGTGAGTGGGTCTTTGATGTTCCACAAAAAAATAAACTATTTGAATCCAATTACCATATTGAAAATATTCCTCCAAAGTTTTAATTCCCTGTCATTTCTCCTCCATTTGTCTGAAGCTGCTACTCAGAATTTTAAATAACTCATTTACATAAGAATCCTTTTCTTAGCTCCAGACAGTGTGAATATTTTTATGCAGACTAAAGTAAATGTACTCATATGAAAACTTTAGAAAAAAAAAAAAAAAACAAAAAACAAAAAAACAAATTCCCAGAAGCCAAAATCAGATTATAGATCTAATAAGCTGCAGTGAATTCATATATGCTGCAGCTGCTGCAGAAGTGTGAAAGTGTCATCAGGTAAAATGAAATTGAGATAAAATGTTCTACTATGTATGTGTTTATTATTTCTCTTTATCCTGGGATAGGAATTTAATATTTTACATATCTCCCAAAATTTTTATGCATTGTATAAAACTTCTCTAAGTTCAGTTTTTGCAAAAATCATTGAAAAAATATGGATTATCAAGTATAGGAAACTGCAAGACAATTTCCTTCCTGCCTAATGTCCCACTAGCCAAATATAAGAAAAAAGTGTAATGAATTTGAAAATAAAAAGCTAACATATTCTACTCCCCTAAGCACTGTAAATTTTCTAATGAAGGAAACATCTCCTGCTGAGTTTCTCCTCAGAAAATCCAATAAAGTTTTCATTAAAATGAACAGTCACAGAAAAGGAAAGTTTAAAGTAAATTTTCTGTATAGTTTAATAAGATCTTTTCCTCATAAACAGAACTGAAGTCCTTCATTAAAAAGACCAGTAAGACACTCAAAAAAATAGTTTAGCGCAATACCTATTAATTAGACTTTGAAAAATATTGTATGGCTAGAAGAAATCATTAATATAAAACCAAAATGAAAATAGATGCCACTTGAGAATAACTTTAAAATGAATAATGGTTTCATTATATAGCTAAAGCACATGACTTTGGACTGAAAATATGTAGAACCAAAAAGTTATTGGGCAACTATATATGAGAGACTTCCTCAAGTGACCTAATCTTCAGCCAGATGCTCTTCAGCAGAAAACCATTTTATTCACAAAGTAGTAAAGATTCTTCCACTATGACAAACATAATATTAAAAGCCAACCTGGATTTTGAATAAACCAAACATTGTTAGTATTGAAACAGAAAGATCATGTCTTGGACTACTGCAAGGAACTCAGAGCCCCACCTCACAATACCCTAGTGGTAAGAATTTGGAGAACACTTTCATATCCTTGAGAAAAACAAAGGAATTCTGTAACTGATATTCCTGCAAAAAAAAAAAAAAAAAAAAAATTACTAGCAATGTTTTGCCTAAAAAATAAACACAAAGCAGATAAACTCGTTAGATAAACATGCATAGTTAGATAACTAGTAGAACTAGTTAGAACATAGTTAGATAAACAGTTAGAACATAGTTAGATAAACCTGCATAACTAGTTAGAACTAGTTAGATAAACATTTGCTTCATTCTTTTATTGATGTTGGGGATTTTTCTTTTTTTTTTTTTAAATTTTTTTTTTTTTTAATTTTTTTTTTTTTTATTTATTTATGATAGTCACAGAGAGAGAGAGAGAGGCAGAGACACAGGCGGAGGGAGAAGCAGGCTCCATGCACCGGGAGCCTGATGTGGGATTCGATCCCGGGTCTCAAGGATCGCGCCCTGGGCCAAAGGCAGGCGCCAAACCGCTGCGCCACCCAGGGATCCCTGTTGGGGATTTTTCAATAAAAAATAGAATCCCTGCAGTTAATTGGTATTGTAAATACTAGAAAATACATAAGTATTTTGTATGGGCTGTGCGAAAAGAATGAGCATATTCTTAAACTACCTTTCTGCATGACTTACATATAATTAGATTTTTAAATTTAGGTTTTGGATTTCAAATATCAAGTTATTTTCCACAAGTAAAATATATTCCTCATACATCTGCAATGGGATCATGTCTCACACTTTCCTATTACTAAACTATCTCACAAAATGCCTTGACACGAGCATTACTGGGTATACTGATCATACTTTGAACTGATTAAATGTTTTTAATGTCTCTTTTCTGACATATCGTCCAGTAATAACTTCCCTTAAAACTAAAGAAAGATACAAAGATAGTATCAATACTATGCAGCTCACAGTCACTAAAAAGCACACATTAAGAGAGCAATAGCTTTTCCCTTTGCACATCAGTGAATCAATTATTTTGGCTTAAAAGCTAAGAGTCTAAGAAACATTCAGTGCATAGCCCAGACCTCTTCTCAAAACTGTCTCTTCTTCTACCTTAGTCATCCTTGTATGGCCTGATCACTCTTAACTGTAGGCAAAGAACCAAACCAAGCCCTTCCCCCCCCCCCCCCCCCCCCCCCCCCCCCCCCCCCCGCCCCGCTTCCTTCTTCCAGGCCTCCTCCTGGAATTTCCTTTGTTTCTTCTTGGTTTAGAAGAACTTTTGACTATAAGAGCCTACTCCTTTCATCTTCTTTTTAAGAAAGTCAAGGTGGATTTCTTATCTGGTTTAACATACCTGAGCAGAATAGTGCTAAGGTTCAGTCCTCTGATAAACTGATCAGAAAATCTTGGACAGTTAAGTAATTGCTTGGAGGAACATTAGACATTATCAACCCTGATGTCTTCATCAGTCAATGAAGAAATCCAAAGTTCAACATGGATAGAACTCATGACTCCTAAAGGGAAGAAAGGGCTTAGGATCTAGGTATGATTCCAAACTCAGAGCTTTTTACACAGTGTGATTTTAATAAATAAATACACATATACATACATATATCCATACATACAGTGAAAGCATATGTATATAGAAAAAAATTAAGTCTATCAGTGAGAATTGGGATTCATGGATGGTTTTGTTGTTGTTGTTGTTGCTGTTTTTCAACCATTTATTGGTGGATAAACTTATTCTCAGAGAATTTGTTGACTTATTGACAAGTCTATACATTTCTTCACACCATTTTGGAATTCTCCACACCACCAACCATAAACTTTAACTCATTTTATCTTAATTTTATGCTATAAAAAGAAATGTCAGATTTGAGATTTGGCTGGGTAAAGACTAACAGCAAAGGCAGTGATACCAAAAGATTAGGTTGTTAGTAAATCCACAGCACAAGACAAAAAGAATATATGTCCCCTGTCCTCACTATTAAGTCTACCAAATTCCCAAGATTAAATTTAAAAGGAAGAAAAATCCCCGTTGCTTCCAGAAAACAAGTATTGTTATCACATCTAACATCCTCTAATAAGTTTTAAAGGCTTTACAATGAAAGATAGAACTCATACCTACTTAAATAAATGAAAATGTAATTGCATTCACAGTGAATGAGTATGTGTAGGTTTTACTCTATTAGTAAAGTTGTTAGCTTGCTAATGAAATCAGTTTGATAGTGACAATAAAATGCTTTTATCATGTTATGGACTGAATGTGTTTGAACAAAATTGACATGTTGAACTCGACCCTCAATTTGATGGCATTCAGAGCTTGGGCCCTTGAAGAGTATACAGGGTTAGATGAGTTCATGAGGGTAGGGCTCTCATAAGAGGGTGGGGCCCTTATAAGAAGAGATAACAGAAACAGCCCTCTTTTGCTTGCCATGTATACACAAAGAAGACAGTGAGCACCCAGTGGGATAGGAGATACTCATAAGGCAAGACAAGAGGCCTCATAATGAAACCTACATTACATGTGCTCTGATCTCGGATCTTTTTAAGGTTCTTTAAGCCACCTAGCCCATGATATTTTGTTATAGCAGCCTGAACTTACTAACACATAGCACATCAATTGCCAAGAACATCTAAGATCTGAAAATTATGACTATTCTTGGTTTGCTTCCAGAGGTAGAAAACAAAATTTTTAATTAAGATTGAAAAAAAGATAGGTGATACTGAAAGAGGTTTTATTTGTATTAATTTCTCTTTTAATTATTTTATTATGTACTTGCATGTAAAGTTACTTCTATAACTTCCCCTCCTTGCCCCTTTGATGTTTGCATACTCAATATTTTCATTATAATGTTGCATACATTATAATAACTTAAAGAAGTGGGAAATTCTGTTGTGTGTTTCTTCTAATTTTATTTACTCTTTCAATTAAAATTACATTCTAGGGCAGCCCTGGTGGCTCAGCGGTTTAGCGCTGCCTTCGGCCCAGGGTATGATCTAGAGACCCGAGATCGAGTTCCACGTCAGGTTCCCTGCGAGGAGCTTGCTTCTCCCTCTGCCTGTGTCTTTGCCTGCCTTTCTCTCTCTCTCTCTCTCTCTCTCTCTCATGAATAAATAAAATCTTTTAAAAAATAAAATAAAATTACATTCTATTTATTGTAATTTTTCCATTATTATCTTACAACGTGGATTTGTGATAATTCCACAACAATTTTCTACTTAAAGCAAAGCAACAAGCAGATAGCAGACTTAATTGTAAGATGATGCCTTTTTAATTACACTTATCTTCTGCTATTTATGTGCATGCTTCCTTCAAAATTTGGACTAACATTTAATATAGTCATTCTTTGGGGGAAATAGTCATTTTTGTTCACTTTTATTTACCTGTTCTATAATTAATATAGTTAAGCATTTAGAAAAATGCAATAAATTCTAATGATAAATTTCAGATTTTCTGAATCTTTTACACTAAGACTCATAATATCTTCAAGTCAATTATTGTGTTTATACTTGATTTTCATTACATAATGGCCCAAGATAAAAAACAGAATTATGTTAATCAGTACATAGAGGATAGCCTTTGATTTCTGCCTTCTTTAAGAACTAAATATGTTATTCCACATTATTCTCTGTATCAGAAATACATATAGCAAAAAAATAAAGTAGTATTAATTCAGCCTAGTAGGTAGAGGTTTATCTTTTTCATAAAGTAAATATATCATAAACATTTATTTACTCAGTGAATAAAAATATACAAACCTAAGGATTTGTGATTCTCAGACCTTCTATAGTAGATTCAAAATAGCTGCCTCAATTTCAAAGATAAAAAATAATTTCCTTGAAGGAAGGAAACAAAAAGCAGAAAACAAAGAGAGGTGCCAGCCAAGTTTGTCCTCTTTCTGAGGAGCTTTCACGTAAATAATACTAAATAATTTCTAATTTGCAGTGCATTGACCAGAACTGTGTCTAATAGTCATCTCCTGGCTTAAGGGAGGCTGAGAAAATTAGTTTTGTAGCTGGGGACTTTGTTGTCTAACAAGATTGAACCAACAAAATTGAGGTTCTGTCAATAAGGGAGAGGAGAATATTGGCAGTTAGGCAATTCATATCATGTATCTTTTCAAACCACAATAGTATGAAACTAAAAGTCAATAACAAGAAGGAAGAAAATTGAAGAAATTCACAGATACGTGAAAATTAAATCACATACTCCTGAATAACCTAATGGGAAAGAGAGAGAGAGAGAGAGAGAGAGAAGGAGGGTAGGAAAGGGAGAGAGAGAAAGAAAAGATGGATTTAAAAATATCTTGAGGTAAATAAAAGTAGAAACACAACATACCAAAACTTATAAGGTGCAGCAAAAACAGTTTTAAGGGGAAGTTTATAGTGATAAATGTCTACATTAAGAAAAAAGAAAGATTTCAAATAAACTAACTTTAGACCTGTGGAACTAGAAAAAGAAGAGAAAGCTAAACCTAAAGTTAGCAGAAATAAGGAAATAATTAAAATCAGAACAGAAATACATGAAATAGAAACCCAAAACAATGAAAATATCAATAAACCTGAGTTCGTTTTTGAGAAGATAAAAAAATTGGCAAACCTTTAGACTAATTACAAAAGAAGCAATTCTCAAATACATAAAATTACAATTGAAAGAGCAGACATTGGGGCAGCCCGGGTGGCTCAGCGGTTTAGCGCTGCCTTCGGCCCAGGGCCTGATCCTGGAGACCAGGGAACAAGTCCCATGTTGGGCTCCCTGTATGGAACCTGCTTCTCCTTCTGCCTCTCTCTCTCTCTCTCTCTCCCTCTCATGAATAAATAAAATCTTAAAAAAAAAAAAAAAGAAAGCAGACATTACCACTGATACCACAGAAATAGAAAAGATTGTAAGAAACTACTATGGATATTTATATGCCAACAAATTAGATAACCTAGAAAGATGTATAAATTTCTAGACATATACATAAAGCCATTCTAACAGGTGTAAGGAGGCACTTTGAGTTTATACGCTATTTTGCTAGAATAGTTTATCATTTCCTCACCACTTTTCTAGCCTCCTCAAGGCAATGCCACATGTTCAAGGTTTTTGTTATGGCAGCACTCCCACACTATGAACCAATTTCTATATCAGTTAGCTTTTTCTGTATAATAGGTTATCCCAAAATTTAGTGACTTACAACAACAGCCATTTATTTGGCTCATAATTTTGTGGCTCTGCAATTTGGTCTGGAACCAGCTGGGACGGTTCTTCTGCTAGGGTCATTTTTATGTCTGTAGTCAGCTGTCGATCATCCAAGTGACTCTCCTTTGGAGGGCTCGATGGCTTTCAGCCAAGCAGCTGGATGAGTCTTCTCATTTGGAGCAGACTGGTCTCAGTTGAGCTCCCATAGCCATCAGCTAGAGAGGTGGTTGTGACTAGCTGATTTATTATGACTCTAACAGTGGCTTCACTCTTCATAGCATCATATATGGCAACGCATCCATATATGGTAGTCTTCCTTTCTGGTCTAAAATGCACCATCTCCATTGGTCTTCTTAAATATGTAATTTAGTTTATATTGCCTGATTGAATCAAACTTAATTTGAGTTCTTCTAGGGGACATATCCAGGCTGTAGATCCTTTGGTCTGAAATTATAAATCTATTATAACCTCTCTGCTTTCATAAATCTTAAGAACTGTCCTCATTTTTGGATCAAAGCAATTTTGGTATGCCCCCTATAGGTCACTGACATTTTTAAGCTTGAAGGAATCATCCCAATAGCATATTAGGACTAATTACAAGAATTTTTACCACGACTTTAAACTTTGACTCATGAAAGAGCATTCCAAGGGGGTTTGTTTTGTTTTTAATTTCTGGCCTTCTCCCAGATCAGTGAGGTCCTGTACTTTCTGGGTATAAGATATTTAACTTCCAGAGAAGAAACTACATTTCCCTTGCTCAAGTTGGGCTTTGACTTCTCTTTGGCTATTATTTGGGAGGTGAGAGGCACTCTCTTTGAAGTAGCAAATCATAACCTTAAGAGACACCTTTCTGAATAGACGTCTCTGTGTTGTCTCCAAGAGGAAACTGCTTTCCTCTAACTGGAGGAGGGAGATTTTCCTATGTTTAGGAACTGGAGATTCTCAAAGTCCACACAAAGCCCAGACAAAGGGAGGGAGATTCTCAAACAAGTCCACATGGAGTGCCACTCCTTCACTATCAGGTCCATAACTTGGGAAAGGAGAGTTATTCAGGCTATTCATAAGTCTCTTTTGTGGCTTTGCTACCCTTAAAATTAGATTGTGACTTTAATTTTCAATATATTTTGCCTAAAAGGTACAGAAGATGACTTCATTTAATACCTACTGAGAAGCCTCTTAGCCTTCTCTGTGGACCATGAAATGATAAAGAACCTGAGCTTGTGAGGGTAAAATCAACATATATATGTATTTTTTTTAAGATTTTATTTATTTATTCATGAGAGAAACAGAGAGAGAGAGGCAGAGACACAGGCAGAGGGAGAAGCAGGCTCCATGCAAGGAGCCCAACGTGGGACTCGATCCCAGGTCCCTAGGATCACATCCTGGGCCAAAGGTGGGACTAAACCACTGAGCCACCCAGGCTGCCCAAAATCAACATGTATTAATTTCCAATGACTCAAACATTTAATTTCCATCTATACATCCTCAGAAAGATGTTGTAGAGTATGTTACACAAAATGAGGGAGTAAAGAGAAACAAAGATGCGCTGGATCCTAGAAACAGGAGAATCCACATGGAAGAGAGAGGAAGAGGATTCTTTAGACGGATGGTAAGGGACCAATGCTCTGTAGCAAACCTTGAAGCCAAGTCCAGTTTGGAGATGGAAAGATGAAAGATGGAAAGAATCAGAAAGATGATTCTGTGGGATCCAATTAGATCAGTCAGACACGATAATTGTGTCAGATGATTGGAAGACCCTATAAGATGGATAATTCATAAAAACTGTTCAAACAAAATATTAGCAATTGCTGACTCCAAGAGGGGGGAGATTACTAATTAGGAATGAAACTTAATTACAGTACACAGGTGAGTGATCTATGGACAATATTTACGTGGTTATAATAATGCAAACACTGAATATTTATAAAGGTCAAAATTATGGTATAACTATATTAAGAGAATGATAGGGAAAAAAAGAATATGATAGGAAAAGTGCATATGTTTGAGTGGTGCAGTGAAGAAAGTCACAATCTATTATTTTTGCATAGGAGATCAACAGATAATATCTAAAATCAAAAGTAAAGCTAAGTAGAGAATAACAATGTGCTAGAAATATGAATGTAAATACCAGAGGTATTGGCTAACAATATAAAATATATTTACCTCTGAAAGGCAGAAACCTTGTAAGGAGGCTTGAGAAAGGAGACTGTTAAAAAAAAAAGAGAGAGAAAGGAGACTGTTCCTTAACATGTTATAAGACATATTAGGAAGTATGTACATTATTAGTGTGCTAAATTCAAATTCAAAAATAACAAAATAACAAAAGGGAAAAGGAAGAACGTATCTTTACTTCAGCAAAGAACGTGATACAAGTCCACAGAACATTTGTTCTGTAATTAACCAGATTATCAAAATAACATCCATTTCTTGGTAATGGACCCCACGGACATGGTAGTGTTGAGGAATCAAAGTGTACCATCTACGAAATATAACGGGTTTTACTCTCAACTATGATATTTAATAGGTGTATGGTCTTGGATAAATTAGTCTCTCAAATCTCAGTTTCCTTATCTGTAAAGAAGAACTGATTCTTCTGTAAAGAACAAATGTTCTGTAAAGAAAAGCAGAACTTGTGTGAAGCTTAAAAAAATTATCCTTTTAAACATCTAGCATTCTTCCCAACATTTAATAGCTATATGAGAAAATATAGCTATTTATTATGCTCTGGGAATCAGATTAGACAATTTTTAATTGTCAAAATAACAATCAGTGAAGTTACTAAGCTCATTACATTCACTGAATTCTAGTTAATGAAAAATCACAAATACAAACAATTATGCTGAACTTTTCTGTTCTTACGATTTTCCAAACTAACATCAACCACTGCATCATTCTGATGCTTTTAGTTAAGTAAGACAGGTCCATCCACAAGATTAACAATAACTAATTATTCTGAGTAATTTTCTACAAATAATGGAAAAATCCAGTAAACTTCAATTCATGGCTGAGACAGAATAACTAAAGATTTCCCTAAACAAATTGATGTTTCCTTTGTGCCTCATTGTCACTCGATATGGGTATCATATGTCAATGTTCAGCAAATGTCAAATAGAAATACTGTTGTGGGCTTTGGACTTACTCAATGCAAGTAAGCGATAAGCAGGAAAAATGTGTTCAGTGTCAGCGGTCCAATGTAAGTTGGAAGTTAGAAACATGAAAACGCTAGTGGGAAATATAATGTATGGAAATTGGTTTGCCTATCCCTATGTCCTGACAGAGAATGATGGTTCCCCTCCATTTATCTATTTGATATCATAAACTGCTTATCTCAGCTGCAGGGCTGATATTGCTTTGCACGAAGCAGATGGTGAATCATGGCTAAATCAAAACTGCAACTGTTTTAAATATAAGGAAGTGCACTTTGTCTCCCAATGAGGACACTCCAACAAACATGCATCTTCCTTTCCAGTAACATCTGAGTGAAGCTATTTTAAAATGTGTTTAGTCAAGAACAGATTTTCATTATTTACCAAAGTGTTCTCTATTATATACTCAATTCAGAGAGAAAAATGGACCTTAACTATACAAAGTAAATAACTGTTCATTTATACTTTACATCTATCAAATTCTCCAATGTTATAAGCATTGGGGGGGTGTGTTTTAATAGTCTTTTTATTGATAGTTCTTTAAAGGAATACCCAGTGTTTTGAAGAAAACTATTTCTCTTTATTGTTTTATATCATCTAAATAATTTTTCCAACATTATAAATAAATATCATCTTGAAGGATACTACAGGTGCAAGGCGAAGCGACGATTTTTAGCCTAGGGAACTTATTTTTTTTTTAGGCATGAACACCAGAAATACATTGTCAAGTAAAAGAAATCCCTTCAAGACAATGAGAGGCAGGATTTTTGATAAGCAATATAAAAATATAAACACTGAAGGAAACACAGTGAAAAGATGACAACAGTCATATGAAATTAGCTAGTTCTTGAAAGGAGGTTGTTCAACAGTGCAGTAGAAGGGTGACTATATTCAAACATACTTTTCCACAGATTTATTTATGCAGACAATAAAAATTCTCAATAAGAATGCCACACTATTAGTACAAAGAAAAATTATGAATTTGAGTCACAGCCCATAGTTGACTATATTTTTTATTGGGCTAGGTATTTAGCATATTATTTGTAAAACAATAATGATTTAACTTCTATTTCATAGGATTGTTTGATTATAAAAAGATATAATTTAGGTAAATGAAAATAGCACAGATATTATACAATGTAAGTATTCAACTCTCCTATTTCCTTTACTTTCCCCAGTTTTATCAGCTCCTCAAATTGCCTTCAGAAAATGGTATATTCCAACTAAATGTTTAAAACTATTTAAAAAGTATTTTAAATAAGAGAAAGATGCTTATGTTAACCTTCTGTTTCTCTCAACCCTAGATGGTTTTCCCCCAGGGGAATTTGGAAATTATTGGATCATTTTTGGTTATCACAACTGTGGAGGTGCTATTAACATCTAGTGACTAGAGACAGCCATACTGCTAAACATCATAAAATGCACAAAATACATAGGAGAGTGCACCCCCCACCAAAAGAAGTATCCAGCTTAAAAAGTCAACAGCATTGAAGTTGAGAAGCCCCAGTTTACATAATGAGAACGGTCCCTCATATTTAATGTAATATTTTAAATGAGTATAGAAATAGTCCACTTTTCTTTCAGAATAAGAGTTGGCTTATAAGTTTAAGGACATAAGAAAATAAGGGTAGCAGATACATTGCATAAAACAGTAAAAATGAGCTCAGGTCTGAGTGAAACACAAAGGTTTGTATAACTGATTCCAATGAGAGCAGACTATGAAAAAAATTATCTCAATGTCTCTGAGCATCCATTCCCTCAGAAAAAAAAAAAAAAAGATAATGTCTTCCTTTTATGGCTGTGAAAATGTAATGAAATAACATAAAATTTCTAGCAGAATGTATAGCAAAAACAGATGCTCAAAGAGTAAAGACTGATTACATGGAGATAAGGCCAAAGATAAATCATACTCTAGAATAAATTTATTCTCTTGACCAAAATGATTTGATTTTTTAATTCAATGTGGAAATTTGCATTCTGACCTCAGAAGCCAAATGTTTGCACATTTTTAGATGAGATCAAAAGGCAATGCAACCATATTGCTAACCACTCTAAATATCTCATTGTCAAATACCTCAAAGTGCTAGAATTTTCTTATGACTATTTTGAGTTCCTCTACTCAACATTCCAAATCTTTAAGATTGATGCCATGTAGAAACTTCAGCATGAATAACTTTCTTCAATTTTCAATTACTATATTCATCTAAAATAAACTACTCACTTATTTTCTATTAATACATTGATTAAAAAGAGCCAAGAAGAGAAATAGGAGAATTCACCACGGAACACCAGTCCCTAGTAAAGAAAATCACTAAAACTCAAATCTCACTAAGTGAAGCTAATTACAAGAGGGTCAGGCCATGTTTTCTTTTGAAGAAATCCAATTTGAAAATTGAAATCTATGAAGTATTTTAGTACCCTTAAAATTTCAAATTGTTCTCACAGAATATGAGCCAAAGACATGTATTCAATCCTAAGGAATGCAATGGAACTTGGGGCTCTAAGGTATATTGCAGGAATTTCCAATGACACATGATCACTAATAAATAGAAACTATGGGCAAATGCTACTTCAGAATTCAAATACTAGTCCAAATCCTATTATTATGGTTTCTTATACTAATATTTCAGTATATACCCAGTAACGGATACATTGTAAAACAGTAAAAATTTTGCCTAGGTAACTAGAATAAAATGGACTTTTTCCTCTGTGTTTTGGTTGTAACATTAGAAATTATATTTAAAATGAAAAAACATCTGGTTATTGGGAGTCTACCAACATATACAAATGGGATAGAGTGGAATACTCTTTTGAAAATGCCTTAAAATTGGCCTTTAAATGGAACTTAAATGAAATTGTGAAGTATCAATAGCATGGAATTCTTATATTCTTTGCTACAATAAAACTTAGGTTTACCTTAAAACTATAAAATGGAAAATGTTACACATGGTAATATACAATAGTGCTTTAATGACATATTGCTTTGAAAAATAGTGAATGCTATGGAAGTTTTGAAAAGAAGGAATAATCTATACTAGATAAACTAAGTAGAAATTCCTCTTTAAATTTTGAATTTTCATTTCTTATAAATGAGACCATGGGCAGATGATGATTTAGTCATCTGGCAGTAAAACTCACTGATTATTTAGATATTGGTTCAAAATTTCCCAGAGTCTGAGGATTGCAAGTGCACATTGAAATTGCCAAAGAAGTAAAAAAAAAAAAAAAAAAAAAAATACAGTCTGGAGATCTTTTCTCTCCCTTCCGTTCCCTTCCCTTCCCTTCCCTTCCCTTCCCTTCCCTTCCCCTCCCCTCTCTTTTTTCTTTTTTCTTTTCTTTTCTTTTCTTTTCTTTTCTTTTCTTTTCTTTTCTTTTCTTTTCTTTTCTTTTCTTTTCTTTTCTTTTCTTTTTTCTTTTCTTTCTTAAGTAGCCTTTACACCAAGTGTGGAGACCAGTGCAGGGTTTGAACTCAAAACCCTGAGATCAAAACTTGAGCTGGGTCAAGAGTCAGATGCTTATCCAAGTCGCCAAGGCACCCCACAGACATGAGATTTTTCTTTCTTTTTTTTTTTTTAAGATTAATTTATTCATTTGAGAGAGAGAGAGTGCAGCAGGGAGGTGCAGTGGGAGAGGCAGAGAGATTTCCAGCAGACTCCATGCTTACCACAGAGCCCAACTCAGGGGCTCAATCACACGACCCTGAGACCAGAACCCTAGCCAAGAGTTGGACACTCAACTGACTACACCACCCATGTGCCCTAGTCATGAGACTTTTAAAAAGAAAGATCAGAGTAACATCAAGCATTGTTATCTTCAAACATGTATGTTATTTGTTCTTAGTGTAGTTTATCAAGTTCTTAGAGATTATTTTATATGTAAGATCATTTCCTCTAATAAAGTATCAGTCAAATTTAGACCAAAATAAATACTGGCTCTGAAGTTCAAGAACTCACAAAATTCAATTCCCAAACATCCTTTCAGAAAATAAAATACTGAAACATATAGTATAGCAAAGCAAACAAAGGAAAAGCATGGAATGTGAAAAAAAAAGTGAGATTAAAGAAATGTAGATGAAGAAAACAATTTTGATGAATTTGAATTTTCTAAACTTTGAGTTGAAAATGATTATTTCATATAGAGGACAATGATTGTTATAGCACAGCATGATGTAAGACGAAACAAAATAAAAGCAATACATAAAAACAGATGATAAAATATAACCCTCAAGTGTCCACTGGATAGCTGATTTATCTACTACTACAAAAGAGATGAGGCTTCCAGCTTTTGCCTGATAATATGGAAAGCTAGAAGGAGCACTGCTCCCCATCTTAGAGTAAAAATAAGCTGAATTAATTTCAAGTTTATAACTTCAAATTCCAACACACACACACCCAAAAAAACTGGCACCAAATCTCAGGATTTGGTTCCTGCGCGCAGGGCACAGCTATAGCACACACTTCAGGCCGAGGAAACCGGACTGGTAGGAACAGTTCTGCTAGAATAGCTGACAAATTGGTGAAGATAGAGTGCAGACTGTGGAACAGTGTGAAACCTCTAAGGGGCCAAGAAATTGAGGAATCCATACCTATTTGCAGGTTCTTATTCTATCAGTGGCACCAGGTGCTCACAGAAAAGATGGAAACAGACCTACAAAATGAGGCAACCTGATGGGAAAGAGAGCAATAGCTCTGTACAAGGGAAAGAAATTCAACAAAGATCCCTCTCCACTGCATTACTTTGCTAGAGCTGTCAGAGAAAAGCACCACAAACAAAAGGGCTTATGCAATAGAATTATTTTTCACACAGCTCTGGAGGTTAGAAGTCTGAGATCAAAGTATTGGTTGGTTGATTCCTTCTGTTGACTGTGAGGAGAATATCTTTTATGCTCTTAGTTTCTGCTAGTTTGCTGGCAACTTTGGCTTTCCTTCCCACAGGTGTAGACATACCACCCCAATATTTGCCTTTGTGTTCACATAAGTTTCTCCCATTGCATCTCTATTTTCCCCCATTTTTATTTTTTTTTTATTTTTAATTTTTATTTATTTATGATAGTCACAGAGAGAGAGAGAGAGAGAGAGAGAGAGGCAGAGACATAGGCAGAGGGAGAAGCAGGCTCCATGCACCAGGAGCCCGATGTAGGATTCGATCCCGCATCTCCAGGATCGCGCCCTGGGCCGAAGGCAGGCCCCAAACCGCTGCGCCACCCAGGGATCCCTTTCCCCCCTTTTTAAAAGAACATGAGTCATATGGAATCAGGGCCCATTCTAACGACTTCATTTGATGACACTCATTATCATTATTATTTACTTCCATAAAGCTCCTGTCACCAAATAATGTCACATTCCAACATATGTTCCTGGAGGGACAAAATTCAACCCATAAAATTCTCTGTCTACATTATATGACATAAGTTTTAATATGTGGAAAGGGCAAGAAGAATTGCTGTCCTTAGGGCACTATTAAATATCATTACAGCTGGAACAAAGATCAGGAAAACAATCCTACTTCTGGATGAGAGGCAGTACTGCGTACTGAGCCCACAGCTATACTGAAAGGGGCAAAGACACTGAGAGGTCCACACTGCCTAAAGCCAGTGACATGGTGCATGGCCAACAAGTGATACATGACAAGTGACGCAGAATAGTGCTAACAGAGTGGCAGGACAGGAATAACATGTAAAGAGGCTCTCATTAAGGCATAGCACAGAAGGAAGATCTAAGGCTCATAATCAAAAGGTATTTCTTTGGTAAACCATTCTCTACCCTAAACATAAGTTATGTCTACAGAAACTTAAAATCTGATATGCAATGAGAGTAACCATAGTAACAATAACATAAGACCTAGTCCAACTCCTAAGTATATTAAGTAAAACCCTACTCTAAATTGTCTATAAAAGGAAAAGTGTATACATATCTGGATATGAGAATTACCGCAGTCTCTGTTGACCCACAAAAAATGATGAGGCACAAAAAAATGCAAGAAAAAACAGAGCTTGAAGAGACAAAATGATCATGAGACTCAGATACGAAATTCAAATTCAAAGAATCTGATAAGAAATTTCCTAATTACGATGAATAAGTTTAAGAAACTAATGGAGAAGGTAATCAACATGCCATGTCATTTGGTATGCAAAGATATCATTCAAAAATTGATGGAATTCCAAATATTAGCAATGAACATTTGGAATCTAAATCTTCTTAAAAAAAAAAAAAAATTTACAATGGCACCAGAGGATGAGGGGTAAAGAAACAAATGCGGGAAGGCAGAAAGGCAGGCAAGAAGAAAGGTGTCCTGGCTGAATCATATCACCCAAAAATTCATATGTTGAAGCCCCAACTCCTAGTACCTCAGGATGTGACTGTATTTGGAGTTAAGTTAAAATGAGGTTGTTAGGATGGGTCCTAATTTAACCTGATGGCTGTTCTTAAAGAAAATGGACTTTAGGACTCAGAGATAGACCCTCAGGGGAATGGTCATGTGAAGACAGAGAAGGCAGCCATCAGAAAGACAAAGAGAGAGACCTCAGAAGAGAGTAAACTTGCTAATAGCTTTGACCTTGAACATTTAGCCTCAGAACCTCAAGAGGATAAATTTTTGTTATTGTTTTAAAGATTTTATTTATTTATTCATGAGAGACACACAGTGAGAGGCAGAGGCATAGGCAGGGGGGAAGCAGGCTCCCTGCAGGGAGCCCGATGTAGGACTCAATCCCAGCACCCCGGGATCGTGACCTGAGCCAAAGGCAGATGATTTACCACTGAGCCACCCAGGTGCCCCTAAATTTCTGTTATTTAGGCCACATAGTCTGTGATTTTTTTTCCCTAACAAATTAGTACAGAAAGAAATGAAGAAATAAAAGTAGAAGCTAAAGAAATGCCAAGATATAAATCCAACAAATTATCTGTAGCATCTATACTCTAAAAGTGGTGAGGCACTGAGAAAGAAGTCAAAGAATACCTAAATTAATGGGGGAAAATACTATGTTTGTAGAATGGAGGCTCTAATATGAAAATTAAGCCTTAATTATTTAACTAATTGATTATTATCAAGAGGCCAATTCTACTGAATTTGATCTGCAGATTCAACACAGTCCTAATCAAAGTGCCAGTTGTATGTTATAGATATTAACAAAAGATTCTAAAATTTTTATAGAAAAGCAAAATGCTAAAATAGCTAATAAAATTTTCAGTAAGGAAAAAAACTGATGGATTCTATTACCTGATCAATGTAGATCAATGGAACAGAATAGACAATCCAGAAAACATACACATATATACACACATAGTAAGAGTCAACAAATTTTTTTAACAAATGTGCAAAGACAATTGAAAGAAAGGATAGTTTCTTAATAACTCGTGCTGAAACAACTGGGCATCTATCATCAAGAAAAATGAGTCTGGACCCATTGAACCTCTATAAAAATTAACTCAAAATAGATAATAGACCTAAATGTAAAACACAAAGCTATAAAGCTTATAGAAGGAAACTTGCATGACCTTGGCTTACATAAAGAGCTTTATAATATAACACTAAGAATATAATCTGTAAAAGAAAAACATTGGCAAGTTGGACTTGTTAAAAATTACAAACTTTTGCTGTGTGAAAGATACTGATCAGCAAGTGAAAAAGACCTTTCACAGATGGGGAGTAAACGTTTGTATATTATATATGGGAAATAAATTGTATCCAGAAATTATAAGGAACTCATAAAATTCAACAATCAGAAAAGAAGATAATTAGAAACTCAATGATCAAAAAACATTTTTTTTAAAAAATAGGCAAAAGGTCTCAAAAGATACCTTGCCAAAGAAGATATGTGAATGCCAAAACATGCACACATACATACACACTCACACACAAAAAGATGTTTAATAACTTTGGTCATTTAGGAAATAAACATTTAAACTATAATGAGATACTGCTATACACCCACTAGGGTGTTAAAAAATAACTAGCAGTAACAGATACTTGTGAGGATGCAGAGCAATTGGAAAGCTCATACATTTGTGGTAGGAATGCAAAATGATAGCCACTTTGAAAAATACTTTGGCAGTTTCTTAAACACTTTTCACTTACTTTATGACCCAACATTACACTCCTGGGTTTTTAAACCAAGAGAAATGAAAATTTATGGTCACATAAAAACCCGTATGTCAATGTTTACAGTAAGTTTATTCATAATTGCCAAACACATCAAAGTGTTTTAACTGGTAAATAAATAAGCACACTGTGATACATCCATACAATAGAATTCTACTCAATAATAAGGAATGAACTATCAATGAATACAACATTAAATGAAACACAAATGCATCTTGCTAAGGAAAAGAAGCAAATCCCAACAGCTACATATTACATGATTTGATTAATATGTCATTGTGGAAAAGACAGAACTATTAGGAGAAAAACAGAGAAGCAGTTGCCAATCTCCTGGGTCGGGGGAAAGTTTGTTTATGAAGGGTAACACGGGGATGTTTGGGATGACGGAACATTGGTTTTCTGTGGAACTGTAGTAGTGAATACATAACTATATGCATTTGTCAAAATCCATAGAACTGTACACCATAAAAAATGAATTCTGCTGTACATATACTAATTAAAAAGAAAGAAGTATATGGAGGGGTGCCTGGCTGGCTCAGTTGGAAGAGCATGCCACTCTACCACAGGGTCATAGGTTCGAGACCCACATTGAGTGCGGAGATTATTTTTTAAGTCTTTTTTTTTTTTTTTTGTAAAGTAAACCCCTTTCAAAATAAACAGTATATGGAGATAAGCTAGTATGCAGACTTTATAAATGAATCTAATTGAAAAACAAATCAGTCACTTAACCACACTGAAAAGTATAGGGAAGAAAGCACCTAATCTAACTTACTTTGGAAAACAGTGCTTTGGCAGGACAATGTAAAGCTAAGACAAACGAATTTTATACAAATACATTACAATTGCAAAATTTGTGCTTGCAAGAGTATGTATGGATTAAGAATTCTGTAACTACTGTATTTGAATATTACTGTATTTGTATAAATAAATTAAGGTATGATAGATAATAAGAGCCTGGTTTTTATTACCAAAACCTTTTTAAAGATATAAAGAAAGAAATGAAGAGGGCTAGAATTAACCCTTTGATGCCAGCTGGAGTTGAAGTGTCAATACAGAGTCATATGAAGAAGTGGAAAAATACATAGAGAAATAAACTTAGCCGAGTATATCTGTGATTTAGCTTACTGTATGTTTGCCTGTGTATATAGCTTAGCTCTATCTACTAAGAAGCACTGATCCTCCATTAGAAATGAGAAAAAAAAAACTGAGCCCATGACCTTGGTTTCTAAATACTATTCTCCAACGATGAGTTCCAAGGCTCTTTGGAGAAGTGGTTGATTCCATGTTTGGGATATGAATAATACAAGATAAATCTGGAGCATCTTCCAATTTTCTGGTGCCAGAATGTAAAGAAGTACTTAAAAAAAAAAAAAAAAAGTATGGAGGCATAGCCAAAGAGCACAGGAGCCAATGTGGAGAGCTCCCCATGGACAAAGTGGCAATAACCCAAAGAATAAAATAACCATTGCTTTGGGCTATATACCAAAGAATAAAATAATTACCCAGGAATCAATACTAGTAGAACTGAGTAAACAGAGAAATAATAATTCTTCTTTATACAAGTCTAATCAATAAATACAGAAGAAATTAAAGACATGGGAAAAATACCATTGGAACATGACAATAACTCCTAAAGGCAAGAGCCCACCAATGGATGCTGAAATTAGGAGAGAATTTAAACAAAAACAAGATATTTAGTCTCAGTATCTCCTGTAAAATATTTAGCAGTTATAAAAAGAAACAGAGAAAAAATACTGTGGAGAATGCTGACAGCTCCCATGTTAGCCAAGTGATTAGCCAAGATGTAGTTATGTTATATAAACCCAGATATGATACACTAGGAAGGGAACATATCATTTTTTTTTGTATTCTTCTCAGCAGCTCATTATCTCAATGTAGTCATAAGAAATTATCAGAAAAACCCAAATTGAGAGATAGCGAGCCTATAAAATAACTAATAAGTATTCTCAATGATATTAAGGTCTTTAAAGATGTGAACAGAATGAGGAACTGTCTCAGTTGGGAGGAAGCTAAGGAGAGGTGACAAGTAAATGCAATCTGGGATCCTGAACTGGGTTTCAGAACAGAAAAAATGTGTTAGTGGTCACACTGATAAAATGCAAATACATTCTGCAGTTAATATATTTCACCAGGGCTAATTTTTTTTTTTTGTTTGTTTTGACAACCATTCTATAGATATAGAAGATGTTATAAGGAGAAGCTAGCTAACTAACAGCACATGGGAATTGTACCTAGAATTTTCAAGGTTCCTTTTTAGGTCTAAACTAACTCAAAATTTTTAAAAAAATATATAACAAGATAAGGGCTCTTTCTTTGCCTTTTCTTTTCCCTTGCTTTCTCTAGAGAAGGTGGCTGCAGAGCCAGAAGCTATGGAGTCAGCCAAGCCTGTGAGGAAGTGAGGTGAGGAAAAGGCAGCTGCAGGGTCTAAGGTCCAGCTCACCAATGAGGCAGTTTCAGCTCTCTTCAGCTTTCCTCCAGGTGCACTCCACATTACCATTATTTATTCAAGTGTACCTTGTTTTTTTTTGTTGTTGTTTTGCTTTGTTTTGTCTTTCACTGTACTGTACTTTGCAGATACTATGTTTCTTTACAAATCGAAGGTTTATGGTAACCCTGCAATGAGCAAGTCTCTTGGTACCATTTTGCCAAGAGCATATGCTCAATCCGTGTCTGTGTCACATTTTGGTAAATCAAGCAATATCTCAAACTTCTGCATCATCATCATATTGTTATGGTGATATGTGATCAGTGATTATAATTCACTAAAAATTTAGGTGATGGCTATCAGTTTTTAGCAATAAAATATTTTCTAATTTAGTTTTTTTTTTTAAGACTTGATGCTATTACAACTTGACAAACTGTGGTATAGGGTCATAACTTTTCTATGCACTGGATAATCAAAAATTCATTTGATTCATTTTGTTGCAATATTTGCTTTTTTTGTGGTGGTCTGGAACCAAACTAGCAATATATCCAATGTATGCCTGTATTCACATCTTTTTATTTTAGCTCCTTGAGTTTAGGACACCTGTTAGAACCTGCCTATTAGGGGATCCCTGGTTCAGCGGTTTGGCGCCTGCCTTCAGCCCAGCACATGATCCTGGGGTCCTGGGGTTGAGTCCCACATTGGGGTCCCTGCATGGAGCCTGCCTCTCCCTCTACCTGTGTCTCTGCCTCTCTCTCTCTGTCTTTCATGAATGAATAAATTAAAAATCTTTTAAAAAAATAAAAAGCATCTGCCTATTATTGAAAACTTCCTAACATAAGCCTCAAACTGAGATTCACATATGATGACAATCTCCCAGTTTGCCCTAGAGAAATGTGTCGGAATCTCCAATGATGCCTCTCTATCTTCTGGAACTTTCATTTTAAACCTAGAATTTCTGATTTGACTTCATTTTACATTTAAGAGATGGAATTCTGTGCCCTTGTCAGTAACAAGTGAAACATGTAGTTAAAATGAAAGTTTTAGCTGAGATTTCACAATAATATTGCATATGCAGTGAATTCTGGCCCTCCAGGGCCAGCACGAAATGGGTGGACAGGAACCAGTTAGACAAGTCTTAAACTTTACCTACACTGCATTTATAAGCATTTCCAAAGCATTGAGAAAAGAGTAACTGATGTGTAAAAAGAATGTCTGCTCTTCAGAGCACACCAGATGAGAGGATCTTAAATGGATTCCTTGGGAGAACCCAATATATGTCCCTATAGTTGAAGGACAGAGTGGATTGGCTCCTGTCACCAAGAAATTATGGCATAGTTATTCCTTATGGACCAGATGTGGCCAAATATGAGAAAAAGCCATTATAGAGTCATTTTAGGTCCAAATGATCTAGAGTCACAGGGTAATCACCAGAAAGAAGCTAAATGTATTGGCAAATTCCTAGGGGCTATATAGACTGCATAAGTGATAAGCTGGAGGAAAAATGCTTTAATTTAGGTCAAGGAAGCTATAGGTGAAAGAGCCCAGTGTAAGGGGATCTCCAAAGAATACATCAACTAGAGCCGGCTCTAACCATCAGCCAGATCTAGAGACTATGACTCCAGATCACAAGAGAGTCATAAAAACTTCCTATCACCTCCACTTTCATACTTCCCAAACTCTGTCAACTGGCCTGAATGATCTGAAGCTATAGGAAGCAAGCTGGATAGGATGGACAAAAGTGATAGGTCTGTGTGGGGAGAAGGAAGAGAGGGAGTGAGGGAGGGGAAGAAAAGAAAAAAAAAGAGGGAGGGGGAGGGAGGAAGGGAAGGAAAGGAAGGAAGGAAGAGAGAGAAGAACGAACATATGTTCCCATTCTCTTACTAGCCAGTTCCCTATTTATGAGTCAAGAGATTCCTTAGAAAGGTAACCTTATCTCCCTAGGAAAGATGACTGGTTTCCTCTTTTGTAACCCTTGTGTAACTTACAAGAAGAGAGACTCTACTAGGGAAAAAAGTAAAGGAAATTCCAGACCAAGGCAAGAGTTCTCTCAGGATGCAACACACAAACACATGTTTAAAGAATGGGAAATACTAGCCTGGAGGTGGGGGAGTAAATCAGAAAGAGTTGATCCTGAAAAATGTAAGCCATTTGAGACGAGTGCCACAAACAATCGGTTGAGATAATTAGATTTATTTAGAAGACAACTGAATACTAAGGGCATATTGGGCTGGGGTACAAATAAAAACTGAATATCCGTCAAGGTTGTCAAGGTTGCTAAGATGTCGATTTTTCCAAGAGGATATAAAATCATGAAGAAAAGTAAAGTCTTTGTATCTAAAGAACGGTAATGTGGATTTGAGGTTCACCATAAAGATCATAGGCTAGAAATATAGGTGTATCAGTCATAACTGAAGCAGTAGTAACAATTGTCATCAGCCAGGACACGGGGACAGACATAAAAGAAGAGGAATATGAAGCAGAATTTTGAGCAATATCAGCACACAATGGCACTGCCAAGGAAAGACAGGACAGAGAAAATTGAGAATGAGAATAAAGCAAAAGCAGTCAGTACAAGCCAAATAGAAGAATGTCAGGAAGGCCAGATTCAGCTGAAAGATCAAGCAAGAGGAAAGACAGGACAGGTCATTGGAGATTCAAAGCTCACACATAATTTTAAGGGGAACATTTTCAGGGACTCAGTTTCAATTTGAACACTTGGACTGGTTGAAATAAATTTTAGTGCTCCCTCCAGCAATAATAATTCTGTTCCTGGGGATGTAGGGTCTGATCTAATTTGAATTATAGCATGTCTTAATTGCATGGTTTCCTTCAGTTGCAGAAGTGATATATTTAAGCATTATTACCACAACCGTTGACCATATGTGCATGCCTGTATGTGCGTATTCTCAAAATGTTTAGTTTGTATAAAATGATTTGACAGAGGATGGCCTCAAGGGTAAAGACAATCACACCGTCATTCCATTTTTTATTAAAAAGACCTCATCCAATATTTTAGTCAAAACTTAGTGCTAGTCTTTTTTTTTTTTTTGTAAAACAGATTGGTAAGAGATACGAAATACAATTAAGCTTAAGATAATCTTTAATAACTTTTTATAAAATCTTCCTTCCTAACAGTATATGACTGTAGAGAAACAATTTTCATTGAAAAAAAAAATGAACTTCATCTCCCAAATTACATCTATGTGATTATCATGTTTTTGAAGACACTGGAGCCATTTATTATTTAAGCAGAAATTCACTCTCTTGAGTCAGGAATAGGCTTTGCCATTTTGTATTAATAAGCTGATGCTTCCTATTCAATTCATTTCAACAATAGTCATTTTCCATTATGAACAACTAACTATAATTGCTTATTAGTTCCTTTTATTACTCTAATATAGTATTTGTGATATTTAGCATATCAAATACAAGATGAATTTTAAATATTCCACATAGGAAAACTCAGAATTGGGAGGTCTTTATTCTTGGAATGATTTATTAGAGTTTATTCTAGCACAATTGCTTTTGGAACTGTCTAATACATTCCTCCCTTTAATGTGCAGATTTTTTTATGTTATCCTACTATAAATAAATATTTTAAGAAATTATAAAATCCAATGGATGCATTTTTTTAAACTCACATGTTTATAAAATATTTTAATTAGTTTACAACATTTAAAAATTGACCTCTTTCATACAAACATCTAAATTTGTAATTTGAAAAACTGAATGGTCTTGTATGGCCATCTGAAGGCTACTCTCTCAGCTGATGGAATCCAGAAGAGAAGGCAAGTGTTCTGAAGCTGGAAGTCCCCACCCAGCCCTCTGGGTATTTTACCAGTGTAAATTGACCAGTGAAGGCATACAGGTTTTAAGTTTGTAATCCCTGGGATCCCTGGGTGGCGCAGCGGTTTGGCGCCTGCCTTTGGCCCACGGCGCGAACCCGGGATCGAATTCTGCATCGGGCTCCCGGTGCATGGAGCCTGCTTCTCCCTCTGCCTATGTCTCTGCCTCTCTCTCTCTCTCTCTGTGACTATCGTAAAAAAATAAAAAAATAAAAAAACAACAACAAAAAAATAAAATTGCTTTAAAAAAAAAAAAGTTTGTAATCCCTGATTAAAATGTGTTTCAATTGACTTTCAATACAACTTTATCTTATAAAGTTTACTTATTTCAAATTGAGTGAGAATTTATACTTTAAAAGGTCCTGAGGCTATATATATATAATATATATATAATATTATTATATATATGTTATTATATATTTGAGCCTGATATATACTGCTATATTTAAATTTTATCTAAATTCTGCCCTTCTCACAAACCCTACAAAAAAAAAAAATGTCTCTTTGTCTGGTTAAGGTCCCTGATTTCTTCTGACATGCAGTCTTTCTTGTTGCAGCATATTAAAAATCTCTGTATTCAAATCACTTCCAAAGATATTTAGTAAGAACCTATGGAACAAGTATACGGTTAAAATGCTGGAAGAATGTTATTGGGCTGCAATCAAGTCAAACAATGCTACTGTTTAAGTAGCATGTATCACTACACGGAGTAAAAAAGTGCTAGTGGAAACGACAAAGGGAACTGATAGAGTTTAACCATATATTAAAATTAAAATTTCCTAAAAAAAAAAAAAAAAAAAAATTAAAATTTCCTGCAATGCAACAGTATTTTATCTATTTACAACCCTATCTGTAGTTTACCAGTTGGTGAAAAAGTTCTATTTGTAATCTCCATAAAGCATTTTGCAGCAATGCCAGTAGAAAAACTAAATAACCATACCATGACAATAAATTCTCAGTTGGTCAAGAGTATCTCCCCTTATCTTAAAGTTTTATTATAAATCTTTATTTCCTATGATTAAATTAATTCATATATTAAAATATTTCTCAATTGGAGTTGGCATGTTCCCCGAGGGGACATGTGTGGGGCATTTGGGAATGCTGTTTAGTGAGCAAGTGGCACAGATACATAATAGATGCAATGAGTGGGCCAGTGCACTAAAGAAAGAATTATCACACTGAAATGCCAAATGTATGCCCATAAAAAAACACAGTACTAACAAGGCATGGGCTTAGCTTCTGAGAGCAGTTCTGCAACTTGGCAAGGCACTTTCTCACGACGTCGTAGCTTTCTTAAGTGTTCCAAGGAAAGTACCCTCCTGTTTATTTCTTGACTGATTTATCCAGAAAACATTACCCTCCTTTCTTTCTAAAGGTCTATTAACAAAGAGTTGTAGCAACATAGCTTTGTGTGCATGTAAACATATATATGTGTGTGTAGATGTTATGTGCACGTGTAATATAGGTATACATGTATACATAGCAAAAAGATATATACTATGTATTTTATTTTGCATAAATTATAAATCCAAATTAGATTTTTAACTTCTTGAAAATATAAACTGGGAGATGTATAAGCATATAAAATAATACATTAGTGGCGAAAATTGTTGACAATTATTAAGTGCTTAAATACCCAAGAATCTATGCATTCTCTCTTGTGTTTACTGTCTTAGGAGTACAATCTTTTCCTTCAATGGAGAAGATATTTATCACTTTCTATGAAATCACGTTTTCATTACTTCCTCCCAGTTACTACTTGGAAAACATTTTATGTTAAACAAATTTATGATTTCCATAAAATGATAATGTATTCATAATGGGTCAATTCACCGCTTTAAGATTAGTAAGACAATTATTTGTAATGTATAATAGTTTAATGGAGTGAAGTTTTGAAAAATTATTTCTGACTGCAAATTGTATAAATACAGAATCCATTTATTCAATCTTTGAATATGATTTTATCATTATGGTATTATCATTTTGAAAAGATACTCTAATATCCTAACAGATTAAATCAGTTGATATAAGCCTTTTCTAAACTTCTGCCATCTGATTAAATTCCTCGCAAAATTTTCTCACTATTCAGACATATTCTTAATTTATATAAGCTACATTAACTTTAGATATCTGTGAGAAAATGAGAATGAAATAGCGCTTAGATATGCTAATACTTACAAAAAACATACATGCTAATACTTTTGGCAAACTCTTAACTTTTATTCCTTCTCATTACTTTAGGAGGTTTTTTTAAATTTTCCTCCTTCTTCTTCTTCTTTGTTCCTTAAGATCTTTTAGTCCTAATGATTAATTGAAAATGTCATTACATTTCAAACCCTTCTAGACTGTTCTAGAGGTACTAGTACATATAAATATTGATCTTGGCCCCAGGTTCCTAGCACAGGGCTCCTACAGCCCTTGTAATTTCGAAGTGATAAGAGCACAAGGATCATCTCTTATTCTAGTCAGGATGGTTTTCTGGATGACTCTTGGAAGCTGGCTGTCACCAGAAAAAAACAGGCCATGATAGGAAGTTTAGAATTTTCAGCAATCTCCTACCCCCATCAATCTCTTGAGAAGGGAGAAGGGCTGAAAATGAAGTTAATGATTCTTCATGCCTATGTGATGAACAAAGCTTCCATAAAACCCCAAAGTATGGGGTTTGGAGAGCTTTCAGGATGGCAAACACATTCATACCTGGACAATGATGCATCCCAATTCAGGGGGACAGAATCTCCTGCATTCAGGACCCACCCAGGCCTTTCCTTATATATCTCTTCATCCAGCTGTTCACCGGTATTCTTTATCATATCATTTAATAAACTGGAAAATATAAGTAAGCATTTCCCTCAGTCCTGTGAGCCACTCCAGCAAATTAATCAAATCTGATGAGAGAGCAGCCAAATCAGATGGAAGCTGTGTATAATCCGGGGACCTAGTATGTGCAGTTATTGTCTGAAGTGTGGTAGAAAGCAGTCTTCTAGAATTGAGTTTGTGAATTGTTGGATCGACATGATCTCTAGAGATCATATCAGAATTAATTGATAGAACATTTAATTGGTGTTGCAGAGAACTGCCTGTTGTGAGGAAAAACCTCAACAAAATTGGTGACCAAAGGTGACAGAAGTGGACTCCTCTATAAATGTAAAGGAGACACTCACAGGGAGGAAACTCATAGTAGAAAAACGGGCATCTCCCTACAAAGAAGGTGGAAAAGCTGAATTTTCCTTTATAGTTCCTAATAAACCTATTAAAATACCACTTCATCCAAGAAGCATTAAACAATTAAACTAAGTCATTTTGCTTTTGACTTGTTATTCAGAAGAATGTTAAAGCTGTTTAAAACAACATTTATTTGAGTTATCATTTAGCTTTCTGCGAAATTTGAGCAATGAACTGTGTAACAACACTGTATGAATAAATAGAGAACAAATACATAATTTCTGATAAAGCCTATTTCAACACATCCTTAATTGTTAATTGGGCTTTCCTGGAAAGCAGAGATAATTATGCTATTATTACTGTTTTTTTTCCCTCATTTCTTAATATGTCTTCTTTGCTGAATGACCTGCCTGAGAGAATATTTAAGCCAAGGAAAGAGAAGTCTAGAGATTAGGGATGGCTGCATTATTGAATTGTGAATCATTTCAAGAGCATTAAGAGGTACTGAATAAAGAATTCCTTCTAGAAACAACTCATACCTTGAGTGGACTTTTTTTTAATGGAATAAAAGAAGACAATCCTAGAAGCATTACTTCAACTGAATGGTTGGTACCAGAAAGATTGACTTCATGTAGGTCACCAGGTAGGAAAAGTAATGATTCACTCTTTAGTCAGCACACAATAAGTAGCAAAGAAAATACTTCATTAATGCCCATGGTTTTAAAGAATGCCATTCTACTTTAAACCAGGCATCCGAGGATAAAAATACATTGGAGATTAAGGACCTTCATATTCACAAATCCAGTAGAAACTTTTTGTCTCAATTTGATTTGATCATTCTGCTACGTCTGAACCTTTCATTAGCCCACCAAGGACTAACCCATAAGATCTTGTCATACTATTAAGGTAATGCCTACTGAACACATCCTAAATACCAAGAGCTCATTCTATCCTGACAACAACCATGAGATACATAATGTTCCTATTTTACAGATTAAAAGCCATACCACAAATGAAGCTGTGATATTGATTAAAGCAACTAAATGCCTGTTTATTGGTGAATTAACTGCCCATTTGCTATGTGAAGGCAGGCACAGTAAGTAACTGGCCAGTAAGGTGAGCAAAACTGCCGATCACTTTACATTAGTGCACAGTAGATGGGCTAATCTCCAGGTTTAGATTTATAAATGGTGCCTTAGCCAGCTGAACTAACTTTAATATATCTTCAGCAAAATCTAATGACAAAAAATTCCACCTTAATATCAAATTATAGAGCTGTCCATGAAGCAAAGAATCGCAAGGGAAAATGTCAAAGATGAACTTCTTAAAATTTGAGAAGTAAAAACTTGAATTTGTGGTTGTAAAAATCACTCATGTTGGAAATTTAGTATTTAACAGGACATTCTTCACACATCTTACAATTTTACATGACATCAGAATAATAATCAGAAGACAAATGGGATAATTTAGTATCACTCAGAAGTGTCTTGATAATTAACTAATAACAGCTTTTTACAGTCCATTGAGAATTGCATTACTAGATTTATTTCACAGAGTCTGCTATGGGTAACTTATTTAACAACTCTAATCATCTGAATGGAACTGGATTAATCTGCATTCTCGGAAGCAAAAGGGGAAAAAACAGTAGCAAAAATTAGCTAAAGCTTCAACCCAAGCATGTTGAAATATGTCAAATTAAACAGCCTCAAAATATGCAACCATGTGCAACTATTTCACATGATGCCTTGGTTAATAAAAATCTCTCCCTCAGGAAATACCTTTTCACTGCCTAAGGTTCAAACGCAAGAAGGAATAAGCAAGAATTAAAGCATTACTATAAAACTCAACAACAAAATGAAAACTTTGTTTTACCTATCTCAATTTCCCTTGCTTTCTCTATTTTCAAAGAGGATTTAACGGTAATTCCTGGGCGTAAAATTTTCTTCTGTGATCTTTTCATTAACATGACTGCCCCTTCTTTATTTATACAAGTTTAAAGAATCTCAAATTTTAGTTGTCTGTTGACAAAATGGAAGGTAACAGTGGGGGAATTGAGAAGGAAATGGCTCTAACACTTACTGAGTGTCATCACCAAGAACTGTGCTAAGTACCAGAGAAGCACAAATAAATCAGACACCATTTTAGCATTTAAGGTTTTCCAAAAAGTTTAAAAGACTTCAGTTCTTCTGGTAAGTGATACCTCTCACTCCAGTTACAAGCAAGTTCTGTACTGCAATGGCATAGTTGTGATCAGCTTTTTCTTGTTATTACCACAGAGGTAGTAACCAGAAAGCTTTGATTTTAACCATGAAGTGGTATTTTCTAGAGTAAGAATAACATGAAAAGACAGATAATGCTTGGATAATGATAATTAAGTTAACTGCTAAACCATAAACCCTAAATGAACAATGAGGCTGGCACTGAACTGCTTTATTTCTCCACATTCATCTGTTCTTAGGTCTGTCATAATCTCTCCCCTCCAGTCAGGCTACTCTTGGTCTCCATGCACCAGGTTCTTCTTAATCTCTAAACCTTTGTTCACTCTGCTTTCTGACTGGAATGCTCTCTACTCCAGGTCTATCGGGTGAACTCTACTCATCCTTCAAGACTCAGCTTAAGAGCAAACAGTGCTACGACACTTTTCCTTCTCCTGGTCCTTCCAGTTTAGGAGTAAAAAAAATATTCATTTAGTGTTCTAGCTGAATCTCAACTTTATCTCAATTATCCATTCATTCACTTATTCATCCAATCAATCATTCATTCACTCATTCAAGATACACTTATCAATCCATTACATTTTGCCATGGTAATAAAGTTTTAAAGAATGTCTAATAACTAATGAATATGCTTATAATAAAATGTCAGGTAAAAAAAATTGTTAGAGTTTAACATATGCAGTACAAAAGTAATGATAAAAAGTACAGGACAGATACATGTATCTGGGGGAAGTGAAGGAGATTAATGAAAAGAAAGACAACGAAGTACTATAGTCAGAGTCTGGTGGGTGGGATTTCTATTGAATTTTACTTTCTTCTTTATACATAGCTGCACTTTCACAAATAAAATGTCAAAGACTAAAAGGTAAATATCTATTATGGGGTGATTTTGATATATTAAATAAGAAAAAAATAATTATTGCAGTAATGAGGTTGAGAACTGAGAAAGGAGTAAACTACAACAGCTTGGTATAATTGCCTAAGGAGTATTTAATTTATTTATACGTTAGCATTCACCAAAGTGTGTTTTCTGTAGTCCCAGTCCCATGAAATTCTCGTGGGGAAACACACACTAGAACAAAGAAACAGATATAAAAACAAAACAAAACTCTAGATAGTATTTCACCCTCTTTGAGACTAGCAACATAGTTATTTTTTTTTAAAGATTTATTTATTCATGAGAGACACAGAGAGAGAGTGAAAGAGAGAGAGAGAGAGGAGAGAGAGAGAGAGAGAGAGAGAGAGAGGCAGAGACACAGGCAGAGGGAGAAATAGGCCCCATGCAGGGAGCCCGACGTGGGACTCAATCCCAGGACTCCAGGATCACTCCCTGGGCCGAAGGCAGCTGCTAAACTGCTAAGCCACCCAGGGTTCCCCAGTTATTATGTTTAAGGCTCTAAGAAGTACTGTGTTTAAGAAACTTGTTTAAATTTTTTTAACCAACATCTCCCAAATGTATTTGGCTTAAAGCGTTTTAAATGCAATTGGCATTAACACTCTGAGGAATACACTTTAGGAAATTCCACCGTAGGCAATCAGATCAATAGATTTTAAGTTATTTTTTTTATTTTAAAATATCCCCAAAGTAAAAGCCTCAAAAGAAAAGTAAAATATAATGACAATTATTTTCTAAACAATGTGAAATTTCCCAAACTCACCTTCCATTATTCCTGATGAATTCCTGAAAGTATTAGCATGCATGTTCAACAAACAAGGATATTCTCTAACATAACCCTTATAGAGCATCAAAATAAGTAAATTAAAATGGATACAATAGGGGATCCCTGGGTGGCTCAGCGGTTTAGCACCTGCCTTTGGCCCAGGGCATAATCCTGGAGTCCCAGGATTGAGTCCCGCATCGGGCTCCCTGCATGGAGCCTGCTTTTCCCTCTGCCTGTGTCTCTCTGCCCGCCCCCTCTTATGAATAAATAAATAAATATTTTTTAAAAATAAAATAAAATGGATACAATAATTCAAAGTAATTTTTAGACCGACCCCTTTCAAATTTGCCACTTAGCTTAAAAATGTTCTCTGTAGCAATGGGTTTTAGCTAAGAATTATGTGATTCATTTAGTTGTCTTTAGCCACCATTAGTCCAGAACAATTGCCTTGACTTTCATGACCTTGACAATTTTGAAGATTACAGGGCACATATTTTTAGAATACCCCTCATATGGGCTTGCCTGATGCTTCCTCATGATTAAATTCAGATTATACATTGTTGGCAGAAAAAATTACAGAAGTGATCCTATGTTCTTTTCATTGTAGTCTACAAGTTGTCACACAATTTCAGTCTGTCGCATTACAGGGTAGATTCACTTTGATCACTTGATCACTGAAGTCTATCACGCTTCATCTACTGTAATGTTATTCTTTTATTCGGTTTCTAATTAAGAAGTCATTTGTTGGGTGGTATTTTGAACTGGGTAAAAACAGTTGACCCTTGAACAACACAAGTTTGAACTGCATAGGTCCACCTATGTATAGATTTTTTTTTCAATAACTACAGTACAGAAATTTAATTTTCTCTTCCATGTGATTTTTTAACAAAATTTTTCTCTAGCTTATTTTATTGTAAGAATATAGTTTATAATACATATGATATACAAAATGTGGATTTATGTCATTGATGAGGCTGCCCAGTCAATAGTAAGCTATTAGTAGTTAAGGTTTTGGGGACTCAAAACCTATACATGGACTTTTGGGTGCATGGGGAAGGGGGCAGAGTTCCTAATCCCTGTGTTGTTCAAGAGCCAACTGTATTCTGTTCCTCATCTGGCAAATGCACCCTAAGGTCATCCCTATGATTCCCACTTTCTGCCATTCATGCCCTTGTACAGTCTCCTCTAGAGGAATAAACTGACTTGCTTCTAATCAGAATATGACAAAAGCAATGGAATGTCATTCCCATGATCATGTTGTGGTTTTGTTGGTCTTTTTGTTTTAATGTATATGACTCTGTTGCTGGCTCATTCTGGGGTCATACTCTCCATAGCTGGCCCTAAGGAACACTAAGCCAATACTTCTACAGCCATCTGGAAATAAGTTATTCGAACAACCTAAGTCCACAAGCAGAATCTTCCCCACTGCAACCTCCAAATGAGAACACAGCTGTGACTAACTTTATAGCCTTGCAGAGAACCCAATCACTCTGTGCTCAACTCCTGACCCAAGGAAACTGAGATAATACATTTACATTGTTTAAAAGCTGCTACATTTGTGGTAATTTATAACAGCATAAAAAACCAATACACTTACTGAACTTTCCATAAACCAATTAGTTGATTAATTTCAGTATAGACTCGTATTTTATTTATTCATATTTCAGTCAATGAATTGTAATCTGAACTATCAATATTTATTTTGATGCTCAAATGCTTATAGATTTGCAAGTGACATTTATTATCATTTTGATATGTCATCACCATCAGTCTTTGAGCACTTTCTTATTTTCCGGCACAACATGATACTTTAGGCTCATCTTATATTATCCTGCCCCTAGGAATGAGCCATTTTTCTATTGAGCACTGATTCGTTAGTAGGGAATATTTAAAAGATCTATTTTCTAGATATTATTGCTACCAAGCAGAGCGAGGGATACACACACACACATATCCCTACATAGGCTACATACATATCTACATACATTTTATTTACATAAATACATATACACCTATATTTTATTATATACATATCTATTTAAAGTCATAAATTTGTTCACATGCTTCTATTAGTCCAACACACAGTTAAAACTATTTTTTTAAATTTTTATTTATTTATGATAGTCATACAGAGAGAGAGAGGCAGAGACACAGGCAGAGGGAGAAGCAGGCTCCATGCACCAGGAGCCTGATGTGGGATTCGATCCTGGGTCTCCAGGATCGCGCCCTGGGCCAAAGGCAGGCGCCAAACCGCTGCACCACCCAGGGATCCCCCAACACACAGTTAATGCTAATTTTATCTTTCTTAATTTATAATCTCCATCTTTGACAATAAGGAAATTGGCATCATTACTCTTCATGTGTTATTTGTTCAACTTCCTATAAGAGAACAATGTCTGATCCCAACTAAACTACTCTTCCTCTTCTTTCACACAGATGTCCTCTTCATCTTACTTGGGCTAAGGAGTTCCACAAAAATCTATTATCACTACTCCACCATTTAATGGACATTCCTCATCCTGCTCAGCCTTCAATATACCATGCCAGGCAGCCCTCTCATGCAAACACTCTCCATTCCCTTCTTGGGCCCTGATACCACACAGTGCTCTGCTCTTCTGTAAAGACATCTCTTCAATCTTCTTGGACTTTGATATGACATGCCAGATGTCCCCCAACATGAACAATCAGCTTGAGCTCTGATGTCCTACATTGGGCTGTATTTCCTCTTTATTCAGCTCTGACTTAATTGCTTTATGTTGGCTGTCTTCCAGTGTGACTACTTTCTTTACTACCCTCAGGCTCTAACATCTCATGCTGAGCTGCAAATAGTCTCTGAGTCTTAAACTAATATAGCCTATTATCCAAACTGACTATTAGCTCCACCATTCTAAAAGAAACAGTAGAGAGAAAGACTGATAGAGACAGAAAAAAAAAAAAGACACTGATACATATTTTTTAAACATACTGGTAGAAAATAGTACATTGTGCAGTATTATATAGAGGAAGAAAATCATCACAGATTCAAATGTAAAGACATACAGTTTGCTTTAGCAAAGTAATGATTTTTAATGTAGCATGTTATACATTTTCTTTTTTTTTTAAGATTTTATTTATTTATTCCTGAGAGACACACAGAGACAGAGAGGCAGAGACACAGGCAGAGGGAGAAGCAGGCTCCATGCAGGCAGCCCAACGTGGGACTCTATCCCGGGTCTCCAGGATCACTCCCTGGGCCAAAGGTAGTGCTAAACTGCTGGGCCACCCAGATTGCCCCATGTTCTACATTTTCAAGTGCCATAGTATTTACACTTTGAAACTCTAATATATATCTATATCTATCTATATATATATTTTTTCAGTTCTCCTCATGTTAACAGCTTAAGATCCTGACTAAATATTAAATGATTTATGTTTGCTAAGGTTTAAGTATGTACACTTGATTAACATTCTAAAGAGAAAAATCAACAAAAAGACACGTGCACAAAAATAATTTCATGTAAAAGAAGATATCCTTGTATAAGTCTACAAATATGAGCACAGCCTTTTTAATCAGAATATAATTTCAAAGGACATGTGGTCTTACTCTGTCATGTTAATATATTAATTTGCTAAATACTTATTAAAGTGTAAATTATGTACTTAAATCGTTAAGAAAAATGACAAAATGAATGTTCAAGTAGTTTTAAAACTTCAAATGAACTTAGGATTCACTAACAAGTGTGGCAGAAAGATAAGTTGAAGACTATGTTTTCCAGAAATTTATATTCTGGTCTTAGTGAGGAAGAATGTAAATAGATTATAAAACAACAGAAGACCTTTAAAAAATTGTGATAAAATAAGGAAACACAAAGAATTATCATGACCTTGAAAACATTTTTAATACTTATTTTTCAGTGAATATAAGAATGATAAAATCTAAGTGATTTTTCCCCAAATCCCAAATATTCAATGCTACTAGAACTGAGACTAGAAAAAAATCTTCCTCATATATCTGGGTTCTTTTTCCTTATTTTCCAATATATTATAGAAAATTTAATAGCGCATATTTTTAGGCATGAAATATCTTGAATATAGTTATTTTTATGCCAAATAAAAACACTTCACAAACAAAATCATCAAATGTTTAGTATATCATCCCAGAGCAAATAGTTTTATTCTTTTTACTGTGGCTCAAATAAACTATGGAGATACAAACTACATGGATATCTATAAAACATTTTTATACACACATATTATACATAAATTATATATATATATACACACATGAACACAATATGGTTAACACACACACACATACTCTGAGGACAGTAAAGAACTGGCTTGCAGTGAAGCATTTAATGATAAAGGAGCACAACTTCTGCACACTCAGCATATCCCCATGTGAGATATCAATGAGGCAGAAAATTAAAAGAAATAACAGCACATGGGTCTTGCAATGTTTTCTAACCCCTTAGTACTTTGGTGCTTTCTTTCTCCTATTCTTGTTGGACAGTGTTTATTATACTATTGATATAAACATTTATCATTGAGTAAGTGAAAAAGTATAGATTCCTACTGATTTCTTGGCTACACTAACACTCACCTGGAAAGATTTATGAAGACTAATTTTTCCTTTTATAAATATGTGACATCCCAGTCTTCAAATCTGATAAGGGGAAGAACTCCTCTAATAGTCTTCTAAAGTTTTATTTATATATTTATAATAATTTATAAATCATATAATTTATAAATCATTAATATAAATAATATTTATACATTATTTATAAGTGAGTGCTCTATAAGCTTTTAGCTCAATGTCAACTAGATAAAGAAAAATGGGGCAGAAAATTGAGAATTTAAAATTATTGTATGTAGGGTTAGGAGACAGGTGTTTTCTATTAAATTCAGGCTTTCTAAAACTACTATGTTAAAATAAATTCCCAGGCCAAATTCATAAGTGAAGCATTGTAAGTGGTTAGATTGAGCAAACCTAAACATACATATCTGCTGCAAATTTGTGGTTATAGACAGATACATTGAGCAAAGGATGATGATGCATGCAAATTAGCACCATTTAGAATCTGATTTTATATTTATTAAAGCAAGTGCTACATTTTTATTGCTTCATTGACTACCTTTCCTAAGTAATTTGCATAACCTAAAAGAGGTAATCATCTTTTTTGAGGTAATCATAAAAATATAAGCCAGAGTGGCAACATTCAAGGGATAAACTCCTTAAAAAACAATAATAAATACATTTTCTGTAGAACTTTAATAGATTGTTTCTTAATTTCTACTGCAGAGTTGAATCAGAAAACAGTACACATAGATTTTCAATTTAATTTATAAACCTTTATCCTACACATATTAAAAAGTAGTTGATAAAGTACTATGCAGAATGTCTGATGCTGTTTTTGAAGAGTATACACACAACCCCCTGTATGTGAGTATATGTGTAATATGTAAATGTATGGAAAATATTAACTGTCTGGATAATATGTGATTGTATGGATAACATATATAAGTGAACTATAATTTAGGAAAACTGAAGTTGACCCTGGTTTTTTGATTCATTTGCTGCCAAGTTTGAAATGGTCTTAAGCTAAAAAGATATTTCACCCTTCATTCCTACTTGGAATCAGGCAAGCTATATATATTTTTATGATATACTTTCATTCATGTATGACTACCAACCCCTCTGCTTACCCTCCCTGTCCAAGATAACCATTATACCAAATCCCATTATTATTGTTTCTTCTTTCTCTTTCATATATTGTATATTCTAATCATTTTTTGTAATCTTAATTTTTTTTAATTCCACAAAAAGAGCATTATACTATATGTTTTCTTTTAGGACTTAACTCTGGTCATGTAAATACACACTGCTGATGAGAAGCACTCTACATGACAAGATAAGAAACTCTGAAATCTACTTGTCTATAAAAGCAATAAAAACACTGGTAACTTTTTTACAATTATTATTTTCAGAATTCTGGAATTTAACCAGTCTGCAACAATGCACAAAGTGTTTGTTTAAGAAAAGGGGATAAACCTGGGTAGAAACAGCCAGATCCATGGCGTTTACACTAGTTCTGTTCCTATCTCCTGTACCCCAGCTCCTCAGTACTTAGCAACAGTTTTACAACAATGGTAGCTATGGGGGAAAGCAGACTAGTAGGCACTAGAGAAGAATGGGTTTGGAGCTACCCAAAACTTTATCCCCGCAGGATGGTTATTGTTATACCTCTCTGGCAGCTCCCTGGAAACATCTCATTCTAAGAGCATGTCTTTAATTTTGATTCAGAGCACACTCAGTGAAAAATGTCCCATCCCCAAGGCATCTGCCAAAAATAATCAGCAGCAATCATTTGCCATCACAGATGCCTAAGATGGATACAAGTTAGGTCTAAAATTTAAAGTAACTCAGAGGGAATAATAGTTCCTTAGAGGACTTCCAGTTTTTGGTTTGGCACGTAAGCAGCTTGGAAGCTCCTATTACATCTTAGGAATAAGTAAAAGCTGAACAAACTGAAAAATCAACAACTCTCCTTACATTTGTCAGAGAAAGGAAGTCATAGCTCAAAGTCCTGCCTCTAAAACTGGAGATACCAACAAGCAAATACAGAAAATCACAAAGCCAGAGGAGGAGGAGAAAAAGCATCTCCTCTACATAGGAGCAGAGATAAAAACTATATATGATTTATTCTCAGAAAACTTGTAAGCAAGAAGAGAGTAAAACTAAAATATTTAAGGTGTGAAAAGGAGTAAAACAAACAAAAAGTCACCAGCCTGGAATCCAGTACCTTGGAAATTATTCTTCAAAAATAATAAATAAAAACTTTCTCAGATAAACATTAAAAAAAATGAGAAATTTGTTGCTAGTAGCCCTGCCTTGCAAGAAATGTTAAAAGAAATTCTTTTGAGTGAGATGATGATACAGGTCAGAAACTTGGATCTAAATAAAGAAAAGAAGAGCACTGAAGTAGATATGTAAAAGTAATTTTTATTCTTTTTTTTTATTCTTATTTTTTATTCTTAATTTTTTTATTTTTTATTAATTGATCTAACATATAATAATTTGTTGAATTAATAATACTACCAATGTATTTGATTATGTATTGTCATATATAAGTGAAGTAAATTTCAGCAATGTTATGATGGACAGAAAAAAGGAATTAGGGTTATTATCATAAGGTACTTACAATACCTGTGAAGCATCATAGTGTTATTTGATAGTAGACTTGGTTAATTGTAAATGTATATTGCAAAATCTAGGGCAACCATTCAGTAAAAAAATAAAAGGAAAATTGATATGCTGAGAAAGGATTGAAAATGGAAATAACGCAATTAAATCACAAAAGTTAAAAAAACAGAGTGGAAGACAAAAATAGAAACAAAGAATAATGGCAGCACAAAAAAGGGGGGGGGTGACAAATAGAAAACAGTAACAAATATAGTAGATATTAATCCAACATTATCAATAATCACTTTGAACATCAAGGTTCTAAATGCAGCAATTAAAAAACAGAGATTATCAGTGTGGGTCAAAAAAAACGAGATCCAACGAAATGTTGTCTTCAAGAAATCAAGTGTAATATGAAGCACATATAGATTAAAAGTAAATGGAGAAAAATACACCGTGATAATAAAATTCCAAAGAATCTCTGAGTACACTAATTTTGGACAAAGTAGATTTCAGATGAAGAAAAGTTATTAAGAATAAATAAAGAAAGGCATTACATAATGATTCTCCAAGAAGATGTAACAATCCTTAACATGTGTCTAACAATAGAGCATCAACATACATGAGATAGAAACTGATACAAGTACAAAGAGAAATAAATAGACCCACCATTATATTGAGAGATTTCAATACCCCTGAATCGGACATGGATAGAAAGAGTAAGCAGAAAAACAGTGAGGACATAAGTGAACTCAACAATACCATCTATCAACTAAATATAATTGACATCTATAAAATACTTTATCCAACAACAAGAGAATACACGTTCTTCTGAAGTTCACATGGAACATTCATCAAGATAGACAATACTCTGAGTATAGAACATACCTTAATAAATAAAAAAAGAAAGGAATCATACAATGTCTGCTCTTAGACTCCAGTGGAATTAAACTAGAAATCAGTAACACAAATATATATGGAAAACCCCCCAAATAATTGGAGATTATACAATATATTTTTAAATAACACATGGGTGAAAAGACAGAAGTCCAAAGAAATGAAAAATTATTTTGAAATAAATGCAAACACAATTTATAAAAATTTTTGAGATGCAACAAAAGCAGTGTTTAGAAGAAAATTTATAGCACTGAATTCATATATGATCCTCAACTTATAATGGTTTGACTTATAATTACTCGAATTTACAAAAGTGCAAAAGCAATACATATTAAATAGAAACTATTCTTCAAGTTTTGAATTTTGATTACTCAGGCTAGAGATACACTGTATGATACTCTATTGTGATGCTGGGCAGCAAAGGGAGCCACAGCTTTCAGTAAGCCAAAAGGTTGTGAAGGGAAACAACTGAAACACTTATAACCACTCTGTGCCCATAAGACAATTTGGTACAGTATTCAATAACCTATCTGTGGTATTTAAGATATTTTTATTTTTTTATTTTTTTTAATTTATTTATGATAGAGAGAGAGAGAGAGAGAGGCAGAGACACAGGCAGAGGGAGAAGCAGGCTCCATGCACCGGGAGCCCGACATGGGATTCGATCCCGGGTCTCCAGGATTGCGCCCTGGGCCAAAGACAGGCGCCAAACCGCTGCGCCACCCAGGGATCCCCTTAAGATATTTTTATAAGATAGGTTTTGTGTTAGATGATCTTACCCAACTATAGGCTAATGTAATAAATGTCCTGAGCATGTTTAAGGTAGACTAGGCTATGATGTTCAGTATGTTGGTTGTACTAAATGGATTTTTAACTTATGACATTATCAACTACGTAATGAGTTTATCATGATGTAAAGAAATATAAAGAATAGAAACAACTAAAACCAATCATCTAAGCTCCTATCTTAAGAAACTAAAAGAGCAAATTAAAACCAAAGTAAGCTGAAGAAAATAAAAACTAGAGCAGAAATCAATGTAATTAAAAACAAGCAATAATCAATAGAGATATTCCACAAAACCAAAAACTATTTCTTCGAAAAGTCCAATAAAGTCAATAAGCCAAAAGCCAAAAGAAATATTATGAATAACTATATCCATGAATTTGCTAGTCTAGGTGAAATTGATCAATTAAGAAAACCATTTATAATAGTATCAAGTGAGCACACATACCCACAACCTTAAGAATAGATTAAGGAAGTAAGAGATCTTACACTGAAAACTATGGAACATTGATGAAAGAATTTGAAGAAGACACAAGTCAATGGAAAAATATCTCAAATTTATGGGTTGGAAGAATTAATGTTGTTAAAATGTCCATAATACCCAAGAAATCTACAGACTCAATGCAATCTCTACCAAAATTCCAAGCATTTTTCACAGAAATAGAAAAAACAATGCTAAAATTTGTGTGGAACCACAAAGCAAAATCAAACCCAGATAGCCAAGCAACCTTGAAAAAGATCAAAGCTGGAAGTATCACATTTTTTAGTTTCATATTATGCTACAAAGTTATACCAAACTAAACAGTATGGCACTGGCATAAGAAAACATACTTATAAACCAACAGACCAGAATAGAAAGCCTTAGAAAAAACACTCATGCATAGTCATCTAGTCTTTAACAAAGGCACCAAGAATTCACAATGGAGAATGGACAGTCTCTCAAACAGTGCTGGGAAAACTAGATAGCCACATGCAAACGAATGAAATTGGAACCTTGTCTTAACGCCATACACTAAAAAAATGAGCTCAAAATGATATAAAGCCTGAAAGCATAAAAGTCCTAGAAGAAATCTCCTTGCTATTGGTCTTGGAGATGATTTTTTTAGGTTTAACACTGAAAGCTCAGGTAACAAAAGCAAAAACAAAGAAGTTTCTGCATAGCAAAAGAAATAACAAAATGAAAAAGCAACCTATGGGGTAGGAGAAAATACTTCAAATCATATCTGATAAGGGACTAAAGTCCAAAGTATATAAAATACTCATACAACTCAAAAGCAAAAAACAACCTGATTTAAAAATGGGTGAAACACTTGAACCTCTTTTCTGTATATGAAGGACATATAGAGAACAATACCTATGTGACAATATGCTCAAGATCACTAACCATTAGGGACATGCAAATCAAAACCACAATGAGATATCACCTAACAACTATTTTTAAAGCTATTTAAAGGACAGCTATTTTAAAAAAGTCAAAAGATAGTAAATGTTGATGAGGATGTGCATTATTGAGAGGAATATAAACAGATCCAGCCACTATGAAAAACAATAGAGAGGTTCCTCAAAAAATTAAAAATAAAAAAAATTTTAAAAATTAAAAATAGAACCATCATGTGATACAGCAATTCCACTTCTAGGTATATATTCAAAGGAAGTACAATCACTGCCTTGAAGAAATATCTGCACTCTCATGTTCATTGCATGATTCATGGTAGCCAAATGTGACACATACATGCACACACACTCACTGGAATATCATTCAGCTTTAAAAGAGAAGGAAAATGCTGCCACTCCCAACAACATGAATTACCCGGAAGTTTAAAGTTACATAAGTCAAATGCAGAAAGACAAATAGTGTGTAATATTATTTGTACATGGGATCTAAAAAAGTTGAACTCATAGTAATAGAGAATAGAATGGTAATTATGAGGGGCTGGATGTGGTGGGCGCAAGGGAGGGAGGGAATAGGGAGATGTGATCAAAAGGTAAAAATTCTTTGTTATAGGATAAACAAGCTCTAGAGAACAAATGTACATCATGGTGATTACACTTAATAACAACACATTATAACAACTTTTCTTTAAAAATGTAACTGAACAATTAAACAGATGAAGAATAGTCAACAAGTAGTGCTGAGACAATTAGATATGTATATGTGCAAGAATGAAATCAGATCTCTCCCTCACATTACACACAAAATGAACTCAATGTGGATCACATACCTAAATGTAAGAGGCATAACTGTAAAACTATTAGAGGAAAACAGACACAAATCTCCCCTACTTTAAGTGATTTTTTTAGATAACACACCGGAGACATAAACAATAAAATAAAAATAGATGAATTGTCTTCACCAAAATTAAATCCTTGTATATTTCAAAAGACACCATCAAGAAAGGAAAAGATAGCCTACATAAAGGAAAAGAATATTTGCAAAGCATGTATCTAATAAGAGATTTAGATAAGAATATCTATAATACATAAAGAACATTTACAATTCAATAATAGTTTAATGGCCAAAATAAACATTGGCAAAGGAGTTGAACAGACATTTCTCCAAATAGAGTATACAAATAGCCAACAAACACATGAAGAAATGCTTAACATTTTTAATTATTAGGATAACGTAAACTAAAACCATAGCGAGATACCAATGCACAACTACTAGGACTCTCAACACAAAAAAGACAAAGCTTGGTGACAATATGAAGAAATCAGATCTTCTATGTTTCTAGAGTCATTATAAGGTGGTGAAGCCATTGAGAAAAACAACCTGTCAATTCTTCAAACTATTAACATAGAGTTACATAACTCAGCAATTTCACTACAAGTATTCACCCAAGAAAATTAAAACATATGTCTGCACTAAAATTTGTACATGAATTCTCATAAAAGTATTATTTATTATGGTTAAAAGGAAATATCCATTAACTACCTAAATATCCATTAACTGATGAATGGATAAGAAAACATAGCAAAGTCATACAGTAGGATATTACTCAGAAATAAAAGAACTGATGTGCTACAATATGGATGAACCTTAAGACATCACAGCACATGAAAGAAGTCAATAACAAAAGAAAAAGCATTGGATGATCCAATTTATACAAAATCTCCAGAATAGAAACCAGCAGAAAGTAGGTTAGTGGTTGCCTCAGGCTGGGAGGATGGGGGCTGGAGGGTGTGGAATCAAAAGTAACTACTGAAGAGAATGGAGTTTCTTTTGAGGGTGATGAAATGTTCTAAAATAAGATTATGATGATGACTGTCCAATTCTGTGAATATACCAAAAAAACCCACTGAAATGTACACTTTAAAACAGTGAATTTTATGGTATGTGAATTATATTTAATGAGTGTTATAAAAACACATTGCTGAGCTTCATTCATATTGTTGCATGTAGGTGCATTCATTTATTTTAATATCTGTAAAGTATTCCATTGTGTTTTTTCACCAAACCTCTGTTGATAGGCTTTTGAACTATTTATAGGTCTTTGCTAATATTAATAGTGCTGCTGTGAGCATTCTTGGGCCTATCCTCAGCTATACACATGCAAGACTCTTTTGGGTATGCAATTAAGGTCAGAGTCCAATCAGAATAGATGAAACAGCGCCAGTGATTTCAAATAGAGAGAAATTTAATAATGAGAATTAAGTTAAAAAGTTGTGTGGTTTGTCTTTTAAGATTTTATTTATTTGGGAGAGTGAGCATGAGCAGGGGGGAAGGGCAGAGGGAGAGGGAGCAGCAGGCTCCCTGCTCAGCAAACACAGGGCTCCATCCCAGGTCCCTGGGATCATGACCTGAGCCAAAGGCAGATGCTTAACCTACTGAGCCACCCAGATACCCCAAAAGTTGTGTTTTGGTGTTTCGTTTACAAAGACTTTGAAATAGCTGGAGGAACAAAATGGGATTAGGTACTATTAAACAAAAATTAGTAACTGCAGAATCTCCCACATTCCTGGGAAGAAACAAAAGGATGGTGCTACCTTGTGCCCATGCTCACTTTGTCATTAAGCCTGCTGTTATGGGGACAGAGGTGCTAAGAAAGAATCCAGGCATCCATATCCACCTGAAGACAGCAGGGTGCTGTCACCACTACTACTTCCACCACTTTTTCTTACTACTGCTGTTAATAATGCAACTGCCATGTCCTTGGTAGCACCCTACCAAAGGGAAAGCAGTCATCACACAAAAGAGTGGTGTTTCTCTTCTGCTGGCCATTGGCAGAAGTGAGCGGGAAGTCCGCTGGTAAGGGCATCTGGGAAATGTAGTTTGCAAAATTCCTACCTAGCAAGAAAGAGGAAGATAAAGAAGGCAAGCATGGAAATAGGAAGCAATGGATGTTTTCCAGCACAAAGTCCTGAATGAACACTTGGCAACCTTCCACATCTTTCTATCCATATCTAATCTTCTACATAACAACAATAAAACCACATCATGCTGCTTTTGTAAAAGAGAAAGCAACCAGTCTTCATACAAAGATACACACTCCCAAAATCGTCCCGAGTCCATGACTTCTCTAGAAATGTTAATGTCTTTACTAATATAGTCACAATCACATGTACATAGTCTGCAACATCAAGACAAAAGTGTGAAGTTAACCACAAACAACTTTATTTAAAATAATAGGGAAAAGGGAGAGAAGTAAAATGCCTAATATACCAAGAAAATGTTCATAATGTTGCAAGGAAAACATATCTATAGCTACTGTAGTCCTTGTTTCTGTAACTGACCTCAAGGCCACCTTTTTTTTTATTTATCAACTTTCATCTCTCATATTTTATTCCATATTCTATGCTGTCTTCTCCCTCAACCAGTGTTTCAGCTGGACAAGTTGATTTTTTGTTTTGTTTTGTTTCTTTTGGCCAAGGTTTTTAAATATTTTATTTATTTATCTGAGAGAGAAAAGAAAGAGAAGCAGGGGAGCTGGAGAGGAAGGGGAAGGGCAGAGAGAGAAGGAGAAGCAGACTCCCTGCTGAGCAGGGAGCCAGACAGGGGGCTGGATCTCAGGACCCTGGGATCACAACCTGAGCCAAAGGCTTCTTGGTACCGAGGTTTAATTTGTGAGGATTCCTAAGTTGCTACTAACTGACTGAGCCAGCCACCCAAGTGGCCCCAGCTGGGTAAGGTTCTTAATGAAATGAATCAAACTTCCCCTGCTAAAAGAGCTAAATCCTTAGCAGAACTGGGTTCTTGATCTGGTTTTCCTCTCTCAGTTGTGTATAAATTGGGATCAAACTAGCCAAGGCAATAGTCTCTTTGTACTATTGCTCATTAAATGGCAAGTGCAATCTCTCCTTTTAGCTCTTAGGAACCATATATGTGTCCTCTAGTGAAAGTAAAACATTGTGGGGATTAATACCTTGGAGACTCAAATTTTTGAGGAGGCAGCAGCAAAATATTTGCAACAGGGTTGTTAAATGTGAAAGTGAGAGTAGCCATTTCTGTATTCATTCTTTAATTATCAGAACTGACTGTATTCAATTCTCCAGGAAGAAGCAGCGTTTGATGGGGACATTCTTCCAAATAAAAAAAAAAAAAAAAAAAAAAAAGCCCAGAGATCTGGAAGGAAAAGGACTGGAAAGGCAACTGTTGATATATCCCCATAAGATTTGCTTTTTTTCTATAGTCCCTTCTCAAAGCAGGGCTTCTTGCTACTGAGGTTTAATTTGTGAGGACTCCTAAGTTGCTACTAACCGTCATCCCAAGGCAACAGAAGAATCAAGAAGAATCAAGGGAAGAGTTTTCTTTCCAATTTTATTATTCCTTGGCTGCAGTGGCCCTGCCCTGCTCCCAGGGAAAGTAAATCCCTACCCCACTTCACAGAGATTCATACCCACTAATTTGAAACAACTTTTATCATCCCAGTGGATCTTGCGGTTTTTCCCTATCCAGTACTTTCCCGCCTCTGTTCCACTAGGGTTTATCTTGCTACAGCAGTCTGTGCCTGTACAGCATCTTGCTAGTAACTGGACATGACAACATGTAGAAATGTGTGATTAGTCTGTAGTGACTGCTTAACCATTGATTCACGGGTTCTTTTCCTGCTAATATGAAGTATTTAAATCGTATTATTAAACATCCTTTAAATAAATATTCCAGGAGGAAAGCATCCAAATTCCTTGCCTTGAGAATCTGCATACACATACCTTATGTCACCACAGCTAAAAATATATTTAAAATTGCCTTGTTGGAAACTGACAAGAGAGATAGTTTTAATGTCATAAATAAAATCAGTTCGGGGCACTTGGGTGGCTCAGTGGTTGGGCGTCTGCCTTCAGCCTAGGTCGTGAACCTGGGGGCCTGGGATCAAGTCCCACATCAGGATCCCTGCAGGGAGCTTGCTTCTCCCTCCGCCTATATCTCTGCCTCTCTTTGTGCATCTCTCATGAATAAATAAAAAATATATATATTTAAAATATATATAAATAAATGCAGTTCATTTTCTAATTGTATCTTGTCTTTAACCAAAAGAATTGTTACACTAGGTTGAGTGCTGTTCCATTCACTAGACATGGGTTTTTAATTATCTAATAGTGTTTCCAAAATCCATAGTTTCAAAATATGAATACCTGCAATAATTGATGATAGGCCAGAAGAAGAAAACAACAATAACAAAACACACCACCAAATAAACAACCAGGAAATTTGAAATAAAAGAAAAAAGAAAGAAAATCAACAAAAGTGTGATTCAAGTAAATTTACACTAAGATTGGAATTTCCAAAGAAGATTTCCAAACATTTTATTTTTTAAAAAGTACACAGGAGTCTCAAGTCTCTTTGAAATACTTTCAGTGGCATTGTTAGTGATTTTCTTAGGATTTTTATTTTATTCTGAAATACTTGTAGATCCATGTGCAATTATAAGAAATAATATAGACTAACCCTATATACTCTTTACTCAATTTACTGCAATGGTAATAACCTTCAAAAAATAGTACCATATAGAAACCAGTATATTGCCAGTGGTACGGTCAAGATGCAGAACATTTCCATTACCACAAGGATCCATCATGTTGACGGGTTATAGCTATACACCCTCTTCCTTCCTTCCTTAAGCCAAGGAATTTGGCATTTAAATAGAATCACATGGTATATAATCTTTTGTGATTGGCTTTTTTTTTTTTTTCAGTCAATTTTGGCCGTTCTCATTAGTTAAGGACAGTTCTTTGGGGTAAGCTAATGTGTTAGCAGCCCACACTCCCAGAGCTCGAAGACAGATGTACTTGTTTTATAAATAGGTGGGCATGACAGCACCTACTACATTCATCACAACTATAGCGACTAAGGAAATGGAAGGCAGAAGGTTTAAATAGCTTATCAAATTCTTTCTACTAGTAAGTGGAGGATCTAATATTTGAAGGTCACCTAAGAGACTGGCAAGTGGATCCAGAGTCTACAGCCTGACACTGAACCACTATGATATCCTGACTCATCACCAACATACAGACATTTGGGTCTACCAGTCCATCAACTGCATCAAAAATCACCCAAATGATTTCCAAAGAAAAGAAAACACATTTTTATAAACTCAGAGTGTTCGTTTTCTATCACTGCTTTTTCAAAGCACCAAAACCTTAATGTCTTGACAATACAAGTTTATGTTTTATAAGTCAGAAGGTTAGCATGGATCTCACCGGGCTAAAATCAAGGTGTCAACAGAGTTGCATTCCTTGGCCGAGGAGGAAGTTACATAAATACAGCCAAATTTGACAAAAAGTATGATTTTGGCTAAAGAAATGATGAGAGCCTCACTCTTATGACTGTGAGATTGTACAATTAATATTTCTATTTTCATCTTCAAATAGAGATCACACAAAACAGAACAAAACCTTATTGATAGAAAATTAGGTTTTATAAGTGTAAATATTTGACACAAAATTATGCTATGCAATTAACCAGGAATATCAAGAGACTGTAAAGCAGAATCTAGGGGCTCTTGAGGCTCTTGTAACCCAAGTTACAATTCTTCACAACTTGTTTTGTCGATATAATGTCAAGAGATTTTGACAGTTGTTTATACATAAGTATGGCATTCTTCTCTCTTTTATTCTAGAAAGTGTCAATAAAATATGGATCCATGAAAGACCCACTGGCACATGAAATCAGAAATTTAGTATATGATTTATTCAATTTTTCATTACAAACAATAGAAATTAGAGACTAGAGCTTTTATTTCCATTGAAATCATTTGCATCTAAAAGCCTTGCAGATAAGTATGAATAATGATCCTATTTCTATTTTCTCCTCTGAGCCATTATAATCCCAGTGGAAATGACACTAAGAGACATTTCCATTGAATCCTTGTCTGTTGAGATAGAGCCTTAATGGTATTAAGATGTTTCTACCTTTTAACATTTGAGTATATTATTAAGAGTCACTGAAATGCACCCTATTAGTATGTCCTTTACTAAATTTTGCGCTATTACCCTCTTCACAGTAAACTATTCATTCTTGGTATTCTTTTATACATGAGGCAGAGACTCATAAAGCTGTTGTTTAAAAAGCATAGAGCAAAGATTATTAAATGAAACAAGTTTGAAGGATAAAGTGCAAAACAACTTGCTTCCTAGGAGATGCCATGGACAAAAAATAACTGAATAAAAGTTAAATAATTACATCAAAATAGATATATAACATAAATACATGATCAAGCACAACTTTTGTTATAATATACTTAAATGATTGGGCAGAAAGAGTGGGAAGAGATGTGGCCTGGCCCTGAAAAGAAAAGTTCATGTCCCAAATCAATTCTATTTTAGAATATGAACATGGAAAAATCTTCATCCAATCTTATCTTAAGAGATTTAAGCAACACTTAAAGTATATTTCAGAATTGAAAAGAAGAAATGACAATGGATATGACTAATTGTCAAACAAAAATTAAAAAGCAATTTAAAACAATAATAAAAGCATTTCCATCAATAGGATACAGAGTTTTAAAAAAAAGAAAACTAATACAAATTGTGGCTTTTGTCAGAAAAATAACCAATTACATGTAAAATAGTTTTAACACAATATCTACTACATTGTATGAGCTTAATAATTTTAGGGATTATTTAATGAAATCGTCTGATTGGGTTTCTTGAGATTTCAACTCCTAGATCTATAAATCTAATGTGTCATTTTCCTTCTTTTCATTAAAAAAAAAAAAAAAAAAGGCCCAACGATAGTGCCCTTGGATTTCTACCGTGGAGAAGCACAACCACTTTATTTCCTACCCCTAACGCTAATCCCAGGTCAAACTTTAGCTTTAATCATCTTTTTTTTGTGTGTAATCTATCACTCATGTCCTATTGGATTTTGGGGATCATATGAGATATGCTCTCCTAGTCTCCCATCTTAAAATGTGTTCTTTAAAACTCATACCTCTTAAAAAAAAAAAAAACATACCTCTGTATAGCAAAAAATTGGAATGACTTGTCCAATTACTTTATTACCACTCAATCTTACAATAAATCAAAATCTGCTTCTCTATCCAGGTTCCAAAACTAATCTAGCGTGGTTCTAAATCAGTTAGGTGCATCTTCATGTACAAGCCTTTCAACTGACTGCAGCCTTCTTGTCATAGCATTGTCTGATGTCATACTATTTCCGGAGCACATTTTTTTTATCATTAATTCTGAAGTCAAGTCTCCAGCCTACTTCTCCAGAACTCCCAACAATTCTCTTAAAGAAGAAGTCTAAATTCAGGACAGGGATATAGATCTCCAAATAGAATTTATAGCTCTTTAGCTGTGCTGGTAAAATCAGGAACAAAGGAAATCCTGAGGACTCTGGGAACCTAGTACAGACTGGAAGGCTGCCATTCTATAGGTGTAAATAGGTAATAACCAAGTTTTTATGGTGTATTAAAGTACCTGCTAAATTTTGGAACTCTCATCTATGTATCTTCCTCAGGGGAAAAAAAGTACATCACAAGAAAGAAAGGTAAAGTTTTGCATTTTTAAAGTTAGTTACTCTGCTCCAACAGGAGGAAATTAATCTTTGTTTTTATGGACCTCTCTTTAGAAAAGGAGTTGTTACCTTGGAGATTTATGATTTCTGCAAGATAATTGAGTGGGGAAAAAAATGGTGCTCAGAGGACAAGAGCTTAGAAATTACTGTTTTTTTTTTTTTTACTTGGAATAATCACCCTGCAAGTATAAAAGGTAACAATGCTAAAGTGAAATTTCCAGTGGTAAAAATATTAAAAGGAATATTTCATTTTGATTTTTTTTAAAGATTTACTAAAATGTAATTTACATAATAAAAATGCAACCATTGTAAATGTACACAGTACAGCTTTTCAGTAGATTCATAGAATGTGCAACGATTACTGTTGTTCAGCTTTAGAGTGTTGTCTCCATACCCAAACACTTTGTAACACCCATGGCTAGTGGTCAGGCAATGAATGGGCAAAGATTGTGCTCAATCACTACAGCCCATAATGCTTTCCTCTGGAGACTCATCTGTGTGTGTGTTGGGGAGCACATTTCAAAGTTTGGGGAATTTTAGTATCTGCCTCAGATTTTACTGTTAAATTTCTCTGGTCCTCCACCCAACACTTACATAGTTTCCCAGTCAGTCATGGACCCATGGCAGGTTTACCCAGGGCTGATAAGGATCCTTCAGCTCCAGGATCTCCTCACTAAATTTCTGTCTGGTCCTCTAGTTGCCTCAATGGTACAGCAATCTCAAACTAGGTGAGCTATAGTTCTCCAGGTTGCCTGCTAAATTTGTTACTTTCAATGAAGACTTAACTAGACACAGATGTTCGCCCTCCATTCCAAAGCATGTCAGTTCCCTCTGAAAGCAAATCTACCAGTGTTCATGGTCAATTCTGCCCTGATAAAATTACCTTATCCACAGAGCTATGGAGCTGATCCAGGCAAGAAGACCTCCCACTCCCATTGTTCTTATTGTTCTTACTTGGAGTTTATGAATTCGTACTTCTCAATTTGTTGCTAGCCTTTGGCCAACTTCCAAACCCCAAAATGATTGTTTGTAACAAGCTGTCCTTGTTTTTGTGGGAGATGTTTGTTTGCCAACCTCTTAAGTCCTCCATCAATCCCCTCAATTTTTTTCTTTTAAAAAGTTGACATGATATATGTAATCTTGCGTCAAGAATAAATGTATAATCTAAAATATTAAAAAGGAATAGATACGAATAACTCCAGGATCCTAATGGTGCTCATGGATTCTGTATCACTATGGTCACAAGAGTTTTTTAAAAAAATTATCAGGGCACCTGGGTGGCTCAGTGGTTGAGCATCGGCCTTTGGCTCAGGTCGTGATCCCGAGGTACTGGGATCGAGTCACACACTGGGCTCCCCACAGAGAGCCTGCTTCTCCCTCTGCCTAGGTCTCTGCCTCTCTCTCTCTCTGTGCCTCATATGAATAAAGAAATAAAATCTTAAAATGTTTTAATCAATTTCTATCCTACAGACATGACTTTAAGGAAGAGACAGGACTGGAGCCAACTGAAATAAAAAGAAAAATGCACCTTATTTTCCCAAATTTAAAAATCAATGGAAATAATATATTTTCCTTGTAGTGTTATTTTAGGAATGAATGATAAGAACTTACTGAAGAATGAGACAGCCCCCACCCCCCAATTCAGCTCTTAAATAACTATAACCAATCTTCCATTCTTCACAATAAAGTCTGAGAACTTAGTCTTCTCTAGGGCAACTGAGCAGCCTCAAATGAACATCATACAAACTCTGATATTTTAGCATCCTCATGAAATGGTCAGATCACACTTTGGAAAGGTCCAGCTGTGCAAAAATAATGCTTCCCATCAGCACCATAATACTTTAAAATATTTTTAGATACTGCATTAAATAAACAAATGAGAAAAAGAATAACCGTTTATTTAAGTCTCTAAGCATACAATTGAAAAACCAAAACAAGAAACTAAAGAAAAAGTAAAAAAAAGCACAAAACAACCAACCAAAAGAACTGACAGTATGTGAGCATATAATGTTGGGAGAAGAGAACTATAAAAATCAGTGATTATGATTAATAGCCTCGCAGAAATAAAATACATTGAACCCATGAAACAAAAACAGAAAGGTCTAGTGATTCTATAGGAGCCTCCACAGGCCCTTCAAAGGGGAAGCATTACCAAAGCAAAGCTTATATTCCAGCTAATCAGAAGACTACTTTTAAAAAAGGTGTCCTGTTGGTCTGTGGTAGGGGCTGACTCATGATGTTTCCTCCACCCCCCTCAGTTCCAGCTATTAGAAGGCCTCTCCCCACCCCCCCGCCCCCATCCTATACTGCATTCCATTTTCTCTCTTCTGTTTTTTTCTTTTTTTTTTGTAGTTATTTTAGCCAAGAGGAAAATGCAAGTTGATTTAATAGAATCAAAGGGACAGTCTTCTTAGTACTAATATACTTCCACTAAACTACATACAAACTGAGGCTCAGAGATCTTTTTTTTTTTTTTTTTTTTTTTGGTTATTTTATTGTAATGTTTACCATTGAGTACAAATCAAAATAGGTCAATATGATGCGCTAGTTTATTTGCTTGAGATGTCAACATTGATTTTTTGAGCTATACTGTGCCTTAATATAGTTGCCTAAACTTATTTGTACTTTCTTAAAAGTTTCTCTTTGGTAATATAGAACATATTTCTTGAGTTCTCTATACACCAAAACATATTTGCAGCCACACGCTGCCAATCACAGAATAGTTAATAAAATAGGAACTAGCAATCATATTTCAGAAAGAATTTATATAAAATAATCTTTTAAGAGATTTTTTTTAATTTATTCATTCATGAAAGACACAGAGACAGAGAGAGGCAGAAACATAGGCAGAGGAATATGCAGGCTCCACGCAAGTAGTCCGGTGTGGGATTCAATCCCGGGGCCCCAAAATCACGCCCTGAGTCAAAGGTAGATGCTCAACTGCTGAGCCACCCAGGCATCCCAAAAGTTGATATAAAACAATTTAAGTCATAAATTAAAACAGAATTGTAGTAACCAAAAAGAAGATATTACTTTTTAGTTTAAAATTTATTTTCATACCTATTAAATGACAAACACCAGTTAAGGTCATCTCAGCAAATATAAAAAGCCAATCACAATAGTATTATAATCCTCATCTGAAAAAGTAATATCAAAATAGATGCAAAAAGATGGAGTGAACCACTAGTGTACAGATAGTTGAAAACAGCAGACACAGGACAAGCAGGTTTTCTAAAGTCAATTCCATATTCTTTCTATCACATGTAATTATTTCTCCATTTGGATCCAAACTATAAAATTGTAATGATGCCATATTCATATAAACACACAGTGATGCATAAACAAAACACCAACTATACTGAGGAACTAATTTTCATATGTTCGGCAGTTTCATATATTCATTAGAGATTAATGTTAACTCTAAGCAATGGCAGAAAAGACACTTTTCCTAGTCTCTTAGCTGGTAATGTTCATTAATATTGAGATTTTAATACCTCACACTTCATTTACCAATGCAGTGATATATCTGCTTTCTATATTTTCCATACATAAAGCATGCTAAATGCTACTGGGTTTAAAATTTACATAAGGTTACATATATCAACATGTTTTAAAATGTAATTTAAATGTACTACTACAAATGTAGCCAATAGTTTACTAATTAGTTGACACCTTCCTTCCTTTCTACAATTTCTTGAGTCCTTCCTTGAATCGACTATTTTAACTTTCCTACTAATTAACCTTGACACCTTTCCCTAACCCAAAACAGTGCATTCCTCGAATATATACACCGACATCTGTGTGTAACAGGGAATTAGCAGCGAGGTAAAAAAAAGATCTGAGGTTTTCAATCTTTCTCTGACAGTGGCCTTTTTGAGATCAAGCTAACTTCAGCACAGCTGTGCTCCTCAGGCTCCTGCACTTCGAGGTGATAGTGACAGCTCAGTCATGTGGCACCAGCAGCTCTCTAGTCCCACCCACCACTGAATTCGGCCTTCACAGGGAGCTCCAAGACCACTGGTCTCAGCATATATAACAAAAGGAAACTTTCTCAGCCTCTGTAGCTTTTAATTTACGTTTTTGGTTTTTTTTTTCTGTTAGGGTAAAGCTTCCTACCGTTTGATTATGACTCACTTTTCAATTCTACATATCAAATTGTGGTCAAGGATTGACAATTCTTAGACACTCCATCTTTGCCTTCTTTGGCTGACTTTCAAGAGCAGATCATAGGAAGTCTGGGAATATATTTCTTCTACTAGTTCAGATAAACTGCTGGCAAATGGCTACTTTGGTCCTTAACTTTATCAATAACATCTTAGCAGAAAATTGCCTGCTGAAAGGAAAAGGCATTTGGACACTGCTTTTCAGTTGAATTAACATCGTTTTCACTCAAAATTTCTTCTTGCCAGCATTTTCTTGCCAACAAACAACTATAACTCTAAATGTCTTTTCCCTCCAATTTATCTCTTTTTTATTTTTTTCTTTTATGGTAGTCCAGTACCTTTTTTCTGGTTTTTTTTTTCTCTCTTTTTCAAGACTTCCAAGTTCCTCAGAAGATTATGGTTCAAATTATTTCTTAGCATTGTTTTAGAAATCAAGATAAAGGAATCAGAAGGGCCAAGACTCCAAATGCTTGTTAAGCAATCTTTTACATTTACTTAAATTTGGTATGTTTGAACATTCATACAAAGGCATTATTTATGTAGAAAATACACCAGAGAGCATAGAAAATATGCAGTAATAAAACTGCCCATCACTTTAGAATTAAATTAACAACACAGAATTTCTGGAACTCAAATAACACTGTGATTTCTAGCTTCAAGATGTCTGTCATTGAAACAAAATTTGTAGAGCCTCAGAATATGAAATTCTAGACCTATATTGAAATAGATCTATATTGTATGACATAGTATATTTGACTAGACAAGATGAATGCCTTCAGAGTCAAACTACTCTTAAGAGAGAGCAAAAGGGACTATAAATTCAGAATAAAAGCAAAGGTTGGTGACAATAAGTCAGATATTATAATGATATATTATTGAGTGAAAACTTTTCAAGGCTTCTTTCTAAATTCGTAAAAGTTTTAGGCACGAGGAGAAATTTCATGAAAAGGAATATTATTGCCTAGTTAAATCATGAAGAGTTTTTTATTTTCTTTTCTTTGCATAGGGTAATATTTTTCAACATATCTTTAAAGAAATCACTTCCATTTTTTTATTCAAAACATAAAGCTTATAAAAAATGGCTATAAATCCATCCTCTTTTATTGAGTTCAGAATCTTTTGTACCTAAAAGCAACAAAGTAGGAGTACTGTTTTAACAAGATTTTCTACTGGTTTGGTACCTGTCTTTTGAGAGGAAGGGATCCAGTACATTCTGGAGTCAGAGCAAGCCATGTTGCCACATGGTCTCTTGATTAAAGTGAAGTAAAGAGTGAGTAAATTAGTAAAAAGTGGATAAAGAGCACTGGATAATTGGATTTGGGGACAAATACCAGGCTTCAAATCCTAACATCCTTAGGTATTGATACTGGAAATGTTGCAAACTCTTCTGAACTGATTCAGAGGAAAAAGAGATATACTGGCAGAATGTTATTTCAAGTAAAACAATGATATACAATATTTTAGCCTATATGTTTTAATGCAATTATAGCCCACAAAAAGACTAGAAATCACGCAGCAAATTCACTGTACCCTATTTCTTGTAGTATGCTAGTTTCTTTCACTATATATTAAATATGGAAGAATGGATGATTGGAAAAAAATTTTAGACAGTAAGCACTCTATAGTGGCTAAGGCACAGTCACTGTCAAACACCTCAGCTTTACCACATACTGCCTGATATTTGGACAGATTATGTATCATCCAAGCTTCAGTTTCCCCCTCTGTCAGATAAGCATAAGAATAGCTCCTGCATCCTGACAGTTAACAACTTAAAGATGATCATTTTTAACTAACTAACATGCCCTTGAGATCACAAGGGCAGAGCATCCTGTTAGGTTCCAAAATAAGAAGATGACGCCTACCCTCAAGGATCCTATATTCGCACACAGAAACAGCAGATCTATACATAAATCGAGGGTTTGTAAGTGGAGAGGGAGAGGACTAAGTGGAAGACAGAGGAAATGCAGGGTTCCAAATGGGTGTCCAAAGAGGGTATTTAATAATAAGAGAACATGTCAATGGGCCACAATGAGGAGATAAGACTACTGCAGTCATAGCCTCTCCTTTTTTGTGTCTCCAACCCAATGGCCTCAACCTGGAAGCCCAATTCTAACTCAGATTTGGGTTCTCCCCCCAACAAAATTTTATAGTCATTTCACATAATATTCTGATTTGTGGGTTCTATTGAAAAACAAGAAGATTTGGCATCTCAGGGCACCTGGGTGGCTCAGTTGGTTAAGTGTCCATCTCTTGATTTTGGCTCAGGTGGTGATCTCAGAGTCCTGAGATGGAGCCCACATTGGGCTTCTTTCCTTCTCTCTTTGCCCCTCCTCCTCCTCAACCTCTCCCCCACCCCACACCCGCCCCAATAAACAAATCTTAAAAAAAAAAAAAAAAAAAGATTTGGCATTTCTGGGCCTGTATTTCTACATAGGGACCATCATCTAGAGTTGCATGACTATGATGCCTTTAGACATTCTTTTTGCACTGCTCTGCTAAGTTTTACAAACATAGACTTTATTAAATGCTGTTCAGACCCCAATGAAGATCTTTCATTACAAAACAGTTTCAACACAAGCACAAGATATTGAAATGAGAGTCTGATAACAAAATATTTGAGAAATACCTGACCAAGGAAAAACATACAAGTCCTCTCCAGAATCAACTTTTTTAGAACTCTCCAGAGGAAGCCTACTACATTTCAATAAAGCCAGGCCAAGCAGTGGCAGTGCACTCTGTGTCACCACACTGTGGGATTCAGTCTTCTCTGGGTGAAGAGGGACTGGATGAGTAACAGATTGTGAGAAGTGGAAAGGCCCTGCCTTCAGCCTTTGTGAAGAGGAAGAATGAACTGAGAAAGAGGCTGAGTGTTCACTTGTGCTGCCTCCGCAAAACTGTGCTCATCACTCTGAGGAGTTGCAGATGAAGGGGGATATATGTGAGGAATAATCTGAAGAATTTGGTTTACTTTCTCAGCTTTTATTCTGTTTTGTGCTTCAAAGAGCCTAGAGATTTAAGGTTTTACCTGAATTACAGAGTACAGTCATATCTCTAATGAAGAAAGGTTTAGGGCAGGTAATTCTCCCATCATATTTCTAGGAGAAATAAAGGGAAGGGTAAGGACTACACTTTAGTTTTCTTTTAGGAAACTTTCTTTTTCCTAGAATGTAACTAAGGTCAGTAGCAATGTGAAAAACACATCAATAAAAGGGAAAAATATACAGAGCAGATGACCAGATCTGTGTGCAATACAACCAAAAAAAATTCAAGTAGTAATTCTTACTACTCCCATAATTATCTCACTTATATCATAGATGATAAAGTTCATTTCTGTGAAACTCAGAAGCGACACAAGCAATGGTTGGACAAAGGTTGCAATATACTGTGGTCTATTTTTATAGCAGAAAGCTATGTTTAGTCCACATATTTTTTTCATTTATAGTTGCCAAAAAAATTGGCCTTTTAAATATGTCATACTGACGGGAGGTTTGTTTCATAATTTTTAAACATTTCAAAAAAGTGTACAAAACTGTCTATTTAACATAGATGGTAGTTTTTTTTTTAAATGTGTCACTTGTATTGGTAAAAAACTGTGTATGTTGTACATAATGTTCTGCTTTGCCAGAGCTTTTAGCTTTAGTTCTTCTGATTTTGTTAGAAATTGTTTATATTCTGCTTTCAGTGAAAATGCAAAGCCAGTGATAACACTTCCTAACATTTCAAGTTCAACACCATGGAAATGTTCTGCTTCTTC